>NW_021820378.1:106229-418282 GCF_901001135.1 Rhinatrema bivittatum
ATCACATTTAATATTCCAAGAAATCCCACCCACTAAAAACACCATTTCCATGTAGTAAAGGTGGGGAAAGTTTTGGTCAAAGAAACAATCTAAATATCCACTTAGGAAAACACACGAGCGAGAGAGCATTTTCATGCACTGAACGTAGCACAAATATAATATGCAAAGATGTTCTAAGACAAAACCAAAAAATACACACTGTTGAGAGACCATTTTCATGTACTAAATGTGGTGAAAGCTTTATAAGGAAGGATATGTTAATACTCACCAGATAATCCACCAAGATGATAAATATTTAAATAAGAAAAGCCATGTGCGATTGGATAAAATGATCCATGGGAAAGAGAAACCATTTAAATGTTCTGTCTGTGATAAATGTTTCCAACACAAATCGATCTTAGGGAACACAAAAGAATTCACACTACTGAGAAGCGATTTAAATGTTCTTTTTGTGATAAATGTTTTAATCAGAAATATGTGTTACAAGGCATGAACAGATTCACACTGGTGAAAAACCATTTAAATGCTCTCATTGTGATAAATGTTTCAATCAAAAGTCTGTTCTTACAATGCATGAAAGAATTCACACCGGTGAGAAACCATTTAAATGCTCTCAGTGTGACAAATGTTTCAATCAGAAATCTGTTCTTACAAGGCATGAAAGAATCCACAAGGGAGAGAAGCCATTTCACTGTTCTGAATGTGATAAAAGTTTTGGTCAGAATTTCCGGTTAGACAACATTTAAGAATTCCTCTGGTGAAAAACCATTTCAATGTTCTCATTGTACAAAATGTTTCAATCTGAAATCCTATCTTAAAAGACATGAACAAATCCACATGGGAGAGAAGCTATTTAAATGTTCAGAATGTGATAAAAATTTCCATCAGAAAAGAGAACTACTATTCCACAAAATGATCCACAGGAAAGAAAAGCCATTTAAATGTTCTATCTGTGATAAATGTTTCAATCAGAATTCCGATCTTAGGGAGCACAAAATAATTCATACTATTGAGAAACAATTTAAATGCTCACATTGTGATAAATGTTTCAATCAGAAATATGTGTTTACAAGACATATAAGAATTCACACTGGTGAGAAACCATTTAAATGCTCTCATTGTGATAAATGTTTCAATCAAAAATCTGTTCTTACAATGCATGAAAGAATTCACACTGGTGAGAAACCATTTAAATGCTCTCATTGTGATAAATGTTTCAATCAAAAATCTGTTCTTACAATGCATGAAAGAACTCACACCGGTGAGAAACCATTTAAATGCTCTCATTGTGATAAATGTTTCAATCAGAAATCTGATCTTACAAGGCATGAAAGAATCCATAAGGGGGAAAAACCATTTCAGTGTTCTGAATGTGATAAATGTTTCAGACAGAATTTCCAATTAAAACGGCATTTAAGAATTCACTCTGTTGCTAAACCATTTCAATGTTCTCATTGTAAAAAATGTTTTAATCTGAAATCTTATCTTAAAAGACATGAACAATCCACATGGGAGAGAAACGATTTAAATGTTCTGAATGTGATAAAATGTTTCATCAGAAAAGAGCTCTACTATACCACAAAATGGTCCATAGGAAAGAAAAACATTTTAAATGTTCTGTCTGTGACAAATGCTTCCATCAGAATTCTGATCTTAGGGAACACAAGAGAATTCACACTACTGAGAAAAAATTTAAGTGTCCACATTGTAATAAATGTTTCAGTCAGAAATATGTGTTTACAAGACATGAAAGAGTTCACACTGGTGAGAAACCATTTAAATGCTCTCATTGTGATAAATGTTTCAACCAAAAATCTGTTCTTACAATGCATGAAAGAATTCACACTGGTGAGAAACCATTTAAATGTTCTCATTGTGATAAATGTTTCAAGCAGAAATCTGTTCTTACACGGCGGAATGAAAGAACCTACAAGGGAGAGAAGCCATTTCAATGTTCTGAATGTGATAAATATTTCGGTCGGAATTTCCAGTTAATACAACATTTAAGAATTCACTCTGATGAGAAACCATTTCAATGTTCTCATTGTGAAAAATGTTTCAATCTGAAATCTTATCTTAAAAAACATGAACAAATCCACATGGGCGAAAACCATTTAAATGTTCTGAATGTGATAAAAGCTTCAAGTATAAATATTTTCTAGGAATACATGAAAGAAAACACACTGGTGAGAAACCATTTAAATGTTCTGAATGTGATAAATGTTTCAGTCGAACTTCCTCTTTAATACACCACAAAATAATTCACACCAGAGTGAAGCCATTTACATGTTCTAAATGTGATAAAAGTTACAGGCATAATTACCTTTTATTACAGCATGAAAGAATCCACAAGGGTGAGAAACCATTTCAATGTTCTGAATGTTTTAAAAGTTTTGCTCATAATTTCCATTTCATACAACATGTAAGAATTCATACTGGTGAGAAACCATTTAAATGTTCTCATTGTGATAAATGCTTCAATCAGAAATCTATTCTTACAAGGCATGAAAAAATTCACTCTGGGGAAAAAACCTTTTAAATGTTCTGAATGTGATAAATGTTTTGTTCAGAATTTCCAGTTAATGCAACATGTAGGAATTCACACTGGTGCCGAAAATGTGGCAGAAAGTTACTGAAATAGTCCCAAGCATATTGGGTGCCACTGGTCTGAAAAAGAATTTTCAAATGCATATTGATGCGTTGACTGTTTAAGTTACATTTTATGAACTTGAAAAGGAGGGTTTCTTTGGTACAATGCAAGTACTAAGATGTACATTAGCAGTAAATTTGAGAGATTGAAATCATCCCCATCATGCCATAGCTTATGAATGTAGTTCATTCCTGTGAAGATATGTCCAAAATAAACCCATCTGGAGAAACTGCACTGTGAGAAATAATTTAAATGTTCTCATTGTAAGAAATGTTTCAATCTGAAATCTGTTCTTACAAGGCATGACAGACTTCATACTGGTGATAAATCATTTAAATGTTTTCATTGTGATAAATATTTCAATCAGAAATCCACTATTACAAGCAGACTGATGAAATGCAGTGCGCTTCCCCAAGCACACTGGTTAACCCATGGTTGGATAACCATTTTGGATGTGCGTCCACAACCCTATTGCTATAAGGGGATTAGTGCATCCAAACTTACATCCAATCCACTACGAACCTAATAGCGCTCATCACATGCAAATGCTTGTTGATGAGACTATTAGCAATTCTCCCCAATTTAAAAAAAACGCACCCATCGCACACATTTTTACCTTCAGAAATGAATGCCTGCCCGGAGCAAGTGTTAATTTCTGAGTAGCCCAAAAAGGGCACAGAAAAGCAGAAAATAAATACTTTTTTTGAACTTCCTCTGACTTAATCATGGCAAAATTATGTCAGAGGGACAAAAAGGAGAAAAAGGTTTTAAAATTTTTTTTAATAAAAATTGCCAGCAGTCAGGTTAGGAAAAGGAACACTCAATTAATGAGCGTCCATTTCCTAACTTGTGGCTGTGCACAGGTTAGGAAAAAGGATGCTTATAAAATTGAGCATCTGTTTTCCTAATTGGCTTACAGCTGACCTCTCCTGGGCATCTGCTGCTGAGGAGGCGCTAGGGGGCATACAATTTCTAGCACCTCCTTTTTACTGTGGCAACTGATTTAAATATTAAATTGGGTTCCCCAGAGAGATCAATTGGCGGTGTTGGGAAAGCAAGCGCTCAGTCATGAGTGCCCATTTTCCCCACACTGATATTGCATTGAACTTCTTCACTCTGGTAAAAAAAAAGAAAAAGCATAAATGTTCTGAATGTTATTAAAGCTTAAAGATTAAATAATTCTAGGAATACATAAAACTATCCACACTAGGAAGAAACCATTTTAATGTTCTGAATATGATAGCAGTTTTAAGTGAAAAGCTACACTAACAATACAGCAAAGAATCCACACTGGAGCAAATTCATTTAAATATTTTCGATATGATAAATGTTTCAGTAGAAATTTCCATTTAGTACAAGATGAAAGAATTCAAACTGATGAAAATCCCTTTAAATGTTCTGAATGTGATAAATGTTTCACTCAGAAAATCCACTTCTGATTGCATAAAATGACCAATTTGAAAGAGAAACCATTTAAATGTTCTCAATGTGATTATTCTGTCAGCAAGTAAATCTGCTATTGCCTGAAATGATCCACAGGAAAGAAAATTGATTTTAAAATTCTGAATGTGATAGTTTCCATTTGAAATCTACTATTATCAATCATGAAAGAATTCACACTGATCAAAAGTCATTTAAATGTTCTGAATGTGATAAATATTTTAATCAGAAAATCCATTTGCGATTGCATAAAATGACTCACAGGAAAGGAAAATTATTTTAATGTTCTGAATGTGATAAATGTTTCAGTTAGAATTCCCAATTAATACAACAGGAAAAATCTAATACTGGTGAGAAATAATTTCAATGTTTTCAATGTGATAACTGTTTTATTTGAAACTTGATTTTACAACGCATGATAGAATTTACATGGATGAGAAACCATTCAATGTTCTGAATGAGATAAATGTTTTTGTCAGAATTCTAGAAGGTGGATCTCTTTGGTACAATGCAAGTACTAAGAAGGGCATTAGCACTAAATCTGAGAGATTGACGTCATCCCCACCATGCCATAGCTTACAAATGAGCTACCAAAGGACAATCAATCTTTATGGGTAGAAATCCCTTGTGTGTTGGGGAAGAGAATAGTGATAGGAGTATACTACCATCCATCTGGCCAAGATGGTGAGACAGACAGTGAAATGCTAGAGAAATTAGGGAAGCTAACCAAATTGGTAGTGCGGTAATAATGGGAGACTTCAATTACCACACAATGTAAACAGTTATGTATTAGGACACAACGAGCACAATTCTCACTAGAAAGACGTCATGTAACTATGATTTTTCTTAGTCAATGTGCTATTATTTATAGAGCCATCATAACACCTGCGGGCATACCAGCATATTTTAGCTTAAGGTCTTGCCACTTCAGGTCGTATTTAATCATTGGCCCAAGTCCTTTATTCTTTTTTGCATATTTTTTAGTAGTATTTTTGAAATTTTTTTAAAATGTTTTTATAAAATTCTGTAAATAATCACGTTTCTTTGAAAGTTTGAGCCACACCAAGGAAGGTATTACCCCGATACAGAATTTTATAAAAAAATTTCAAAATTACTACTAAAAAATATGCAAAAAAGAATAAAGGACTTGGGCCAATGATTAAATACGACCTGAAGTGGCAAGACCTTAAGCTAAAATATGCTGGTATGCCCGCAGGTGTTATGATGGCTCTATAAATAATAGCACATTGACTAAGAAAAATCATAGTTACATGACGTCTTTCTAGTGAGACTTCAATTACCCCAATATTGACTGGGGTAAATGTATCATCAGTACATGCTAGAGATATAAAGTTCCTGGATGGAATAAATGACATTTTTATGGAGCAATTGGTTCAGGAACCAACGAGAGGGAGCAATTTTAGATCTAATTCTCAGTGGAGCACAGGATTTGGTGAGAGAGGTAACGGTGGTGGGGCCGCTTGGCAATAATGATCATAATATGATCAAATTTGAATTAATGACTGGAAGGGGGACAGTAAGCAAATCCATGTCTCTTGTGCTAAACTTTCAAAAGGGAAACTTTGATAAATTGAGAGAAATAGTTAGAAAAAAACTGAAAGGAGCAGCTACAAAGGTAAAAAGTGTGCAAGAGGCATGGCCATTGTTAAAAAATACCATCCTAGAAGCACAGTCCAGATGTATTCCACACATTAAGAAAGGTGGAAAGAAGGTAAAATGATCACCGGCATGGTTAAAAGATGAGGTAAGAGAGGCTATTTTAGCCAAAAGGTCTTTAATCAAAGATTGGAAGAAGGATCCAACAGAAGAAAATAGGATAAAACATAAGCATTGGCAAGTTAAATGTAAGACATTGATAAGACAGACTAAGAGAGAATTTGAAAAGAAGTTGGCCATAGAGGCAAAAACTCACAGTAAAAACATTTTTAAATATATCCGAAACAGAAAGTCTGCGAGGGAGTCAGTTGGACCATTAGATTTAGATTATTGGGAGTTAAAGGGGCACTTAGAGAAGATAAGGCCATTGTGTAAAGATTAAACAATTTCTTTGCTTCAGTGTTTACTGAAGAGGATGTTGGAGAGATACCCGTTCCGGAGAAAGTTTTCATGGGTAATGATTCAGATGGACTGAACCAAATCACAGGGAATCTAGAAGATATGGTAGGCCTGATTGACAAAGTGAAGAGTAGTAAATCACCTGGACCAGATGGTAAACACCCCAGGGTTCTGAAGGAACTAAAAATGAAATTTCAGATCTGTTAATACAAATTTGTAACCTATCATTAAAATCATCCATTGTACCTGAAGACTGGAGGGTGGCTAATGTAACCCCAATATTTAAAAAGGCTTCCAGGGGCGATCCAGGAAACTACAGACCAGTGAGCCTGACTTCAGTGCCAGGAAAAATAGTGGAAAGTGTTCTAAATATCAAAATCACAGAACATATAGAAAGACATGGTTTAATGAACAAAGTCAGCATGGCTTTACCCAAGGCAAGTCTTGCCTAACAAATCTGCTTCATTTTTTTGAAGGGGTAAATAAACGTGGATAAAAGTGAACCGGTAGATGTAGTGTATTTGGATTTTCAGAAGGTATTTGAAAAAGTTCCTAATGAGAAGCTTCTAGGAAAAGTAAAAGCTCATGGGATAGGTGGCGATGTCCTTTCGAGGATTACAAACTGGCTAAAAGACAGGAAACAGAGAGTAGGATTAAATGGACAATTTTCTCAGTGTAAAAGGGTAAACAGTGGAGTGCTTCAGGGATCTCTACTGGGACCCGTTCTGTTAGGATTAGTTAGTATGTGGGCCCTGGGCCAAGGTGAAAGATGGTACCGCCCACAGGGAGAAGCCCTGTGAGCCTCACTGTCAGGAGACGAGGTCTCAGCTGACGTCAGACACAGAGAAAGTCTAGAGTCTTTATTAAAGAGGTAGAGCAGCACTACCCACGGAGCGGGGGGGTGCCAGAGTAAAGTGGCACAGATCCAGAGGAGTCACGGATCTGTGGACTGGGGGAAGCCCAGGGAGAATACCTCAATATAGTTGGTAATGGTCCGCAGAGCGGGGTACACCAATGAGGTCTTTAGGAGTGATGGTAGAGGTCCGTGGAGCAGGGTACACCGAAGAGGTCTTCAGTAGAGATGGAAATGGTCCACAGAGTGGGGTACACCAAAGAGGGTCTTTAGTAGAGACGGTAGTGGTCCGCAGAGTGGGGTACACCGAGGAGGTCCTCCGTAGAGATGGTAATGGTCCGCAGAGTGGGGTTAGACCAGAGAGGGTCCTCAATAGAGATGGTAGAATAGGAAGTAGTCCACAGAGCGGGGTATTCACGGCAAGAGTAGTGATGGTTCCAGGGAAACCCCGGGGAACGGGGGGTAGGCAGAAGTCCTGAGCATTAGGTCCTCCGAGGAGCGGATAGCCAGAGATGAGGAGAGGGCCTCCGAGGAGCAGGTACCCGGAACATCTCACACCAAGAAAGCAGGAGCTGGTTCGAAGGGACCTCTGTGAGCGAGATGGATTTGACAAAGAGAGATCTCGTTGCCAAGTCGTCAGTAGGCAGGGCCAGCCGGCTTTAAATGACCTGGAGGAATGACGTCATCCAGAGGGGACGCCCCCGAGGTTCCCACCATGAAGTGCTTAAGACTGACCCATGCGCGCGCGCCTAAGGGATTCCAACAGCGAGATGGCGGTCAGCCCACCCCGGGAGGCCTGGGAGTGGTAGGCAGGAGTCGAGGATGGGAAGAGGAGGTGAGCAATTGCGGTCGCAGCCGTCTGTGACCGACGGGCGTAACACGTTCTTTTCAATATATTATAAATGATCTGGAAAGGAATACGATGAATGAGGTAATCAAATTTACAGATGATACAAAATTATCCAGAGTAGTTAAATCACAAGCGGATTGTGATTAAATTGTAGGAAGACCTTGTGAAACTGGAAAATTGGGCATCCAAATGGCAGATGAAATTTAATGTGGATAAGTGCAAGGTGATGCATATAGGGAAAAATAACCCATGCTATAGTTACACTGTTAGGTTCCACATTAGGAGCTATCACCCAAAAAAGAGATCTAGGTGTCATAGTGGATAACACATTGAAATCGTCGGCTCAGTGTGCAGCACACTGAGCCTATATGCATCACCTTGCACTTATCCTCATTAAATTTCATCTGCCATTTGGATGCCCAATTTTCCAGTCAAAAAAGCAAACAGAATGTTGGGAATTATTAGAAAGGGAATGGTGAATAAAACGGAAAATGTTATAATGCATCTGTATCGCTCCATGGTGAGACCACACCTTGAATACTGTGTACAATTCTGGTCGCCGCATCTCAAAAATGATATAGTTGCAATGGAGAAGGTATAGAGAAGGGCTACCAAAATGATAAAGGGGATGGAACAGCTCCCCTACAAGGAAAGGCTGAAGAGGTTAGGACTTTTCAGCTTGGAGAAGAGATGGCTGAGGGGCGGATATGATAGAGGTCTTGAACGAGTAGATGTGACTCTGTTATTTACTCTTTCAAATAATAGATAGACTAGGGGGCATTCCTTGAAGTTAGCATGTGGCACATTTAAAACTAATCGGAGAAAGTTCTTTTTCACTCAACGCACAATTAAGCTCTGGAATTTGTTGCCAGAGAAGATGTGATTAGTGCAGTTAGTGTAGCTGTGTTTAAAAAAAGGATTGGATAAGTTCTTGGAGGAGAAGTCCATTACCTGCTATTAATCAATTTGACTTAGTAAATGGCCACTGCTATTAATTGTATCAGTAGCATGGGATCTTCTTAGTTTTTGGGTACTTGCCAGGTCCTTGTATCCTGGATTGGCCACTGTTGGAAACAGGATGCTGGGCTTGATGGATCCTTGGTCTGACCCAGTATGGCATGTTCTTACGTTCATTCCATGGAGAGCCCAACTTCTGGCTCATATATTTCCACATCTCTCCAGCAAGATCTGGCTTTCTGCAAAACCAATCGATCAGAAAACCGGAATTAACTCCACAATAATGGAAGAGCCAAACAATGCCCCCCAAAACTATCCACCAATAACCTGCTTGCCCACAATATATAAACTGTTCACTGCACTCGATGCAGATAGAATATATCACCACATTGATTCTAATAACATCTTGGCAACAGAACAGAAAAGTAATAAGAGAGGAGCCTATGAAAGCAGAGACCAGCTGATGCTGAATAAAGCCATAACTGAAAACTCAGTATAGCATGGATTGACTATAAGGCGGCCTTTGATAGCGTCCCACACACTTGAAATGTGCAAAGTGAATCTGGTACTCAATGAGTACATCAAGTTCATCATGAAAATGTGGCAGACTACACTTCACCTGAATTATGAGGATGGACAACCTGTCCTTTCCAATATTAAGATGCAGAGAGGAATATTCCAGGCAGATTCCCAGTTACTGCTTTTGTATTGTCTGGCATTAAACCCACTGAGTGCTCTCATTAACTCCTTGGGTTATGGAATTTGATTTAATCCTAGAGCAACCAATCCCCTACAGAAGGTTTCCCATTTACTATTTGTCTACGATTTAAACTCTACAGTTCTTGAGATGCTAATTTAGCAGAACAATTCCATGTGGTGAAGAGTTTCTCCGGAAAATTAAGTAAAACTGAAAACATCTCCCTGACTGCAGATTGCAATATAGGAGAACTGGAGCAGGAGACCACATATAAATATCTATAACTAGAGGAAGGTGGAAAAATACAGCATAAAGTATTGCGAGAAAAGATCAGTAAAGAATTCTATAGGAGGGTGAAGATGATATTGACAAGTGCCTGAAAGTACAAAATAAGATGTACGTTATTAAGCAGCTTGCAATCCCTGCATTATCATACAGCTCTGGAACAGAAGACTGGCCTTATGAGTATCTTGAAGAATTGGATGTAAAAACAAGAAAGCTCCTCCATACCTATTAGGTGATTTATAAGAACCTGTGCATGCTGAGATTGCACATCTCTAGAGCTGAAGGTGGTTCTTACTATTTATAGGAACCAGTGTGTGCTGAGATTGCACATCCCAAGAGCTGAAGGCGGTTCTTACTATTTATAAGAACCAGTGCGTGCTGAGATTGCACATCCCTAGAGCTGAAGGCGGTTCTTACTATTTATAAGAGCCAGTGCATACTGAGATTGTACATCCCTAGAGCTGAAGGAAATATGGGTCTTAGGCCTTCAGGATCACTTAACAGAGTGTAGGAGTAGCCTAGTGGTTAGAGCCACAGGCTATGAATGCAGGAGACCAAGGTTCAAGTTCTTTTGTTGCTCCTTGTGACCTTGGACAAGTCACTTCACCCTCCGTTGCCTCAGGTACAAACATAGATTGTAAGCCTGCTGGAGATAGGGAAATACCCACGGTACCTGAATGTAATTTGCTTTGAAGTATTGAAAGAGTATCCACTATTCAACAACCAACCTCGTTTCCTTAGTGCAACAATTCTGCAACCTCCAAAAAGTCAAGGAAACCCCTTGATATGTGGTTTGTGTGCGGTTGCTATCAATGGATCAGCCACTCATTTTAGCTGGCCCATTAGGATAGCTCCCGTGTTTTATTCTTTAGTTTTCTTAACAAACAATGTTCTTTTCTTTTGCTTTTTGCTTTTTCAATTTCTGCGAATCTTCTTTAAAACTGCGTGCTTCTGTTCTCCCGATGTGCGGTACGACCCACCATTCTCTTATTAGTGTCTTTTATAAAGAATTCACTTATCTTTTAGTTGCTAAATTGCTGCCGCTATTTATGGGTCCGACTCTGCTTGCTCGACATTGGCCATGTTTCGGCAGCAATCTGCCTGCTTCAGGGGCCACGGGAAAAATCTGTTATCTCCGTGCCGCGGATCCTCCGTCAGAAAGCACTTGAATACTTCTAGAATATTTAAAAAAGCTGTTAAGTCCAATCCTCATCATATATGGCAATCAATATCCCACTACCCAAGTTTAAAGGTCTTACTATATTCGCGTATCAAATCCTCAACGTGCGCGGCGCCTTCATGTTTGAATCCGGCGTCTCTCTCTATTCCTCCATTTATATAGCTCTTCTAAACCACTTGCTGGACCAATCACATTGTCTCCCTTGGGTCCTAGCTGCTAGCACCCTAGGGTGCCCTGCAATCATGCTGAATAGTGACGTCACCAATTGTTTCTTCCTTTTTATTTTTCCTTCTTTTTTATTTGATGTACACTGCATATGAACCTCTCTGCGTGTATGTTTTTTTCTGTGCTCCTAAAGTGTTTCCAGACTTAAATGAATGTATTCGATATATGTGAAATGTACTTTATTTATTTTAAGGCTCAATCGTTCCAATCGGGGAAAATGTTCTTTCCGTCGGACCTGATGGGGACCTACTAGAAACCTGCTTTTGCAAGATGCCATCTCTCTCCCTTGTTAAACGGACGTAATAGTGAACTGACCTACTTCTGCTTTTTGCCAATTAATATGTCACTCGATCTGATTTCAATAAAATATCTCCATGATTCATTTATTGCTTGTCTGCATTTCTTTTTGCTTTCTACCTTTATGCTACAGCTGTTGACCTACTAAAACAGATTTCATACATTAATTAATAAGTTAGTTCCTCCATTAGATAGTGAACCCCGTGCTGGTGTTTTGGCACCGCGGTGCCTGCACTATACGATCTTGTATTTTATCCACACCCTGTTCTCCCATCAGATGCCTTCATTTCACCCCGATCTTTTTGTATTTTTATTTTGCCTTAAATATAGATGTTACCTACATTCATTTTTAATTAACGAATTATGGGAACAACAGGAACAACCCTTATTCTATACATGTTGGGCTCCATTTCTTGATACCTCAAGGAGGCCGATATTACTTATTTCAAGTAGTGTCACCTATCCTTTCATTGATTCCACCTTCAATTTTCTATTAATACCTATGGATTTTCTATTTCCCAATGTTTTCTAAATCCCCTATGTCTGCATGACACACCCGATTTCACTCTTGTCTTCTTACTTATATATGTGCCATTGTTATATGTAAAAGCTGATATGGTCCCTTGTCCTAAGGTTCCAAGTTGAAAAATATATCTTTCCAGTGCAAAATTACATGTACCTTCTATCAACCGAAAATAGACCAATTTATCTCTCGATTCAAACCCTTCAGGGCACCTGTGTCCCATGTATAGATAAATCGTTGTTCCATCTGCATTAACTTGAGGTTCAAAATCACCTCCCCTGGGATGTTTCTTCACCTGGAATATCGCTGCTACCGTAAATTCCTGTATTTGATGTCCCACCTCCTGCCAATGATCCACTAGCGCTGCTCCTTCCGTGTGGTTTCGTAAGCGACTCAAATGCCCCTGGATCCTTATTTTTATTTTACGTGTTGTCTTTCCTATGTACACCATATTGCACGGACACCACAGGGCATACACCACATTGGTGGATTCGCATGTGAAGTGGTCTTTAAAATGAAATGTCCTACGGCTTGGGATCTCTAATTGTGAACCTGCATACATATGGATGCATACATTACATTGGGTACATGGGCTTTGACCCACTGCGTATGTCTCTGTATGTTCTTCTTCCAATTGCAGATTAGAATGCATCACGAGATCTTTTATGCTCTTGGCCCTAGTCAACGCAAACATTGGTTTTTCTTTGAACACTGAGTGCATCTGGAGCAGAGGCCAATGTTTCAGGATGCTCTTTTTTAATGTTTGTGTCTGTGGTTTAAACGGTAATACACACGCCAATCTTGTGTTGGTCTGTGCTGGTTTTGACTGTAAAAGCAAATCTCTGTTTGCTCTCTTGTAAGCCCTTTTTATAACAGAAATTGGGTACCCCCTTTGGAGAAACCTATTTTTCATAGCCTCTGCTTGTACCGTGTATTCCTGAACTGTGGAACACAGGCTCCGTAACCGAAGGAATTGGCCCACCGGTAAATTATCTCTTAAATGATCAGGATGATATGACGAATAATGCAATAACATGTTTCTAACCGTAGGTTTACGATACATTGAAAAACTGAACACTCCCAAATCTGCCTTGATCTGAATATCCAAAAATGATACACTTTGCTTATGATATTGACTTGTGAATTGTAGATGGGGATTGCATGTATTCAGCCATTGTATGAATTGCATTAGTTGATCCTCTTCTCCTTGCCAAATCATAACGATATCATCTATAAATCTTTTCCATAAGCTTATATGTATGCTGAATTGATTGTTCTGAATCCATTTCTTCTCAAATGCTGCTACATATAAATTGGGAAGGTCGGGAGCCATGGTGGCTCCCATGGCTGTTCCTTTAATTTGCTGGCAATACTGCCCCAAAAAACATGAAATAGTTCTGTTTTAATGCTAGTCCGGCCAATTCAATAATGAATGCATTCGGTATTCTTTGTTGTATTTGCTCCGTTGTTAGAACTTCTGTAATCATGGCTAATGCTTCCTCTTGAGGAATGCTAGTGTACAAGGCTGTGATGTCGATGGTTTCTAGTAGGTCCCCATCAGGTCCCCATCTAGTAGGTCCCCATCAGGTCCGACGAAAAGAAAATTTTCCCTGATTGGAATGATCGAGCCTTAAAATAAAAAAAGTACATTTTACATATATCGAATACATTCATTTAAGTCTGGAAACACTTTAGGAGCACAGAAAAAAACATATACGCAGAGAGGTTCATATGCAGTATACATCAAATAAAAAAGAAGGAAAAATAAAAAGGAAGAAACAATTGGTGACGTCACTATTCAGCATGATTGCAGGGCACCCTAGGGTGCTAGCAGGGAGACAATGTGATTGGTCCAGCAAGTGGTTTAGAAGAGCTATATAAATGGAGGAATAGAGAGAGACGCCGGATTCAAACATGAAGGTGCCGCGCACGTTGAGGATTTGATACGCGAATATAGTAAGACCTTTAAACTTGGGTAGTGGGATATCGATTGCCATATATGATGAGGATTGGACTTAACAGCTTTTTTAAATATTCTAGAAGTATTCAAGTGCTTTCTGACGGAGAATCCGAGGCACGGAGATAACAGATTTTTCCCGTGGCCCCTGAAGCAGGCAGATTGCTGCCGAAACATGGCCAATGTCGGGCAAGCAGAGTCGGACCCATAAATAGCGGCAGCAATTTAGCAACTAAAAGATAAGTGAATTCTTTATAAAAGACACTAATAAGAGAATGGTGGGTCGTACCGCGCATCGGGAGAACAGAAGCACGCAGTTTTAAAGAAGATTTGCAAAAATTAAAAAAATTAAGTTGTTTGTTAAGAAAACTAAAGAATAAAACTCTGGAACTATCCTAATGGGCCAGCTAAAATGAGTGGCTGATCCATTGATAGCAACCGCACACAAACCACATATCAAGGGGTTTCCTTGACTTTTTGGAGGTTGCAGATTTGAAGTACTGAAAAGCAGAATATAAACATTTTAATAAAGTAAATAAACAATGGCCTCAAAGGTGCAGAAGTATGAATGTGATCAAGCATATTCAGTCTCAGACCTTGACTTAGGTCAATCGTTCTGACGAACAGAGGGAATAACCACAAATCTGTCGGTGCATGAAGGTAAAGAAGCTACAGAATTAGCAAAACAAGAGAAAAATAACTCCTTAAAGAATCAGACCAGCAAACAAGGAAGGATAATTGGCAGAAGCACAAGTACAGTGGGAAGTAGAGAGAGCTACCCCACGTGGATTAATATTTGACACAGCAATGTTAAGGAGAGGTGAATTCAGACCTATGGATGAGAGACTGGTAATTGCGGACAAGGTTACACATCTTGTTGCAGGATGTGATGTTTTGATTGATGTCCGAAGGCCTGTATACAGAGAGGCACAACAAGGTAGCCTGGTTTATTCATTGGAAGCTGAGTAAACATTCTAGCATCGATGTACCAGACCAACACTGGGAGCACAATCCTAATAGGATAGAAGAGAACGACAAAATTGTGATCACCTGGGACATTCCTATTTCTACCAACAGGAAGATCTATGCACCAAAACCAACTGTTTTGGTAAAGAACACAAGAATGGCATTGTTGATAAATGTGCCACTACTCAGTGATTAATCTGTGGATTGTATGGAGATAACAAAGATCCTTAAATACCCAGAGATGCAATCAGTGACCAAGAAAATGTGGCAGAAAGATACCAAAATAGCTCCATTCATAGTGGGTGCCACTGGTCTGATTAAGAAGAATTTCCAAGCGCATCTTGATATGTTGCCTGTTAAGATTACACATTATGAACACCAGAAGGAGGCTCTCTTTGGTACAATGTAAGTACTAAGAAGGACATTAGCAGTAAATTTGAGAGATTGAGATCAACCCCAGTATGCAATGGCTTATGAGTGAGGTTCATTTCCGTCAAAGTATGCACAAAACAAACCCATTTGGAGAAACTGCTTCTGAGAGAGAGAAATGGAAAGTTGAAATTGGTATTGAAAAGTGCTTTATCTGCATGGAATAAAATACAAGTTAATAACCAACTTGCAATCCCTGCACTACTAAACTGGACCCATAGATATCTTGAAAAATTGGATATAAAATCAATAAAGTTGCTTCATGCCCCTGAGGTGATTTATAACAACTAGTGTGTTTTCTGGATGAATATCCTAGAGCTGAGGGTAGACAAAAACAGATTTTGTAATGTTGCGAGTGTAGCGGTGGACCCTTGGGCCGGCCTAACGGAGTGAAATGGTGTGAGAAGAAGTACACTCCGCTGAAGAGATGTAGGCTGGGAGGCGGTGCCAAGTTGAACGTAGAACTGAAGACTTCACCCTGGAAGTCTGAGGACCCCCCGGGAGGAGCCCTTGAGGTCCCGGACCGCTGGGACTTAGGTGATCAAGGGAACTGAAGAGACGTCTTCATCCTGGAAGTCCGAGGACCCCCCGGGAGGGGCCCGTGGGATCCCGGACCGCTGGGACTTAGGAGATCAAAGAGAGGAAGATTGAAGAATGTGACTAACCTTGGTCGAGACAAGCAGCAAGTGTGAAGAAACAAAAATAGGCCAGCATCAGTACCCAAAAAAACAAGCTGAAGACCCTGAGCTGAAACTGAAGTAAAAAATCCAAACTGGAATGGAGCAAGAACAAGGAAAAAAATCTAACTGAAGATCCTGACAAGCAGAGTCAAAAGCTGCAGCCTGTACTGGCAGAAACCTTGTTGCCAAGCAACAAGACTCAGTCAGACGCCAGGTTAAAACATTACCGGCGTCTGACATCACTCTCAAGGATGGCCCACATTCAAATAAAAAGGCTGTTCAAAACACCCTTCCCCATGCACACACGCGTCCAAAAGGGGAGGGGCCAAGCCTCAAGACTCGGCAGCGTCTCTCTCACGGAGACGCCGCCACGAGGCAGCCCAAGCAGGCCCGACCAGCAGCGGGTCTCCTCGTTGCTGCAGCGGGGCAGGAGGAGCAGATCCGAGCCCCATAGCCCGACGTCGGCACCCCAGAGACAACGGCAAAGTCTCGATCGCAAGTCTTGCGACCGAGACCGCAACATGTAAGACAGAACTGAAAATGGTTACACATCTCATCACTGGATATAATGGGCTAATGTCACAAGACCTGTATATAGAGAAAGGCACAGCAGTGTGGCATAGCTTATTCATTGGAACATGTGTAAACATTATAACATTGATGTACCAAAAAAAGCAATGGGAGCAGGGACCTAACAGAATGGAAGAGAATGAAGAAGTTGTGATCACCTGGGACATTCCCACTCCAACCGATAGGAATATCAATGCTAGAGAGCCAGATATTGTGGTGAAGGAGAGAAACACAAGAATGGCATTACTGATAGAGATCTCAGTACTCAGAGGCTACTCGGGTGGATCCTATCGAAAAAGCAAAGATCCTTAAGTATCAAGAGATGCAATCAGAGACCAAGAAAATGTGGCAGAAAGATACAGAAATAGTCCCAATCATATTGGGTGCCAGAGGTCTGATTAAGAAGGATTTCCATGCGCACATATATATGTTGCCCATACTGATTACCCCTTATGAACTCCAGGAGGTGGCACTCCTTGATGCAAAGCAAGTACTAAGAAGGGCATTTGCATTAAACATGAGCAATTGAGATCCTTCTCAATATACGCTGGCAAATAGCAAGGGGGAAAACCTCCATATCTCGGTGGTATGGGTTTGTAGAGGAATTATGAGCTACAACGCCTTAAGACGATGTGGCGGAGCATTTAGACCAGAGAAATAGAAGCATCTTATACATCCGCCCAAACAGGGGATCTGTTCTAAGCTACATTTAAGCTGCCTGTAGCAGTGCACTACAAAAAATGCAGTCTAAAATACTGCATCGCTATCGAGTAGATAGAGTACGCTTGTTTAAGATGAGTTTGGTGGAGACAGACACAACATACTTGTTTAGCTATTTTTGAGCTTGTTACACATAAATATCATACTATTTTGTTTATGGTAATACCTCTCGTTTGCTGATCCTAGTTAATTTTCCTTGTTCTATGTAACCACATTCTTACATGCCTGTTAATGTTAAAATGAAAACCGAATTAGAATTTTTGGTATATAAAAATGCTAAATAATAAATAAATAAATAAACATACATGTAACATTGAAAAAGGCACTTATGTACATTCTTTTCTTACATGTCATACCAATTACACATTTTGGCATGATGTTATATCATGGTTGGTTAAATGCACAAAAATAACTCTGCCCTTTTATTATTAGAGGATATTAACGTTTTGGGGGAGCTGGGATATGATCTGTTCAAAGGTAATAGTTTGTTCATTGCATTAGCCTTGTTATTAGTACGTAAATGTATAGTGAAAGACTGGATCAGTGACCACGTGACTTCATTTACTATATGGGGGGAATACACTCATGCAAATGGAGACGTTTGATGTATGCCTGTTGACTAGAAAGGTCCCTGAAGGCTATATAGCAGCTTGGAAATGTTTTTGCGACCTGCCGACCACTTTACAAAAGTGGGCTAGACTTCCATAAAGCAAGGCCCTGATGATCAAGAAAAGAAAACATCTTAATGTTAGCAGGGTTGAATGCCAGATGATTGGGTGCATGAGTGAGTCGAGAGGTGTTGGGTATAGCGGGAGGGTTCTTCGTTAATGTGGGAAGAAATACATTTGGTAAAATTTCATGGAGAAAAGAATTTGATATTCCTTCATTGTAGTTTTATTCATTAGTACAATTGTTTAACTTGTTTGATTGGCCTAGTATATATTTACTTTGTGTACGCTGTTGGTTGTATCCTTTCCCATAGTCTACTAGAAAGATTTGGAGAAAAAAAAAAAAGCAAGCTTAAAAAAAACCGTCCCAAGCATCTTCTTAAATTACTTGGTGCAAATTATGAGCCTCAGAGAAACAGGTAAAGAGTTCCACAGTGTTGGCCCAGTGACTGAAAAGGTTCTCTCATAGGTTTCATCCAAGGAAGGAACATCTAATAGACCCCTGTGAGAGGCCTTCAGAACTTGAGGAGGTTATGTACATGGCAGCATTGAGTTGGCCCAAGGTGGAAAGTATTTATGAAGCAATTTGTGGATGAGCAAAGAAACTTTATGTCAGACACGTCGCGATATTGCAAGCCAATGAAGCTCCATAAGGACAGGGGATATATGAATTCTTTTTCAGGCCTAGAATAATCCGGCCTGCTGAATTTTGTGATACACACACTTTATGATACCAGTTCCAAAGTTGCTTCCTCTTGCTCTGTTTTGTGACCATTTAATTGAAAGATTGGGCATCGTGGTTTTTTAGGGGTTTGTTTGGAAGAGCAGCTTAAGTGAGTGTCTACCCTGGTTGTGAACGTCTGAATCCGCTTCATGGGACCAGGAATTTCACAAACCTACTGGATCCTCTCTGTTTGTCTTCTCCAGGAATATCACAAACCTACTGGATCCTCCCTGTTTGTCTTCTCTACACAACATTAAACAAATGCTCCCTAGATCTTATGGTATTAATCATTGAGAAAGGCAAATCTTTGACTGAGCAAATTAAAATTGAAATTGATTCTACAGAGTCAACTCACCGGGTGATGACATCTTCTTGACCATCAGATCAAATGATTTTTTAGATGTAGCAGCCCACTCGGGACAATCCAAAATACAACAAGGATGTGCTACATAGAGGAGCGGTACAGGCAGAACGCGAGGTAATCATCCGGAGCCATCCTTTCTAGAGATGCCGTGGCCATTTACCCAATCACAGCAGCTTTTGAATCCAATGTAACCAATCTAACCAGTAAGGGTTTGTCATCTGTTCAATGTCTGTGCTAAACAAAGGCCTCTTCTTTGCTCCTACTGTTTTTGATCGGCTCCAAGTGGAGCTAGCCTTAAAACGCTTCCGGAGAATTCTGTGGTTCAAGTTGATTTTTTTTTGGGTCATATTCAATCTGATGACAATCATTTGATAGTTTCTGGTGCTGTCCATTTGATCCCACCCCAGGATCCATTGATCTCTATTTTTTTTTTTTTTAAATGGTTAGAAAAGATATGGATGAAGTTGCATTGGCACAGCATAGGAATCACTTTTGTAATTTCACATGTGGTGAAAAAAAAATGCTTTGCAGTCCTTGAAATCTGACCCAGATATCATCATTAAACCTGCTGATAAAGGCGGGGATCATGTTGCATATGTCATGGAAATACAGAGACAATTAACCGATGCGCACTTTAATAAGTCACTGACAGAACATTCAATACCTGAGCTAAAATCATGTATTGATGAGACATACTCTCAAGGTTTTTCCAAAGGTTTTATTACTTCAAAGTAGTTGTCTTGTTTGAGGGTCATATTTCCCATTTGTCCAGTTATATATACATTACCTAAAATACATAAAAGTTTGGCAAACCACTCTGGCAACCAATTATTTGAGGTTCTTTACTGGAACCGTTGTCAAGTTTCATAGCTCATTTTTTACGCCCCTTTGATAAATTTGGATTTCCCTGATTGTAATACATCGGCACATTATTTTCAAACCAAAGTCAGAGATGCCCAAAGTCAAGTCTCTGGTTTGGTGTCAGTTGTTGTCGTTGACCCCTCCATACAAATTGTAAGAGGGTTGGGAGTGAGTTTAGACCATTATCTTTGAAAGAGATTAGGTCTATAATTTCTGATTTGAAGTCTCTCTCTCCTCTAGGCTTGATTCTTTTCCATTATTGTGAAATCTTTGCGGGAGTCTGCTTATGAACCTATTGGATCCATTGTGAATCAATCGTTGGCTGAAGGTGTTATGCCTGAGCCATTAACCAGTACACTAAACCTTTGGAACACTCACCTCCACTGCAATCCAACACTTATTAGTACAAATGGCTCTCACTCTAAACCACAATAAAATAGAAATTCTCTATATATGCAACAAATCCTCACCTGTATTTGACCTCCAGCTTAACAATTACATAACTGACAAAAAAATCATACTCAATGTAAGAGACCTAGGAATTAATTTAGACTCTGAACTAAACTTTAAGAAACACATTAACAACATAATAAAAGAGGGATTCTATAAACTTCAAGGATCAAACCTCTCCTTCACCATCAAGATTATCGTACAGCCTTACAACCCCTCTTATTCTCCAAACTAGATTATTGCAATGCAATTCTCATTAGCTTACCCGCTTCCACAATCAAACATCTTCAACTTCTCCAAAATGCTGCGGCAAGATCACTGAGCAACAGCAAAAGATTGGATCATATCACCCCAGTTCTCGAAGAACTGCATTGGCTCCCAATTACATATAGAATTCAGTATAAAACTTTATCTCCTATTCATAAGGCCTTGTACAACAACGAGACAAAATGTATGGATACGATACTTCATTTCAAAGTCCCAAAGAGAAATCTGCGCTCCACTAATGCTGGACTCCTTGCATCTATCACCCCAAAATGAACCCGCCTCAACTCAACAAGAGAACGCGCTTTCTCATTGACTGGGCCTCTTTTATGGAACACCCTCCCCACTGAACTAAGAATTGAGCCATCATCACAAAAATTAAAAACATGGCTCTTTGAGAAAGCATACCCAACATAATAAGAAGGATCATCATCATCACCACTCTATTTAATGTTTGCAAATCATATTTTATTTCCCCTCCTCTTTAATTAATTCTCCCTCTATTTTTTATCTATCTACTCTCTACTATTTATCACACTGTAACTTTTTCTTTTTTAATTTGTTATATGTAAACCGATGTGATGACTTAAGTTGATTGTCGGTATATAAAAAACAAACAAATAAATAAATAAAAATGGTAATAGACAGGCCAATAATAAAGGATAAGGGTAAAGCCATTAAAGAGCTCTCAAATTTTCGCCCAGTTTTGCTAGCTTTGGCAAAAATTATTGAAAAGGGCGTATTGATGCAGTTAGCCGATGACGTGGAGGATCAAAATCTTCTTGATGAATATCAACTTAGTTTCCACAGGTGGGCATAACACTGAATTGTTGTTAGCTAGACCAAGGAAGGGTGGGCATACTGGCACAACTTGATGTGTCAGCTGCCTTTGACACTGTGAATCATTCTATCTTGTTGCCGAGATTAGAGGATTATGGGCTCTCTGGCAGTGTGCTACCATGGTTTAGCTCATATTTATATGGGAGAAAGTTTAGTGTACAAATTGGGGAGCTTAGCTCAAGCTGGTGTGATGTTGATTCGGGAGTACTACAAGGCTCTGCCTTGACCTCTACTCTTTTTAATAGGGGAACTTGCTTAAAGAGCTAGGTGTTATATATTTTATTTATGCAGATTGTGTGCAGTTTTATATACCATACATTAGGGATGCAAGGTTCCCTGTGTGTTTTTTTTCCAAGAAAGTATTATGAGAATAAAGTACTGGTTAGCAAAATAATGGATTAGTGATAACTCTGGATAAAACTAAATTGCCATGGGTGGGTCCATCGGCTTTAATGTCAGCAGCACCCTCTATTATAATTGAGAATATTGTAATGCCCATATTAACTGAGGTAAGGAATTGGGGTGTCCTTTTGGATTCTGAGCTTACCCTTCATTCACAATTTCAACGGGTGGCTCAATCTTAAAAAAGGTATCACCAAGGGATATGTTTAGGGCTGCTCTAGAAACATAGAAATGACGGCAGAAGAAGACCAACGGAGCATCCAGTCTGCCCAGCAAGCTTTCGCACCCTTTTTTTTTTTTCTCATACTTATCTGTTACTCTTGGCCCTTAGTAACCTTTTTGGTTCTATTTCCCTTCCCCCCTCCATTAATGTAGAGAGCAGTGATAGAACTGCAACTAAGTGAAATATCTAGCTTAATTAGGGGTAGTAACCGCCACAATAAGCAAGCTACACCCATGCTTGTTTACCCTGACTATGTAATTCAGTCCTTGTTGGTTGTTGTCTGCATATAGATCCACTTTTCTCCATTCCCCCCTGCCATTGAAGCAGAAAGCTATGCTGGATATGCATTAAAAGTGAAGTATCAGACTTTCTCTCTTGCCATTGAAGCAGAGAGTAATATGCATTGAAAGAGAAGTATCAGACTTACTCCCCTTCCATTGAAGCAGAGAGCTGTGCTGGATGTGCATGAAGTATCAGTCTTTCTCCCTTGCCATTGAAGCAGAGAGCTATGCTGGATTTGCATTGAAAGTGAAGTATCAGGCTTATTTGTTTTGGAGTAGTATCCGCTGTAACAAGCAAGCTACTCCCTGCTTTTTTGTGAATGGAAATCCTTTTTTTTCCCACATTACCTCTTGTCGTTGAAGCTTAGAGCAATGTTGGAGTCGCATTAACTGTATATGTTTATTGAATAAGGATATTATCTCTGGTAGTAGCCGTTATTCCTGTGCTCCACCCACTCTTCATACAAATCCTCTAGACTTTATGGATCCACAGTGTTTATCCCACGCCCCTTTGAAGTCCTTCACAGTTCTGATCTTCACCACTTCCTCCAGAAGGGCATTCCAGGC
This sequence comes from Rhinatrema bivittatum, assembly GCF_901001135.1. Classification (NCBI taxonomy): domain Eukaryota; kingdom Metazoa; phylum Chordata; class Amphibia; order Gymnophiona; family Rhinatrematidae; genus Rhinatrema; species Rhinatrema bivittatum. The sequence goes on from NW_021820378.1 coordinate 129,229, forward strand.
ATCCACCACCCTCTCCATGAAGAAATACTTCCTGATATTGGCTCTGAATCTTCCTCCCTGGAGTTTTAAATTGTGACCCCTGGTTCTGCTGATTTTTTTCCGATGGAAAAGGTTTGTCGTTATCTTTGGATCATTAAAACCTTTCAAGTATCTGAAGGTCTGTACCATATCACCCCTGCTCCTCCTTTCCTCCAGGGTGTACATATTTAGATTCTTCAGTCTCTCCTCATAAGTCATTCGATGAAGACCGTCTACATTTTTGGTCGCCCTTGTCTGGACTGCCTCCATCTTGTCTCTGTCCCTTCATAGATACGGACTCCAGAACTGAACATAGTACTCCAGGTGAGGCCTCACCAAGGACCTGTACAAGGGGATAATCACTTCCATTTTCTTACTCGAGATTCCTCTCTCTATGCAGCCCAGCATTCTTCTGGCTTTAGCTATCGCCTTGTCACATTGTTTTGCCGACTTCAGATTGTTAGACACTATCACCCCAAGGTCTCTCTCCTGCCCCGTGCACATCAGCCCTTCACCTCCCATTGAATACAGTTCTTTCGGATTTCCACACCCCATGTGCATGACTCTGCACTTCTTGGCATTGAATCTCAGCTGCCATATCTTCGACCACTCTTCCAGCTTCCTTAAATCCCGTTTCATTCTCTCTACTACTCCTTCCGGCGTGTCCACTCTGTTGCAGATCTTAGTGTCATCCGCAAACAGACAAGCTTTACCTTCTATCTCGTCCGCTATGTCGCTCACAAAGATATTGAACAGGACTGGTCCTGACACCGATCCTTGCAGCACTCCACTTAACACCGCTCTGTCTTCAGAGTAAATTCCATTTACCATCACACATTGTCGCCTTAGTCTTGGGCCAATTGGACTATTGCAACTCTTTGTATGTCAGTTTGCCTAGCAAGTTGTTGCATGTGTTGCAGCTGACTCAGCGAGCTGCCGCACGTGTCTTGATGCGGTGATCGCATTCAGCCTACATTAAAGAGAGCTGCACTGGTTGCCAGTGAAGCAGAGAATCTGAATTTAAATTGATCACTTTGGTGCATAAACTCACAATGTCAGATTGTAAATGTATTTTACAGGAAAAGTTGGAATGGTGCATATCTAGTTGCACTTTGTGGTCCGCAAATAAAGCATTGTTAAAAGTACCATCTACCAATGTGGTCCATTTGCATCTAACGAGGGTGAGGATCTTTTAAAATGTGGAATTCTCTTGCTGATCAACGTAGCTCTCCAACCAATGTTAAGGACTTTCGTAGACAGCTAAAATCAATCTTGTTTAGTGAAGCTTTTGAGTGATGGCAATGTGTTTTTTATGTTAACATGAAGATGTATGTTAAATTGTTTTTAATATATTTTTAAATAATTTGTTATAAATGTTGTAATCCGCACTGAACACTTTTCAAGTGGAAGGAGCAGAATAAAAGTCTGTGTATAAATAAGTAAATAAATAAATAAACAAATGGAATTACAATATAGTAGACCTCCCATACCAAAACAGCACTAACTGCCAGGACTCAAACAGTTACCATACTACCTACGAAAAGGCAACACCACGAATACAACAATATGATGAAGGCAGATATAATTCACAAAAAAATTGTAAATCCAAAATAAATATAAAGGGAATTGTTAACTCTAACACAATAGAATATTCTTTATTAAATGTGCTTATCATTAATATCATATACAAATATTGAGTTTAATAGCTCAAATTAACTATTTTATGTTTATTTATGTTTATTTATGTTTATTTATGTTTTATTATGTTTTCTCAAATTAACTATGTTCAATGTAAACCGCTAAATGTTCAATGTAAACCGCTAAATGAAGCGATAGTTACGGTTCCTTAGCGATAGTTTTGGTTCCTTGTAAACCGGGGTGATATGTATACTATACAGGAACCCCGGTATATAAATTCTTTAAATAAATAAATAAATAAATAAATAAATAGCATAAACTTAATAGGTGTTGGAATGCGCATCACCCTGACCTAACAAATTAATGACACAGCAAATACATCGGTAATAGACATGTAACCTATATCACACCTACATTCCATACATTCCTATGGACTCTGATACAATAAAATGAAAAACATGCCCCTATTTTGATTATAATTGCAGAATATGCATTGATACAATGTATAGCACAAAATATCCCCACAAAGTATGCACTGATACAATGAGTGCAACAGAATACCCTAACAGAGGCCACTGTTTCACCAAGATGGCTTCATTAGCGGGATTTGTGTGTTACAATGTATCTCTGAAGAACATCTTGGAAACGGACACAATGAGCTAGGTCTGAGGTGTTCTAACAATTATTCGCTTGCAGATCCACTCAGAGGGCAAGTAGGTGAGATATCACAGTGGCATTCAAACTGGGTACACGTGTAAATAATTCTAATTCTAATCCTTTCTCTCTTATATACAGACTAACACACAGGTTCCTTCTCACACACACTCATATATGCTCACTCACAAGCGCCCACTTTCTAGCTCACACAAATGCTCCCTTACACAGGCTCACTGACTTACATACAGGCTTCCTCACACCAATGCTCACTGACTCACAAACAGGATCTCTCTCATGCTCACACATATTCTAACTTGCATGCTCTCTCTTGCTCACACACATGCTCCCATACAGGCTCGCTGCCTCGCATATTCTCTCTCACTCACACATATGCTAGGCTCTCTCATAACAGGCGCTTTCTCTCTTACCCATGCTGACTCTGACACAAACAGGCTCTTTCTTATCCACTACCTCCTCACCCAATAAGTAAAAAAAAATAAAAATTCTTACATTGTGATCAGGGGAGATCCAGGCAGGGCCCCAGGATCTAGGTAGGCTGCTTTTTGCTGCTCCCCAAGAAGATAGATAAACTGTAACCTTGCTGTCTGTACTCACACACACAGACACTCTCTCACATATACAGGCACTCTCTCTCTCTCTCTCTCTCTCACACACACACACACACACACACATTCTTTGAACCTCTCACTCTTCTTTGCCAGTAGCCTGCAGGGCATCATCTTTGGCAACCGGTGGCTCTGTAGGGCCTCTTCTTCTGCCACAGTGTCTTCCCTATTGCTGGCAGGATCGGGAATTCCACCAGCCTGTCAGCCAACTGGCTCCAGATTTTCAAAACAGGTTGATCCAGCCCTGGTTTTACCCCATGGCATGCTGTGACTTATTCTGATTTTCCTATTGCATTCCATAAGAAAAGCAAAACTATAAGAACCTGCATGCAGGGTAGTAAAACCAGGATTGGATTCAACCTGTCCTGAAAATCTGGAGCCAGTCGGTAACCCTAATGTTGTCATTCCTCGCCACACTCTTGCACACACACACAGGCAATCTTACACGGGCACTCCCTCTCACACAGGCACCCACAGGCAGTCACTTTTTTATAAACAGAAGCACTCTCACATAATCTTTCACATACACAGGTGCGCACACACACACTCGCACACACACACACACAGGCAGATGCTTTCTCACACAGAGGCACTCTTTCATATACAGTCTCTCATGAACACAGGCACTGGCAGTCACTTTCTGACACAAAAGAACTCTCTCACAAACATTCTCTCATATATTGCACACTCTGGACCCGTCGCTCTTCTCTGGCTGCCGGCAGCAGGGGAAACGCCAGTGACCTGGAAGGGCTTTTTGTTCTGTGGAGAGGGCTTCCTTAGTGCTGGAGGGGAATGGGAGTGGGAGTGAGAACCCCGCCAAGGCAGGGAGTGGGAACCCTGCAAGCACGTCATCGCGTGGAAGCCTCAGCGGTGGGGAGAGAATAAAAATGTGAGAGATGGAGAAGGCACTTGCTGCCACTCCCAAAATGTTATTGCCTGCGTGCAGGGGATTCACTGAATCCCTTGAAGGCCCTGACCGCATACCATTGCCTGCTAAAAAACTGGAGTTCTTACCTCCTTAAGGGTGATTGTGGATAAGTTCAGGGATCCCTGCTAGAAAGTGCAGAGTCATGCGTTTGGGCTGTAAAAACCCAACGGGTCAATTTTAAAAGCACCGGGGTAGATTTTAAAAGAAGTGCGCACGTGTCCAGTTGTGCGTGCCGATTTTCTAACATGCGCGCACGTGTGTGGGCGGCGCGCGCAGGGGAGGGGGGCCTAATTTTAGAAAAGTACTCATGGTGACGAGATCGGGCCTCTCCCAGTTCCCTACCCCCCTACCCATACTCCATCCCTCTTCCCCTCTCCTCCTCACTCTCCTACCTTTTTTTTTGTTTTGTTTTGTTGCTTACTGCGTGCCGGCCAACTGCCGGCGCGTGCTTCTCCGGCATAGCGGCAAATGGCTGCAGTACTGACTGCCTCCAGCCCCGCCCACCCCCCCGCTCCCCGGACTGCCCCTTTCTCTGGGCCAGGCACTTCAGCGGAGAAACGGGGGTTAAGTGTGTGGCTGGGCCCCTTTGAAAATGCGCATGGCCCTCCACGCCCGTAACCCCCGATTTTTATGCACACGGCATTTTATAAATCTACCCGATCGCTCATGCAAAAACGACCACATACGAGCGCGTGTGGGCCTCTCGCCGGCAATGCGCATTTTAGGAAGCTGTGAAGTATGCGTGTACATATCTGTGTGCGCATCAAGAAGAAGGAGTGGAAAAGGGGCGGGGCATGGGCATTTCGAGGCAGGGCCAAGTCTTAGGCTCGTAAGTCCGCATTTTATAAAAGCAGAGCATGGCGCGCGTCGGCTTGTTCTTGACGTAACTTTACTTCTGGTCCTCATGAGCAGCAGGTCTGGAGATCTCAATTTCAAGGTTGTTTAGCACAGGGTGAAGGTTTGAGGTCTAGTTGGGGGCTTGCAGGACGAAGGACCCCAGAGGGGTCTTAAAGACCTCGATATGAACTGGGCAAATTGGTGGACTATTTAGAAGAAACGTTTCTTCCCTTGCGTGTTTTACAATTTGCCTGCATTCGCACACATACACCACTAAAGCCCTGGCGAAAGTAGGCACGGAAGGGGTTCTTTAAATGATATGTGTGCATTCTTGTGAGTGCAATTTTAAATTGCAGCGTCTCTTAGCTCATGCGGCGGTACACACTCGTGCATGGACGCCCACAAGTTCCTTTTAAAATGACCCTGCAAGTGAGCAGTACAATCTAAGGGGTGAAACTCTTCCGAGCATGAAAAAAAGGCGTAAACTCTAGGGACGAGCACATCTGATGAGTTTACAAGTACCAAACAGATGGATAAGGAAAATGCAAAAGTCAGAAAGATGATTGGTCGCATTGGAAGAGGAATGGTCAGTAGAAAATTAGAGGTGATAGCGCCCATGTGGAAGTCCCTGGTGAGATCTCATTTGGAGCACTGTGTATAATACTGGAGACCTCGTTAGAGTCCGTCAAATGGGCGAGGACTAAATTGTAATGAAATTGATTGGCCTAATTCTGATAAGATGGGTTCAGAAGTTAGGCCTTTATGGACTTAGTGTTCTCTCACCCAAGGGCGGATTGGCCTATCGGGGGATCGGGCATCCCCTGGTGGGCCGGTCGCGCTAGTCACGTGGTCTGCCGAGTGCGGCCGTGACGAAGCCGCGCTCGGCAGACCACGTGGTATCTCCTGGGCCGGCCTGGGTGGCGAATCCCCGGGCCTGTCTTCATCGGGAATCCGCCGCTGCTCACACCGACCCCTTATCGTGACTGTACAACAACTGTGAGAACTGAAGCATTCTGATAAGATGGGTTCAGAAGTTAGGCCTTTATGGACTTAGTGTTCTCACACCCAGTCTGTCTCCTATCTCCTATCTCCCCTGCACCTCCTCTCTTCCAGGATATATATATATATATATATATCTTTCAGCTTCTCCTCATAAGCCTTCTGATACTGACCTCACACCATTTTGGTCGCCCTTCTCTGGACCGCCTCCATCCTATCTCTATCATTTGTTTAGATAAAGTCTCCAGAACTGAACACAGTACTCCAGGTGAGGCCTCACCAAGGCCCTGTACAAGGGCATCACCACCTCCATTTTCTTACTCGATATTCCTCTCTCTATGCAGCCCAGCATTCTTCTGGCTTTAGCTATTGCCTTGTCACGTTGCTTCGCCACCTTCAGATCACCAGACACTCACCCCAAGGTCCCTCTCCTAGTCCATGCACAATAATCTTTCACCCCCAGCTTTTTTGGGTTGCCGCACCCCAGATGCAGGACTCTGCACTTCTTGGCATTGAAGCCCAGCTGCCAAATCTTCAACCACTTTTTCAGCTTTCTTAAATCACATCTCATTCTCTCTCCTTCAGGCGTGCCCACTCTGTTGCAGATCTTAGTACAATCCACAAAAAGACAAACTTTACCTTCTATCCCTTCCGCAATATCGCTCACAAAGATATTGAACAGAACCGGTCCCAACAACACCGATCCCTGTGGCACTGCACGTAACACCGTTCTCTCTTCAGAATAGGTTACAGTTACCATTACATGTTATCCTCTGTCTATCAACCAGTTTGCAATCCACAACACCACCTTGGCACCCGTTCCCAAGCTTCTCATTTTATTCAGGAGTCTTCTATGTGGGACTGTATGAAAAGCTTTGCTGAAATCCAAGTAAATCACTCTTCCTTGATCCAATTCTCTAGTCACCCAATCAAAACATTAATCAGATTTGTCTGGTGAATCCATGTTGCCTTGGATCCAGCAGCCCACCAGATTGTAGATAGTTCACTATCCTTTCCTTCAGCAGAGTCTCCAATAATTTTCCCACCACCGAGGTGAGGCTAACCGGCCTGCAGTTTCCAGCCTCCTCTCTGCTCCCACCCTTGTGAAGCGGGCTGTTAAGGGTTCAGACTATGTACACTGATATTCTGCCCAGGGGCTCTGACCTGGGCGGAGGGGCTAATCTCACTAAGGTCTACACTGGGGGCTACCTGAGGGACTTATCCCATATAAACACACACAATTACTGGGGTTATACCTGGGGGCCTGAACCCAGGAGCTTATCCCCAACACAAAGAGCCACACACAAACTTTGATTCAGTGCATCACGGTCCAGGTTTTAGGAAAGTGAGTTTATTTGAGCGATAAGAGGACAGAACAAATAAAATCAGATTACACGGATACTAACAATGGCTACATAGATATAAAAAGCTTACATTTCCAAAGGATCAGCCTACACCATCACGTCCAGAGCTCTCTCTCTCTCTCTCTCTCTGTCTCTCGCTGTCTCTCCTTATACACTACAAATGCTTGCGGAAAGCAGTGATGCTCCTTCCCTCTGGTTTCTTATCAAATTTGAGGCACAGCTATGTGGCCTTCACTTTCTCTCTCAGGCTTTCATATAAGTTAATAACAACTGCTTCTCATCATAGACCTAGTGGAATAGCTAAATAACAGACTCTTACCCATTTGTAAATATTTCACAGTGAATACAGTAAATAGGAGTCAACTCAGAGGTCGGCCTGTGGCCTTCCAACTAGTCTATGTCTGGGTGACAACTCTGAATCCATACGGCCTAACCTCTATATACATCCTCAGCAAAAGTAACAAAAAATGACTCCAACATGGGACTCTTCACCATTCATTCGGCACCACTCCCATTTCCAGGGATCTATTGAGCAGGTCACGCAGCGGAGCCACCAGCACATCTCTGAGCTTCCTCATTACCCTGAGATGTCCTTCATCAGGCCCCATGGCTTTGTCCACTTTCAGTTTTCCTAGCTCTTCCCAAACATTATCTTCCGTAAATGGAGTTTCATCTATTCTACCCCTATCTATGGTCTTGCCAACCGGCGATGGTCCTTCTCCAGGGTCTTCTGTAGTGAACACCAAACTGACGTATTCGTTAATATTTCTGCCATTTCGTCATCTCTCTCCACCCATTGCTCCTCCTCACCTTTCAATTTCACTTTTCCACTTCCTTCTTTCTCTGATAATCTGAAAACGTTTTGTGACCTCTTTGGCAATCCTTTCTTCCGCTTGACCTTTTGCCCTCCTGAGTTCTTTCTTTGTCTCCCTTACTTTCACCAGGTATTCTTCCCTGTGTTCCTCTTTTTGGGATCCTTTATACTTCCTGAACGCTGTTCTTTTTGCCTTTATTTTTTCAGTCACCTCCTTAGAGAAGCAGATTGGTTTCTTTTTCCTCTTAATCTTCTTTACTTTTCCAACTTATATATTTGTTGCCTTGGTAATGGCTCCTTTTAATTTGCCCACTGTTGTTCCATCTCACCATTTTCTCCCAGTCTTCCAGTTCTTCCTCTAGTTATGTCCCCATTTCGACAAAGTCCATATTTTTGAAATTCAAAACGCTGGTCTTCATGTGACCTCTCTGTATCCCATTCGCGATATCTAACCATACCTTTTGATGATTACTGGTGCTCAGGTGGGCATCCACCTAGACATAAGAACATAAGAACATGCCATACTGGGTCAGACCAAGGGTCCATCAAGCCCAGCATCCTGTTTCCAACAGTGGCCAATCCAGGCCATAAGAACCTGGCAAGTACCCAAACACTAAGTCTATTCCATGTTACTGTTGCTAGTAATAGCAGTGGCTATTTTCTAAGTCAACTTAATTAATAGCAGGTAAAGGACTTCTCCTCCAAGAAGTTATCCAATCCTGTTTTAAACACAGCTATACTAACTGCACTGACCACATCCTCTGGCAACAAATTGCAGAGTTTAATTGTGCATTGAGTGAAAAAGAACTTTCTCCAATTAATTTTAAATGTGCTACTGTTGCGCTCGTCGGCCATAGACGCCTGCGGCCTCTCTGTCTCACCTCTTTTCGGCCTTTCTCCATTCCAGTTGGCAAGATGGCTGCCTCTGCTTCCACACGCCGACCGCTCTGGCGTCCCCTGACCAACAAGGGCGATTGCGTTTGCCGTTTTCCTTCTGGGATCACCTAGGGCATGCGTGCGTGTGCTGGCCCTCCTTTTACATACATCATGGCGGGAACCTCGGTGTCATCCCCTCCACATGACGTCATTACCGCCGGGTATTTAAACTCTAAATTCCATTCCAGCTAAGAGTTAGCAAGGATTTGTTCCTGCTGATTTCGCTCAGATTACAGACGCCTGCGCTCTGTACTCTCTCCGGAAGACCCAGATACTCGCTCCTCGTGGGCCTTGCTACGTTCCTGTTTTACCCTTCGGGGTCAGCTTGTTCCAGCTAAGGACGCCCTTGGTACCCACTCGTTGGGGGCCTTGCCTTGTCCTGGGCCTCCGCTCCTCGAAGGTCCCTACCTTCCTCATTCTATTTATTTATTTATTTATCGAATTTTATATACCATCATGATCTTAAAGACCTCTATGCATATCCCCCCTCAGCCGTCTCTTCTCCAAGCTGAACAGCCCTAACCTCTTCAGCCTTTCCTCATAGGGGAGCTGTTCCACCTCCTTTAACATTTTGGTCGCCCTTCTCTGCACATTATCCCCATGAGTGAGCACTAGGTCGACTATAGCTCCCTCCCTCGTGGGTGCCCCATTACCATTTGTTTGAACAGAGCCCCTTGCAGGGCATCCACTATCTCTCTACTTCTGGTAGACTCTGCAGAAGGGATTCTCCAGTCTATGTCCGGCAGATTAAAATCTCCGATGAGCAACGCTTCTCCCTTCAGATGGTCCATGGTCTTCATTCTAAAGCATGTAGGGATGGACTGAAATATCTAAATAGGTAGACCCTAGAGGAAGGACAGGAGAAATGTGATAGAGACATTTAAATACTTCCAAGGTTTCCATGCAGAGAAGGATCTAAAACAAAGAGTCATGGGATGAGGTGAAAGGGGACAGACACAGGAGTAATATAAGGAAATATTTCTTTACAGAGAGGGGAGTGGATGCCTGGAGCAGCCTCCCTGTGCAGGTGGTGGGAATGAGGACAGGATCTGAATTCAGGAAAGCATGGGATACACACAGAGGATTTCTGAGGGAGTGGTAGGGACTGTAACTCTGAATAGTTGGTGTGGGTGGGCAGACTCCATAGGCTGTGGAGCCTTTTCCTGCTGTCAGGTTTCTATGATTCTCTGTTATTTCTATAAATCAGATAATGTATGAATCTGAGCTCCCAGTCTGCCAGTCCCAATATTCCTGAGAGTGCAGTCCCAGCTGATCCTGAATCCTGCAGCCTCGTGTGCAGCCTCAGCTCCTGCTGTCAGTGCTGGGCGGGGGAGGCAGAGGGCAGCAGTCAGAGGCCGCTCAACCCCCAGGATCCCTCCCTCCCTCCCTCTCTCTCTTACACTTCTCCCTGCTCTGCTCATTTCTCCTTTTCTTCCTTCCTCCTTTTTGTTGCCATTTGTGGCCGTTAAGAGAGAAGCTGATCGTGGGCACCCAGCAAAGCCCAAAGCTGCCTGCACCCCAGGGACCGTGCAGGGAGGGAGCCGGGGCTGGAAATCCTGCTCTGGAGAAGGGGCAGGAGAATGGCTGCAGGGCTTTCTGCTCAGCAGGTAGGAGGGGGGCAGGGGATGCAGCCTGGGACTGATCCCATCCCCCACCCCAGGGACCGTGCAGGGAGGGAGCCGGGGCTGGAAATCCTGCTCTGGAGAAGGGGCAGGAGAATGGCTGCAGGGCTTTCTGCTCAGCAGGTAGGAGGGGGGCAGGGGATGCAGCCTGGGACTGTTCCCATCCTCCACCCCAGGGACCGTGCAGGGAGGGAGCCGGGGCTGGAAATCCTGCTCTGGAGAAGGGGCAGGAGAATGGCTGCAGGGCTTTCTGCTCAGCAGGTAGGAGGGGGGCAGGGGATGCAGCCTGGGACTGATCCCATCCGCCCCCACCCCAGAAGCTGAATCCTTTCTCTGCTTCTCCTCCCTTCCATTGCAGTGGCTCCTCTGCTTCCTACAGATTTTCTTTCGCTTCCCCTCTACCCTTCCCTCACCTCTTTCCTTGTACACGGAGAGGTTTTGATTCACAGGGTTTGCCTGAATCGGAGATCTGAGTATTTCGCCCCTGCTGTCCCATTCTGCTCCGGACAGTGTAGCCAGATGCCAAACAGTTTTAGACCCCCAACCGAATCCCCAAATCTTGCCCAGACTGTAAAGCTTCTAGCACAGGCTATAACTGCTGTGCAGAAACTAAACAAATTCACATCACATTTTAAGGATGCAAGGTTCTGTGCAAAGTCCTGCATTGCACCCCAGGCAAACTGACAACATAGCCTGCGTCTAGTAACTATGGATATAAAACAAAAAAAAAAAGTCCCAAACAAGGCTAGAAGAGCCTAGAATAATCTATTCCTCTCATTGTTACTGCCTAAATTATTCCTCCTTCTCCTCTTCTCCTCCTAGTTCCCACTACCCCTGTTTTATTGGAACTTTTACTTCTTTGCCGCTCAACACCTGTTTATCGTTCAAAGTTATCACCCCCCCCCCCCTGTTTCCTGTAAACCGGCATGATGTGATTGTATCATGAATGCCGGGATAGGAAAAAAAGCTTTAAATACATAGATAGAAAGCTTGGTAGGTGAAATGTACTATTATCGCTATCATTCATTTTTCCTCCAGGCCAAACCCGGGTTCCAAAGGTCTCATTTGCAGGGTTTTCTGTAGGGCAAACGGGTGCCGGCCTCAGGGCCTGGCTGGCACCGATGTTATGTAAGCGGTAGGTGGGGCAGGAACACTTGGCAGTCGTTCCTGCACAGTTTAGGGACGTTGAACGCACGGATGGGGGTAAAATAGGTTCAGAGGCTGTGTCGGGTTTGAGTGTTTGGATTACCATAGGGAGCAGGGTGTTTTGTTTGTTTGTTTTTTTCAGTGGGTGAAAGGGGGCCCGGGCTAGAGAACGACAGTTTCTATTGTGTGCTGGTTATTGGGGGAAACCCCCAAAACTTTTGTGTTTACAAAAAAACCCCAAAAGCCAGAACAGAGGAAGGGAGCAGCACAAGGCAGCAAAAAATGCGATCACCGGCCCTGCTATCCTATAGATCTGGGTGGGCGACGGTCAGAGTTAGGATGCTGGGCTCGAGGCCTCCCAGCCCGCCTTAATTCTCAATCTTGCACAAGCTTTGCCATGGAAACGAAATCGTACGGGCCAGTCCCACCCAGGACCACTTCAGACGGTACTGCCCCCCGCCTACACTGGCTGGGCCCCCACCCGGGAAGATCTGAAACAGTCAAAAAAAACGAATACCGACACTGGCCAACCCGTGGAAGACGGAGGAGACGCGCCCACGCCACAGCCAGAAAACCAAGAAAAGCGGAGGCCTGGATGACAATTGAAAGCCGCGCCTTGTGTGTGCTTAAGGTTACCCCGTTACATTTCAAGAGGAGTGGGTCTCACGTGGAGTCGGCGTCGGTGCCGAGCCAATCCTTCCAGAGCCAGGAAGTGTCCGCTGACCACTCAGCATAAACGCTTCAGCAGAGCAGGTGGAAGTGACCTGGTGGAGAATAGCTGCATCTCTGCTTTACCAGCACCATCTGATTGATGCGTTTGAAAGCTTCAGAATGACACATTGCTCCCCAAAAAACACACACACACACATCCTTAAAAGTAGCCCAAAATACTGCAACTCACAAAAGCCCCAAACTTCTTGAAAACTAGCCTAACTGGGTGTGAAATCCACCCCGCTGGAAATAGGGTGCGGGCCGAGAAGCCTGAAACGTAGACAGCCTACAGTGTCCTCCTTGCTGGGGCTGTTGGGAGAAATAATGCAGATGAGCCTTCCAGTCCTCTGCTACAGGCGGGCGCCACTATCTGTAGATGCGCTTAGGAGGAAGTGGGGGGTCTGTAAGTCCGTCTGTAGCAGAGGACGGGAAGGCTGATCTGCATACTTTCTCCCAGCAGCCCCAGCAGAGCATTCCAGAGGACAGCACGAGCATCCTAGGCTTCAGCTTCCATAGCACTCAAACCGTTTCCAGTAGCAGAGCATTAGAAGGCTTATTTGCATTTCCTTCTGAGCAGCCCCATTGGAGAAATTGAGAGGGCACTGTAAACCATGGTGGTTTCAGTTTTCACAGCCTCTGTGCTCTTTTGCGCACCAAAGGATCTGTAGGCTTATTTGCGTGCTTTCCCCAGCACAGAATTCCGAAGAGTGCCACGAGCGGTTAATGCTTCACCTTCCTTAGCGCCCCAGAGTGTTTACACCTGCAGAAAATCTGAAGGCTCATTTGCATAGTTTTCTCAGAAGAGAAGAGGTTAAAGCTTTCACAGTCCTTAAGCTCTGTATAATCCAGAGGCCTTGAGGCTCATTTGCGTACTTGTCCCAGCAGCTCCAGCAGAGGACTCCAAAAGACACTGCGAGCTGTCTAGGTTTAAATTTCCAAAGCCCCTGCACTGTTGCCAGCAACAAAGAGCTGGAAGGTTCATGTGCATACTTTTCCCAGCAGAGAGCTCCAAGCCCTCTAAGTTTCAGCTTTCATAGTCCCCCACACACAGATATACACTTCTTGGTTGCAGAAGACAAGAAAGTTCATCTGTATGCTTTTCCCAGCAGATTAATTCAGGGGACATTATAAACCATCTAGGTTTCAGCTTTCACAGCCCCTGCACTCTTTCAAGCAACAGAGGACTTGAAGGCTCATCTGAATACTTCTCTCAGCAGCCCCAGCAGAGGATTCTACAGAACATCATGAGCCATCTAGACTTCAGCTCCCACAGTCCTGCTTCTACATCTCCTTTCTTTCCATGAACAGTTAACTGGAAGGCATGCAGAAAAACGCCACTTCCTAAACATTTTTAACCACGGATTTGTTTATTTGATATAATAACGGGAAAATGGGTAAATAAAAATGTGTAATTGGATACTTAGTAGATTCGTTGTCAGTGTCTGCTTCAGGATCACACTAACCCCTCCTCGAGGGGGAGGGGGGACAGAAGGGGAGGGTCTGGATTAGGGAGCAGAGCGGCTCTTTCTCTGCTCTGTCTCCTCCCTTCTTCCCTGCAGGATTCCTGGAAGGGGAGGGGCTGGATTAAGAAGCAGAGCGGCTCTTTCTCTGCTCTGTCTCCTCCCTTCTTCCCTGCAGGATTCCTGGAAGGGGAGGGGCTGGATTAGGGAGCAGAGCGGCTCTTTCTCTGCTCTGCCTCCTCCCTTCTTCCCTGTAGGATTCCTGGAAGGGGAGGGGCTGGATTAGGGAGCAGAGCGGCTCTTTCTCTGCTCTGTCTCCTCACTTCTTCCCTGCAGGATCCTGGAAGGGGAGGCTTGCAGCGGAATGCCCCAGCTGTTCTGCATCTTATATCTGAAAAGAAGTGGAGGAACTCCGTTCCAGGCCACTCCCCCAGAAATTAAGCTCTGATGCTCTGTTACTGTTGCGGTCCCAGTCGCGGCAGCCGCGACTAGGCCCTTACCTCCTTGGTCCCGGCCCATCTCCGAGGGTCTGCGGCCTGCTTCGCAGCATCCCGTGGGGGGGACGCCGCCGAGAAGCCCTGCCTGGACGCCTTCTCCCTAGGCGCGCGCGCACAAGCCACGCTTATGAAGGCCGTTTCCCCGCCACTGAAGGCTCCGCTCTATCTGTGACGTCAGACGCCGCGGCCTATGTAAGGCAGCCACGGAGCCCAGGACTTTGCCTTGCAACGGGGTTCCTTGCGGTTCTCTGTTGCGCCGTGCCCCGGAGTGTGCTATTGCGTTAGCAACTCCGTTCCTGCCTGAGACTTGCTTCGCTCCGTGCCCAAGTCTTGCTTCTGTCTGGCTTACTTGCAGTAACCTGTTCTGCTTCAGTTCCAGCTTGGTTCCAGTAGCCAGTCCTGCTTCAGCTCCTGTCTGGTTCCAGTAGCCAGTCCTGCTTCAGCTCCTGTCTGGTTCCAGTGGCCAGTCCTGCTTCAGCTCCTGTCTGGTTCCAGTGGCCGGTCCTGCTTCAGCTCCTGTCTGGTTCCAGTGGCCGGTCCTGCTTCAGCTCCTGTCTGGCTCCAGTGGCCAGTCCTGCTTCAGCTCCTGTCTGGTTCCAGTAGCCAGTCCTGCTTCAGCTCCTGTCTGGCTCCAGTGGCCGGTCCTGCTTCAGCTCCTGTCTGGCTCCAGTGGCCGGTCCTGCTTCAGCTCCTGTCTGGCTCCAGTGGCCGGTCCTGCTTCAGCTCCTGTCTGGCTCCAGTGGCCGGTCCTGCTTCAGCTCCTGTCTGGCTCCAGTGGCCGGTCCTGCTTCAGCTCCTGTCTGGCTCCAGTGGCCGGTCCTGCTTCAGCTCCTGTCTGGCTCCAGTGGCCGGTCCTGCTTCAGCTCCTGTCTGGCTCCAGTGGCCGGTCCTGCTTCAGCTCCTGTCTGGCTCCAGTGGCCGGTCCTGCTTCAGCTCCTGTCTGGCTCCAGTGGCCGGTCCTGCTTCAGCTCCTGTCTGGCTCCAGTGGCCGGTCCTGCTTCAGCTCCTGTCTGGCTCCAGTGGCCGGTCCTGCTTCAGCTCCTGTCTGGCTCCAGTGGCCGGTCCTGCTTCAGCTCCTGTCTGGCTCCAGTGGCTGGTCCTGCTTCAGCTCCTGCTTGCTTCAGTCCCAGTCTACTTCAGTCCCTGCCTGCCTGCCCGCTCCAGTTCCAGCTTCTGGGATCTCCTAAGTTCCAGCGGCCGGGCTCCTATGGGCTCCTCCCGGGGGAGTACCGGCTTCCAGGGTGAAGCTCACGTCCAGCTCCTGCCTGGTATCCGCCTCCCGACCTGTCATTCACTAGAGACTATAGTACACCTCTCCCCAGTCTCCCACAGGTCGGCCCAAGGGTCCATTAAACAGCTCATTCACAACAGATTGCAAGGCCATGGACTCGGCCAAGGTACCAGGACCCCAGGATCTTCCTGGGTTGGCTTTACGGCTACAACAGCAACAACAATACCTGGATGTCCTGGCCGGATCCGTTGGGCAACTGGCTGCCTGAATGGATGCCCATGATACTCGTCCTTCGCCTGCGGTGGGTTCGAGACCCGAGGATGCAGCCTCACCCGTGACTCAGCTGCCGCCGCCTGCTCGCTATGCTGGAGATGCTAGGATCTGCTGTGGGTTCTTGAACCAGTGCTTCATGCGCTTCTCTCTATTGCCCCGGCAGTTTCCCATGGATTCCGTCAAAGTAGCGTACATTCTGTCCCTTCTCGATGGAAAGGCCCTGGTGTGGGTCTCCCCCCTTTGGGAGCGTAATGACTCCTCCTTGGATGACTTGCAGCAGTTTGTCACCAACATTCGCCAAGCCTTTGACGAACCAGCCCGCCAGGCCTCTGCCACATTGGATTTACTACAGCTTCGCCAAGGATCCCGTTCTCTGGTGGACTTTGCTATGGACTTTAGAACTCTCACTCAGGAAGTAGGTTGGCAGGACGATAGCCTTAAAGACATTTTCTTGGAGGGGTTGTCAGGGCGCATCAAGGACGAGATTGCCGCCTGGGATCTCCCGGAAGATCTTAATGCCCTCATTAACAGGGCTGCCCGCATCGATCGCCGCCTGCAACAGCAAGCACGAGAGTTATGCACGACAAAGCACAGCCTTGCCCGCAGTTCTCCACGCCCGCTGCCTTCACCCAGGCCTGCCCGTCCTGAGGTTTCTGCCTCTGAACCCATGCAGTTGGGTCGTGCCCCGCTCTCCCTTTAGGAGAGACAACGCCGCCACTCGATGGGCTTGTGCCTTTACTGTGGTCAGAAAGGCCATTTCTTGGCACGCTGCCAGGAGCGTGCGGAAAACTCCAGAACCTAGGAGGTCGGGAGGAGCTCCTCCTAGGTTGTGCCACAGCTCCTCAGAGTATGATACCTATTACCTTGGAATTTCCCGGAGGGTCTTTGGAAACCTTCGCCTTCCTGGATTCTGGAGCCGGAGGCAATTTTATCCAGCAAGCTTGGTCTCTCAACTGCAGATTCCTACGCAGAAACGAGAGGTTCCGCTTCGAATTACCTCCATCCAGGGAACGCTCCTTCCAGGTTGCATAGTGACTGCCACAGCTCCCATCACAGTCCACACCGGGGCGATCCACTCGGAGGAGATAGCCTTCCTGATTCTCGAAAAGGCTGTCCACCCCGTGGTGCTAGGGCTGCCGTGGCTCCAAAAGCACTCGCCTGTGATCCAGTGGGATACTCTGCAAATCACTAAGTGGAGTCCCTATTGCCTCTCGCATTGTATGAAGGTTCCCAAGCCTCCAGCACTCCTGCTTTTGCACTCCGCCCTTGGACCTCCAGCTCCATACGAGGACTTTACCGATGTCTTCTCGAAGACGAAAGCAGAAATCCTTCCGCAACACCGTCCATATGACTATGCTATTGACTTGTTGCCCGGAACCATGCCATCTCGGGGTAGGGTGTATCCCTTGTCCCTGCCTGAGACACGGGCCATGTCCGAGTACATCACTGAGAATCTGGCGCAAGGATTCATTCGCCCATCAAAGTCGCCCGCCGGGGCAGGATTCTTTTTCGTCAGCAAAAAAGATGGCTCCCTGAGGCCCTGTATCGACTACCGAGGGCTCAACGCGATCACGAAATGGGACCGCTACCCTCTCCCGTTGATCACAGAGCTGCTTGATCAGCTCCAAGGCGCAAGAGTCTTTACTAAGTTGGATCTACGCGGGGCCTACAACTTAGAATCCATCCCGGAGACGAATGGAAGACCGCGTTCAATACCAGGGATGGGCATTACGAATACTTCGTAATGCCCTTTGGCCTTTGTAACGCCCCAGCGGTCTTCCAGCACCTGATGAAAGAGGTGCTATGGGATTTACTCAACATCTGTGTGATCGTCTACCTCGACGATGTCCTGATCTACTCCCGTGACCTGCCACCGCCAGCATGTTCGCCAGGTGCTCCAAATCCTCAGAGAGCACAGTTTATATGCTAAGCTTGAGAAATGCAGCTTTGAAAAAACTTCCTTGCCGTTCCTGGGGTATATTGTTTCGGCTGACGGCTTCCAGATGGATCCGGAGAAAGTCGCTGCAATTAGGAACTGGCCGCAGCCGAGGAGCCTCAAGGCGTTACAATGTTTCCTCGGCTTTGCTAACTTTTATCGGCATTTCATCCCCGGCTATTCCCACATAGTGGCTCCTCTGACTGCCCTCACCCGCAAGGGAGCCAATGCGGTGGACTGGCCTGCCCAAGCCTGCCAAGCCTTCGAAGATCTGAAAAGCTCTTTCCTACAAGACACATGCCTCCGCCATCCTGATCCCAGTTGGCCATTCGTAGTTGAGGTTGATGCCTCGAATGTGGCTGTTGGAGCAGTGTTGAGCCAGCACTCTGACATGGGACAGCTTCTCCCGTGCTCCTATTATTCAAGGAGGTTCTCCCCAGCTGAGAATAATTACGGGGTCGGCGACAAAGAACTCCTTGCCGTGAAACTCGCCCTGGAGGAATGGACGCAGTGGTTGGAGGGAGCCAATCACCCCTTCACCATTTACACGGATCATAAGAATCTCTCTTTCCTACGCCAAGCCCGGTGGTCTTTGTTCTTTGACCGGTTTGATTTCACTCTGCGATATCGCCCTGGCTCAAAAAATGTGCGAGCAGGCGCCCTGTCATGGTCCACCGAGGTTGAAGAGACTCCTGAGACACCCCAGTCTCGCCGCCACCTCTGTGTCTTCCGAAGAAAAGACCGTAGTCCCACGCCGCTCTCGAAGGGTCATGCTGGCATGGGCCCACGAATCCCTCACTGGAGGACATGCGGGCCACACCGGGACCCTAGACCTCCTCAACCGGTATTATTGGTGGCCAATGGTAAGACAAGATGTTCGTCTCTTCGTCGACTCCTGCCCCACCTGCGCATTGCAGAAACCGCTTGGCGGGAAACCTAGAGGATTGTTACACCCTTTGCCTATCCCAGTGGAGCCCTGGACGCACATCTCCACTGACTTTGTGGTGGACCTCCCAGCATCAGACGGGAACACGGTCATCTGGGTTGTTGTGGACTGGTTCTCCAAAATGGCACATTTTGTTCCCCTGTCGAAATTGCCTTCAGCGCCCGACTTGGCCAATCTGTTTGTTCAACATGTGTTCCAACTTCATGGTCTTCCCCAGGACATTGTATCAGACCGAGGACCACAATTCACCGCCTGCTACTAGAAGGCGTTATGTAAACGCTTCAAGGTCCAGTTGAGTCTCTCATCAGCCTTCCACCCTCAGAGTAACGGGCAGAGGAACGTACAAACCGGACTCTGAAGACCTTCCTGTGTTCCTTTGTAAACGAAAGACAAGATGATTGGGCCAAACTACTCCCATGGGCAGAATTTTCATACAACAATCAGACACACTCCGCTACAGGAAGTTCTCCCTTCCTAGCTGTCTTTGGGAAGCAACTTCGGCCGCACTTGCCCTCGCCTGAACCCAGCGCACTGCCAGCAGTGCAACTCTCTGCCCGTCAGCTACTTGCCGTCTGGACGTCCATCCAAAAGAAAATGCAAAGAGCTGCCCGCGCTGCCAAAAAATGGGCAGACAGCCACCGTCAGCTAGCACCAGTCTACCTCCCAGGGGACCGTGTTTGGCTGAGTACAAAGAATCTACAACTTCGGATTCCTTCCCACAGACTCGCCCCCAGATTCTGCGGACCATTCCGCATTGCCGAGCACGTAGGAGCTGTTTCCTTTCGCTTGCGCTTACCCTCCTCTATGCATGTGCACAATGTCTTCCATGTGTTGCTTTTGAAGCCTCTCATCCTCTCCAGGTACCATCCCCGAGCTCCCGAATCTACGGATCCTTCCGTGCCAGGAGATACCACCTACCAAGTTCGGGAGGTTCTAAATGTCAGATTTCATCAACGCCGCTGGGAGTACCTCATCGCCTGGGAAGGTTCTGGATCTGAGGATAACACGTGGGAGCCAGCCCGCAACATCCTTGATAAGGACTTACTGAAAGCCTTCCATCAAGACCATCCAGGTAAACCCGGGCCTGCTAAGAGGGGGCGTAAGAGGGGAGGTACTGTTGCGGTCCCAGTCACGGCAGCCGCGACTAGGCCCTTACCTCCTTGGTCCCGGCCCGTCTCCGAGTGTCTGCGGCCTGCTTCGCGGCATCCCCGCGGGGGGGGACCCGCCAAGAAGCCCTGCCTGGACGCCTTCTCCCTAGGTGCGCGTGCGGGCACAAGCCGCGCTTATGAAGGCCGTTTCCCGCCACTGAAGGCTCCGCTCTATCTGTGACGTCAGACGCCACGACCTATGTAAGGCCGCCGCGGAGCCCAGGACTTTGCCTTGCAACGGGGTTCCTTGCGGTTCTCTGTTGTGCCGTGCCCCGGAGTGTGCTATTGCGTTAGCAACTCTGTTCCTGCCTGAGACTTGCTTCGCTCCGTGCCCAAGTCTTGCTTCTGTCTGGCTTGCTTGCAGTAACCTGTTCTGCTTCAGTTCCAGCTTGGTTCCAGTGGCCAGTCCTGCTTCAGTTCCTGCTTGCTTCAGTCCCAGTCTACTTCAGTCCCTGCCTGCCCGCTCCAGTTCCAGCTTCCGAGATCTCCTAAGTCCCAGCGGCCGGGCTCCTACGGGCTCCTCCCGGGGGAGTACCGGCTTCCAGGGTGAAGCTCACATCCCACTCCTGCCTGGTATCCGCCTCCCGACCTGTCACTCACCAGAGACTATAGTACACCTCTCCCCAATCTCCCACAGGTCGGCCCAAGGGTCCACTAAGCAGCTCACTCACAACAGTTACAGCGTCTGTTTAATTTTACAGTGATTTATTCAGGCAATGACATTTGATATTCTGTGTTTCTGGTATTAGAGAATCTCTTTGAAATTTGATTGGCAGACCCTGGGGTCAATGGAGGAAAATGACTGTAGGGGCATAACCGGAGGGGAACGTGTGACAGTGCCTGGGGGAGAGGGGAGCTGGGATCCTCTCTTCCATGATAAAACGTGAGGAGAATAAATCCAGCTGAGATCTAATGCACGCTGAGCCCCTCCACGTGTCTCTGAGTGTTTCTGGTTTGTGTTTCAGGTGCCGGTGACGTTTGAGGACATCGCTGTCTCTTTCTCCCAGGAGGAGTGGGGGTATTTAGATGAAGGGCAGAAGGAGCTTTACAGGGAGGTGATGAAGGAGAATTATGAGACCCTGATCTCCCTCGGTAAGGATTGCATTATCTGCATTTTTAAGAGGCCCAGAAACTGATTTACTGAAGATTATTAGTCCTTTTTCTCCTGACTGCAGATCCTGCATTGCTCTGAGTCTGGGCCGGTACCTGAGATTGGTTATTTGGGTCTTTTTCACTTTGGAGCAGCCCCTGACTGTCACTCTGTTATTGATCCCATGTTTCTGCTGAGATAAGGACACTCAAAACACATTTAAATGTATTTTGATATCTCACCTGAGAATACTTGCTGCTGAGCTTCCATAAAGTTAAGAATATAAGAAGTGTCATGCTGGATCAGACCAAGGTCCATCGAACCCAGCATCCTGTCTCCGACGGTGGCCATTCTAGGTCACAAGAAGCAGGCAGATCCCCAATAGTTGAACTATATTTTTTATCTCACTCCCAGGGTTATATGATGGCTTTCCCAAGTCTACCTGATTAATAACTGATTATGGATTTTTGTTCAGTAATTTGTCCAATCCTCTTTTGAACTCCACTAGGTAAGCTGCCTCCCCCACGTCCTCTGGCAACAGATTCCATAGCTCGATTGTGCTCCGAGTGAAAACATTCTTCCTGCAATTTCTTTTAAATCTGCCAATTGCTAGGTTCATGGAATGTCCCCTAGTCCTAGTGTTTGAAAGGGTAAAAATCCATTCCCTATTTACCTATTCTGATGTGGGCTATTAATGTAACTCTTAATACCAAACACGAGGAAAGTCTTTTATTAAAAAAGCAAATAAAAACTTCTGGAGAGTATCTACAAGTTTAGCATGCAAGATGAACAGGAACAGTCTCTCTGTGATCACTTGTTGATACAAAGGGTTACATAGTTTGACACCTCTAATCCATACACCAATGAACCAGCTACTTCATAAGCAAAACATTTTTTGAAGTGGTTGATACGAATAACATTTATACAAGTGGCTAATGCAAATTTTCTTACCTTTAATGTGTAAATCTGGCCCTTACGGTTTTATCTCTGGAACGTCTTAACCTTGTTTTGCCACCCTTAAGACAGTTTTAACCTACATGTACTGTAACAGCAAGGGACCAATGAGAAACAGGCAAGGGAAAGCAGGCAGAGAAACAAAGCAAAACAGGACAGATGCAATAAGGAGCTAAGAATCATTCAAAAGACAACCCAGCGGGAGGGAGAGCTCTATAACAAGCACAGGACTGAAGCTGTGCAATAGCGATAAAACGACACAGAGTGACGGCATGATTAGGAAACGGATATACATACATTTAAGTACACTGCAGAGGCAGAACACTAGGTCAGCTTTTATTGGTATGCAGGCTGTATTTTCTTTTTCTTTTCCATTATGTGGTCTCTTTCTGCCTTTGTATAACTAATACATTTGTACTGATGTAATGTGAAATATCCTCCTTTGCACTGGTTGTAATGTCCAAAAACCTTTTTCAAAGTAAAGAGTTATAAAAAAAAAGGAAATATACAAAGCTGGCTGCAAGGCCCTCCCCACCCATAGTCCTGAACTTTAATTCCAATTTTCAGTACAATGACAGCTAACAAGCTTCTAAATAGCCATTTCCAGAAACTTCTGTTTCATATTGTCTTTGCCGTACAAATACTGTATTAATACGAAGCAAAATGCAATCCATTACTCATGAATGATGGCTCATACTGTGGCCTTTATATTGCTCCTCTGTGCTTCACTGCTTAGGGATGTACCTTTTACAGGTTTATTTATCATAAAATCTCTGCAGGGTACCTCTACATTCCTCCCTGTATCATATTTAATATTGTGACATAATGCAGTAAGCTCCAGAACCACTGCCCTCCCTCCTGTGTCCTAGGTTGGCCCTAAGCATGCCTGACCCATGGAGCTATTGGTAGGCTACGATCATAAGAACATAACATAAGCTATGCCATACTGAGCAGACTAAGGGTCCATCGAGCCCAGCATCCTGTTTCCAACAGTGGCCAATCCAAGTCACAAGCACCTGGCAAGTACCCAAACATTAGATAAATCTCAAGCTACTATTCCTTACTGATTAACAGCAGTTTAAGGATTTTTCCTCTAGGAACTTACCCAAACCTTTTTCAAACCCAGTTGCACTAACTGCTGTAACCACATCCTCTGGCAATGAATTCCAGAGCTTAACTATGCGCAGAGTGAAAAAGAATTTTCGATTTGTTTTAAATGAGCTACTTGCTAACTTCATGGAGTGCCCCCTGGTCCTTCTATTATCCGATTTACTATAACCGATTTACATTAACTTGTTCAAGTCCTTTCATGATTTTGTAGACTTCTATCATATCCCCCCTCAGTCGTCTCTTCTCCAAACTGAATAGCCCTAACTTCTTTAGCCTTTCCTCATAGGGGAGCTATTCCATTCCCCTTATCATTTTGGTAGCCCTTCTCTGTACCTTCTCCAGTGCACCTATATCCTTTCTGAGATGCGGCGACCAGAATTGTACACAGTATTCAAGGTGCAGTCACACCATGGAGCGATACAGAGGCATTATGACATTTTCCGTTGTATTCACCATTCCCTTCCTAATAATTCCTAACATTCTGTTTACTTTTTTGATTGCCACAGGACTCTGGGCTGACGTTTTCAATGTATTATCCACTCTGACACCTAGATCTCTTTCCTGGCTGGTAACTCTTAAGACAGAACCTAACATTGTGTAATTACAGGAAGGGTTATTTTTCCCTATATGCATCAATTTGTACTTGTCTATGTTAAATTTCATCTGCCATTTGGAAGCCCAATCTTCCTATCTCGCAAGATCCTCTTGCAATTCATTACAATCCACTTGAGATTGTGCATAATTGTGTGTCATCCACAAATTTGATCACCTCACTCATTGTACCCCTTTCCAGATCATTTATGAATATATTAAAAAGCACCAGTCCAAGTACAGATCCCTGAGGCACTCCACTGTTTACCTTTTTGCACTGCAAAAACTGACCATGTAATCCTATTTTCTGTTTCCTGTCTTTTAACTAACTTGCAAGCCACAAAAGGACATCACCTCCTATCCCATGACTTTTTAGTTTTCTAAGAAGCCTCTCATGTGGGACTTTGTCGAACGCCTTCTAAAAATCCAAATTCACCATCTACTGGTTCACCTTTGTCCACATGTTTATTCACCCTTTCAAAAAAAATGTAGGAGATTTGTGAGGCAAGACTTCCCTTTGGTAAATCCATGCAGGCTGTGTCCCAACAAACCATGTCTATCTAAATGTTTTGTGATTTTATTCTTTATACCAGTTTCTACAATTTTTCTCGCACTGAAGTCAGGCTCACTGGTCTATAGTTTCCTAGATCACCCCTAGATCCTTTTAAAATATCGGGATTACATTAGCCATCTTCCAATCTTCAGGTACATCGGATGATTTTAATGATAGTTTACACATTTTTACTAATAGATCTGAAATTTCATTTTTGAGCTCCTTCAGAACCCTGGGTATATACCATCTGGTCCAGGTGATTTATTACTCTTCAGTTTGTCAATCAGGCCTACCACATTTTCAGGTTCAACGTGATTTGATTCAGTCCATCTGAATCATTACCCATGAAAACCTTCTCCAGTACGGGTACCTCCCCAACATCCTCTTCAGTAGACACCGAAGCAAAGAAATCATTTAATCTTTCCGCGATGGCCTTATCTTCTCTAAGTGCCCCTTTAACCCCTCGATCATCTAACGGTCCAACTGACTCCCTCACAGGCTTTCTGCTTCGGATATATTTAAAAAGATTTTATTGTGAGTTTTTGCCTCTATGGCTAACTTCTTTTCAAATTCTCTCTTAGCCTGTCTTATCAATGTCTTTCATTTAACTAGCCAACGTTTATACATTATCCTATTTTCTTCTGTTGGATCCTTCTTCCAATTTTTGAATAAAGATCTTGTGGCTAAAATTGCTTCTTTCACCTCCCCTTTTAACCATGCCGGTAATCGTTTTGCCTTCTTTCCACCTTTTTTAATGTGTGGAATACATCTGGACTATGCTTCTAGGATGGTATTTTTTAACAATGTCCACGCCTCTTGCCCACTTTTTACCTTTGCAGGTGCACCTTTCAGGTTTTTTCTAACTAGTTTTCTCATTTTGTCAGTTTCCCTTTTGAAAGTTTAGTATGAGAGCTGTGGATTTGCATACTGTCTCCCTTCCAGTCATTAATTCAAATTTGATCATATTATGATCACTATTGCCAAGCAGCCCCACCACCATTACCTCTCTCACCAAATCCTGTGCTCCACTGAGAATTAGATCTGAAATTGCTCCCTCTCTCATCGGCTCCTGAACCAATTGCTCCATAAAACTGTCATTTATTCCATCCAGGAACTTTATCTCTCTAGCACAGCGATTCTCAACCAGTGTGTTGCCAAGCACCGGCAGGTATGTGGCGGCTCCCGGTGTCCCACTGCCCCAGTTGGGCTTCCCCGTTCCCTGCCCCCACGAGCCAATAGCAAGCCTCTTCCATTCTTTCTGCCTCCGCACAGGCCAATCGGAAGTGTCCTCCCTTCTACCAGCCAGTAGAAGTAGGAAAAAGAGAGGAAGCTTCTAATTGGCTAGTGAGGCAGGAAGAAGGGACATAGCATAGGCCGGGGGTGAGGGGTTGGGAAGAGTGGCAGTGTCGAAGTGAGGCTGCCACAGGAGCTCATCCCCATGGCAGCGAAGAAGAAACCCGACCCCCGACAAATCAAGGCTGCCACGGGATCCCATACCTGTGGCGGTGAAAAAGAGGTCCCGCTGGAGTAAAGCTGCAGTGAAACTGGAGCCCATCCCTGCAGCAAAGGAAGAAGAGGTTTGGCGGTGAGGCCTGGTACATGCATGTGTGAATGGGAGCTTGGGTGTGGGTGTGAATGGGAGCCTGGGTGAAGGCTGGTGTGTGTGGGTGTGAGTGGATGCCAGAGCATTTGTGTGTGATTGAGAGCTTGTATATAAGAGACCATGAGTGTGATTGAGAGAGAGACTGGTCAGGGAGGTGATGTGTTTGTGTGAGAGAGAGAGATTGGTCAGGAAGATGACTGGTGTGAGAGAGACCGAGACTGTTCGTGGGGGTCTAATTTGGAGGGGTGTGTGTCTGTGTGTGAGAGTGACTGGTTGTGGGCGCTAAGGAAGAGGACTGTGAGGACAGAGCTTCAGCAGCCCTTGCTGCTTCTGGTGAATGCTATTGGCCTGGAAGGGAAAGGAGTAGGAGAGTTGCTGGAGAGGGTAAGTAAAGGTGGCTTTTTTAATTTATTTTTCTTGATTGACTGGGTATTATGTAATCTGTCTGTTTTGAAATATTTACTTGGTATTTGGACAATTTTTAAATAATTTTTATGAGTTTTAATTGTTTGACCTTATTCTGTTCATCAGCTGTTTTGAAACATTTATTAGTATAACTTTACAATTATTTCTGCGTGGGGATCTATAGCAGCTTGGCTTGTTCTGTTTTCCTAATAGGAGGTGTATTGGTATTTAGGGCCTGATTTAATATTTGTAGTGTTGCCTTTTCATAGATAGGGTTGTTATTGTTGGAGTGCATGCCATAATGCAGATAACGTTGTGCAGATTAGTTTGTGTGCATTATTGCAGATCCTGACAGTCTGTTAGGTGCTATATTTCTCTTTCCATTTCTCCAGGTTCGCACTGCATGCAGAGTGGCTTTTTTGGTTTTCCATTCCAGTTTCTCTCTCCATATTTATAATTTGTGGTTTTTCTATACTTGGTGAAGGGTGTGTGACCGAGGAGAGGTATTTAACTAGCATGTAGGCATTTGTATCAATCTTATTTGTTGTATTTTCTCAATAGGATATGCATTAGTGGTAAATTACTGTCTTTTCATAAGGAAGGCTATTGTGCCTGGTAGTAAAGGGAGTTTGTTTTGCTTTTACTGAGATGTCACCAGAACCAGAATATCTTTTTTGTAGGGTGAGTTGTATGGATAATGACCTAGTTCCGTTCTGACCCATTGTTGGTAGTCGAGGGGGTTCCTGTGGATGCAGAGTGTATATTTACATTTAGCCCCATGTTGGTCACATGTTCAGTGTGTCACGCATGTGAGAACCATCTGTCCAGTGTGTCCCAGCCGAAAAAAGGTTGAGAACCACTTCTCTAGCATGCCCTGATGTTTCATTTACCCAGTGAATATTGGGGTAATTGAAATCTCCCATTATTACCGCACTGCCAGTTTGGTTAGCTTCCCCAATTTCTCTTAGCATTTCACTGTGCGTCTCACCATCTTGGCCTGGTGGATGGTACTATACTCCTATCGCTATACTCTTCCCCAACACATAAAGATTCGATTGTGCATATAGAGGTAGATTTTAAAAGGTGCGTTTGTGTCCATGTGCACACCGATTTTATAACGTGCATGCGCCAGCGTGTGCACGTTATAAAATCCGTGGGCCGTGTGCACATGCGTGCCGGATTTTATTATCCGCGCGCACAGGGGGGCCTAATTTTGTAAAAGTACATGTGGTGACGAGATTGGGCCTCTCCCAGTTCCGCCCCAGTCTGCTCCATTTAAGGTGCGGACTGGGAGAGAACTTTTCAACCCACCTAACTTACCTTCCTCCCTCTTCCCCTCTCCTCCCTGCCCCTATCCTATCTAACCCCCCAATTTTTTATTCATCTTTTGCTCCTCTTCATGAGCAGTAGCAACTTGCATGCGCCGGCAGCCTGCCGGCGCTCGCTTCCCCAGCACAGCGGCAAATGGCTGCTGTACCGGCTGCCTCCAGCCCTGCCCAGGACTGCCACTCCTCGCCCCCTCCCCGCCCCTTTCTCTGGGCCCGACACTTCTGCACGCAACAGGGGTTACACGCGCGGCCAAGCCCCTTTGAAAATGCATGCAGCGCTTGCAAGGGCCAGCCACGCCCATAACCCCCATTTTTTAAGCACATGGCCGTTTTAAAATTCGGCCGTTAGTCCCATGTTGGATCTTTATCCTGTTGGACTCTATGCCATCCCGGACATAAAGGGGTAGATTTTCAAAGGGTACTCCCCGAAAACCTACCCCAAACCCCCCCTGCGCACGCCGAGCCTATTTTGCAAAGGCTCGGCGGCGTGCGCAAGCCCCAGGACATGCGTAAGTCCTGGGGCTTGCATGGAGGAGCGTGTCGGGGGCATGCCGCGAGTGACGCAGCATTTCGGGGGCGGGCCTGGGGGTGTGGCGCCGGCCCAGGGGCGTGGTCGAGGCCTCCGGACCAGCCCCCGGGTCGGGTGAGGGCGTGCCAGCAGCCCGCTGGCGCGTGCAGATTTACACCTGCTTTCCGCAGGCGTGCGCAGGTTGCACAAATGTGCACCCCCTTGCGCGCGCCGACCCTGGATTTTATAAGATACGCGCGGCTACGCGCGTATCTTATAAAATCCAGCGTACTTTTGTTCACGCCTGGTGCACGAACAAAAGTACGCCCGTGCATACATTTATAAAATCTACCCCAAAGCGGCACACCGCCTCCCGGGTGCTCCTCTCTGTCATTGCGATATAATTTGTACCCCGGTATAGCACTGTCCCATTGGTTATCCTCTTTCCACCATGTCTCTGAGATGCCAATTAAGTCTATGTCATCATTTACTGCTATACATTCTAATTCTCCCATCTTACTTCTTAGACTTCTGGCATTAGCATACAAACATTTCAAAGTCTGTTTTTTGCTTGTGTTTTCATTCTGCTTTCTAATTGATAGGGATAAATTGGAATCTTTTAGCTCAGGTGAGTTTTTAATTATAGGCACTTGTGAGCAATAATGCCAATCGTTAAGGCTTCAAACCTGGTCTTGATGAATGGCACTACTGCCCACATCTTCAAAATGATGCTAATTCACCCCCTTTTTGTGTCCATTACTGAGGGGTTAATTTCTGGCAAAACAACCCAGAACAGTGTTCTGCCACCTTTTTTCTGGAGCCTGGAACAGACCCAGTAGTTGCATGTAGAACCCTGGTCTACATCAATTTTGCCGGCTACAAGATAACATGTGATCATTATGTATTTTAGTGTGCTAAATCCAAAAATCACATCCGTTTCCTCCAGTCACGTCCGTTTTTTCTGCAAAATGCTGTCTACTCATAAACTCTTATAGCAATAACGTAATATTATTATTTCGATATGCTGAATACGCAAAAAGATAATTAAGGCGCAGAAAGACCTGCTGAATTTCCAGATTTCCTGCTCTTTCACAGGAGAAGTTGAAAGCTGGCATATTTGATGGCCCGCATAATAGGCTTCTAATCAAAGACAGAGAATTCCTCAATACCATGAAAACCATAGCAAAGGATGCTTGGTCTGTTTTTTCTGACGTGATTACAGACTTTCTTGGCAACTTCAGGGCTGAAAATTATAACCTTTGAGTTCAAAATGTGTTGATTGCTTTTCAAAGACTGGGAGCAAACATGAGTGTCAAATTGCATTTCCTTGATAGCCACCTGAATTACATCCCCTCAAATCTTGGAGCTATGAGTGAAGAACAAGAAGAACGCTTCCACCAAGACGTCAAGACCATGGAACATAGATATCAAGGCAGATGGAACACAAACGTGATAGCAGACTACTGCTGGTGTTTACAGCGTGACAACTCTGATCATAACTATTCCAGTGTTGCGCCAGTAAGTGGACCCTTGGCCCGGTGCAGGGTTGGTAGACCCTCCGGTTGGACCCGGAGAGCGCCTGCCACCAGGAGGCGGAGCACAGGAGGAGACAGAGGCTAGCTGGAGTTTCACCAATAGCAACCCGGGGTTCCCTTGGGTTGAGCCCTCGGATACCCGGGCCGCCTGGTCTTAGGTGGGCCTTGCAGGGTCTCCCCGAGAGGAAGCGCAGGGGCTTGCCCACCAGCAACAAGGGTGCGCAATCAAGGCTCAGGTCAGAAAGTCCAGGAGCTGCAATAGGCCAGAATAGAGAGTCCAAGTGGATAGCGAGGTAAGGCCAGAGTAGAGAACAGGGAGGTCAGCCGAAGCAAGGGTCAATACCAGACTTCAGTCCAAGCATGGTCAGGTGAAGGCAGTGGTCAAGTTCCAGGCAGCGATCAGGCGTAGTCAGTATCCAAAAAATCACTAGTTGATGTAACCAATATTGACACAAAATTAAATCCCAGAGGTTGAAGTTATATTGTAAGAATAAAATATTCTTTTTATTATTGTGTGATTAAAACTGCTGTCTCATCTTTAATAATTTGTAATGATATCTATGGAAAAAAATCTTTTTATTTAGAAAGATAAGACCTCAGCACCGGCATAGAATCTGATATTTAACAGAAACTAATTGACCGGTCGGTACAATCACTGGTCTATTATCTTCCTTTTGTTTTTTCTTTTTTTTATAAAAACAGTCTCTCAATTTTCCATTAAAGTGCTGGAACTTGTGTTGAAGCTATATATTAAACAATAAGCAACTTCAAAATGTTGGTCTTGAGCTTTAAACTATAATAGTTTTGAGCTGTGCCGCCCGACTAAGCATTTGCAAAGTGAGCAAAATTACTTTCAATTTTCCTGTACTCCCGCATGGAGAGTTACTGTCCCGACATAAATACACTTATCTTAGCAACTTGTTCAATTTCTTATGAACTAGTTGTGTACTGTTGAGCCCAAGTGTGTTTCTTCGGCTAACACAACCGCTATGTTGTTTTCTTTTAGAACCGCCAAACTGCCGACGTTGTCAACGTTTCGTAACCTGCATCAGGGCGGGCTCTACGACATGAAAAAACAAGCGAATAGAATTCACATAACCTGTGACAGCCCTTATGCTTGATTTTCTAGTGAAATTTATTACTCCGAAATGCTGTCATGGATTTATGCCGTTACTACTTACTTTTTTTGCAGTGGACTTGCCGTCTCAGTAGTTGGGTTAAATCAAGGCATATCAACATGGCCGCCTCTATTTAAACAACAAACTTGCTTGAAGGTGACCAATCATTGTGCTCGTACAGACTTCACTACATGATGACGTATAAGGTTTAAATGTCCTTCAAACACTTCTTCTCCTGTCCTGTCAAAATACGCGTATCGGTGAAAAAGAATAAAATTGGATATTCTTCAAACAATTCTTTTTTGAATGTTGATTCAATTACATTCAGTGATGAATTAAACTGTTCTGAGGTGCTGAGGTCTTATCTTTCTATACAAAAAGATTTGTTCCATAGATATCATTACAAATTATTAAAGACTAGCCGTTTAAGCCCGTAACAACGGGCTACATTAACATTTTTTTTTTCGGTCCATTTCCTTACCCCTCCCTCCCCTCATTCTCCCCCTCACCCTCTAGTCTCCCTCCCCTCACTCCCTCCTCCCTCCCCTCTCTCAATCCCCTCCCAGCTCATTCACAACCCCTTCGGATGGCGCAGACGGAAGATCTCCGGGGGAGGTCCCTCCCTCGCACGCGCCGCTGCTACTGCTCCTCGCCGCGCCAGAGGTCCCTCCCTCCCTCGTGCGCGCCGCCGCCACTACTGCTACTGTTCCTCGCCACGCCAGAGGTCCCTCCCTCGCGCGTGCTGCCGCTACTGCTCCTCGCCGCGCCAGAGGTCCCTCCCTCTCTCCCTTGCACCGCCACCGCTACTGCTTGCCGCCGCCCCCGCTACTGCTCCTCGCTGCGCCATTTTTGTTACAGGCAAGCTCTGACCGACGTGCTGCCCGCGCATGCGTGGTAGAGTTGCTCTCTACTGCGCATTTGCAGCACGTCGATCAAGCTTCATTTATCTAGTAGATGAGACAGCAGTTTTAATCACACGATAATAAAAAGAATATTTTATTCTTACAATATAACTTCAACCTTTGGGATTTAGTTTTGTGTCAATATTGGTTACATCAACTAGTGATTTTTCGGTCTAATTATTAACTAGTTACTCCCTTATTTTCTTGCTGTAGTCAGTATCCAGGCAGAGGTCAGTTCCAAGCGGCGGTCAGGCAGGGTTAGTTTCCAGGCACAGGACGGTTCCAGGTGGCGGTCAAATGAGGTCGAGAAGCAGGCTAAGGTCAGTACCAAGAGATCAGTCTGGAACTGACCTTAGGGAGACAAGATGAGACGAAGGAACTGGAGACACAGAAGACCCAGGAACAGGAGATGCTGGAACTGAAGACAGAGGAGAAGCTGGAACTGAAGATATGGGAACTGAAGACACTGGAACAAGGATTCAGGAACGCAGAGACAAGGAATGCTGAGGCAAACTAGAGACACCGAGGTGCAGACCCGATTGCCAAGGCCCCAAGCTAGGGGCCGGGCCGTGGTATATATACCC
Source organism: Rhinatrema bivittatum (assembly GCF_901001135.1). Classification (NCBI taxonomy): domain Eukaryota; kingdom Metazoa; phylum Chordata; class Amphibia; order Gymnophiona; family Rhinatrematidae; genus Rhinatrema; species Rhinatrema bivittatum. The sequence continues at coordinate 161,297 of NW_021820378.1, forward strand.
GGAGCAGATGACGTCAGAATCGGGCACTGCCCGATGACTTCCCGCACTTGGCCCTTTAAATCAGCGGGAGTTCTGCGAGTGCGCACTAAGGGGCTGGACCGACATCAAGGAGGATGCCGAGCCCCAGCGCGAGGAGAGCTGAGACGAGGTAGGCTGCGAAGGAGCCGGTGAAACCCATGAATGTCGTGAGCCAGCAGCAGCAGAGGCAGGTGGAATGCCAGTGCTCGAGGAGGGGAGCGCGAGGTGAGCAGGTCCGGCCGCGGAGCGGACGCGGCCGGGACGCGCAACATCCAGAGCATCCAAAAAGAGAGAATTTCTCCCTAACAATTAAAATTTATACAACTGTTGCTCTCTTAGTTAAACGATACTCGTTTTTTTTGCATGAAACAAATATATTACGTGCTATTGCTTCTTCAGAACTTATTACGCTTGATATTCGACTTTACAATCTTTAATCAAACATTTCTCATTTGTGAAAAAATGTGACGTATTGCATATTTTTTGACTTCATATTTGGAATCAGCACATTTCATTTGGGTAAAACCAGCAAAAATAATTAGGTCAGCAGAAAACATTTTTTCAAATGTAGACCAGTGTAATTTATGGCCCTCTGCCCCATGGAGGAAGCAGACAAAGGCAGCCACATGGCTTTGATTCGGGGTCCTAGTCCCATCCCTTTGCACAGGTCTAACCTGGCCCTGGTCCCCTCTCCACATTTCCACTTATTTTTGTTTACAAATTAATCCCTGATAAAACCACTAATCTAGAGCCCAAAATAGACTACAATGCTTCACCTATTGACTTTAATGGAAAATTAATGAACAAATGAAACTTTTTTTTTTTGTTTTGAAACTAATGAAACGAATTTGGGTCCCAATGAAATGAATGAACAAACTGAAATGAATTTTTTTCATTCTGCACATCCTGAGGATGTGAATCAAACAGTGGCTAGTTGTCCAGGAATGAGTACTCTCGCCTTCTCATATCAAGTAAGTGACATTTGCAAATTCACAGTTCTAACAATGGCAAACAAATACTCACCTTAAAACTTGCACACAATATAAACATCCAATAATAGTTTAACTCTCCAACAATTTATTTGTCATGGTTTAAGTGCTGTTTCCCAGCAAGTCCAACTTACCAGCTGCAGATGAAGGTTCTGCTTTCAACACTCCCTCTAATCCCTGACTGAACCCACATCAGTAGAACCAGGACTACAGATCCCACAAGCCCAGATACAGAGTAGAATATGAACAGCAGGATACAAGAGGATAGACCTCCATAGTGGTCATTACCCCTGTGACATATTTAGCCATGCAGAAATACACTGGGGAGGTTGCAGCTTGTCTACATATCTCTAGCTGTCTCACTTATGGACTTCTGAGGACACAGAGACCACCTAGTACTTGGTTTTTTGCCACCCTGTACTCCTTTGACCATTAAGCCTGATACTAGGGAGGTTTGCAGCTCAGCTACATGTTGTGGACTCTCGTGGATCATTTTTCTCTTCTCTTTGGTTCTTAAGGCTCTATGACATTTCTTTTTCCTGATGCAAATCCTCCCCAACTGTATTCCCCAATGTAGTCCAATAGAAGCATCACATGCACAGTCCCCTTTCTCTATATTCTCAATCTCGCCAACCATTCTGTCTTCTGCCCTGTCTACTGTACTTTTTCCTCCTCTCATTCAGCCATCACCTCTCACCCTGAGAGCTTCTCAGCTTGTCACTGTCATCTCATCTCCCTGGTTCTTCTACCCTCTTTTCTCTTCTTCCTCTCAGCTGGGAGTATCAATCTCAGTCCTGTCCTTTTATGGTAACTCTTATTCTATCTGGGCACTTCAACTTGCTTCCACTCCAGGCTTATCCTATCCCCCGCTTTCCCCCTCTTCTATCTCTCTCTAATTTTCTCTATGGAATACCCACTCTGATTCCAAGAAGCTTGCCTACATTCATGACCTCTTTATCTCTCATTCTCTCCATCTCCTCACTTTTAGACTTTGTGACAATTCCAGAGCAATGATTATAGGTTCACAAACATTTATCTGGTCACTAATACTTGGTTAATTTTTTCTTTTTTCACCAGCAAGTGATAAGATCACACAGAATATAAAGGAGGAGAATGATGCAGAATATCCTGTGGAAGTAGGACTGATCCCAAGAGAATCAGGAAATGCCTGTGAGAATGCTTCACAGGGGACAGAGAGGGGGAACACAAGGAGTAGTCTACAGGAATTGGACAAGAAACTGAGATACTCTGCAGGAGACTCACCGGATGGAGTCACTGAGTGTGAGAGGGACAGCACAATCATCCCTATGCATCAGCGACACTTATGTGCAGAGAGAACTTTCCAGAGTAATAACCATGATCTAATGACTTCTGACCTCCAACCGAGGGAGGGAAAAGGGAAGAAATCCTTTCTGTGTGACTCATGTGGAAAAAGCTTTGATAAGGAATCACATTTAATATTATGCCAGAAATCACATATACTCAAAATTCCAATTCTATGCAATCAATATGAGAAAAGCATCAGTCAGAGGAACAATCTAAATGTCCACCTAAGTATTCACAGAAGAGAGCGAGCCTTTCCCTGCATTGAATGCAGCAAAAGCTTCATGTGCAAGGATGAGCTAAGACAACATAAAAAAATGCACAGTAGAGAGAGGCCATTCTCATGTTCTAAATGTACACAAAGCTTTTTTAGTGAGAACATGCTAATATCACATCAGAAAATCTGCACAGGGGACAGACCATTCTTATGTACTGAATGTGGAAAATGTTTCAGTAGAAAGACACACCTCTCCCAACATCAGAAAATCCACACAGGAGAGAAAAAATTCTCATGCACAGAATGCAGTAAAAGTTTCATTATGAGGACATACCTCTCACAACACCAGAAAATCCACATAGGAGAGAGACCATTTACATGTACTGAGTGTGGAAAATGTTTCAGTACAAAAACACACCTCTCAAGACACCAGAAAATGCACACAGGAGAGAAAAATTTCTCATGCACTGAATGTGGTAAAAGTTTCACTACGAAGACAAGCCTCTCACACCACCACAAAATACACACAGGCGAGAAACCATTTACATGTACTGAGTGTGGTAAAAGCTTCATTGCTAAGTATAAACTAATCTTGCACCAGAAAATCCATACAGGAGAGAGACCATTCTCATGTAGTGAATGTGGAAAATGTTTCAGTGTAAAGGCATACCTCTCTCGACATCAGAAAATGCACACAGGAGAGAAAAATTTCTCATGTACTGAATGCAGTAAAAGTTTCATTACAAAGACAGACTTCTCACGGCACCAGACAATACACACAGGAGAGAAACCATTTACATGTACTGAGTGTGGAAAATGTTTCAGTAGAAAGACATTCCTCTCACGACATCAGAAAATGCACACAGGAGAGAAAAATTTCTCATGCACTGAATGCAGGAAATGTTTCACTACAAAAGCAAGTCTCTTACAACACCACAAAATCCACACAGGAGAGAGGCCATTTATATGTACTGAGTGTGGGAAAAGCTTCATTATTAAGCATAAACTAATCTTGCACCAGAAAATTCACACAGGAGAACGACCATTCTCATGTACTAAATGTGGAAAATGTTTTATTAGGAAGAGAGACCTCTCACAACACCAGAAAATCCACACAGGAGAGAGACCATTTAAATGCACTGAGTGTGGGAAAAGCTTCAGTAGTAAGTATATACTTATCGCACATGAGAGAATCCACAAAGGAGAAAGACCCTTTACATGTACTGAGTGTGGGAAAAACTTCATTACTAAGTATATACTAATCTTGCACCAGAAAATCCACACAGGAGAGAGACGATTTAATTGTACTGAATGTGGAAATTGTTTCAGTACAAAGACACACCTCTCACAACATAAGAAAATGCACACAGGAGAGAAATATTTCTCATGCACTATATGCAGTAAAAGATTCACTATGAAGACAAACCTCTCACAACACCAGAAAATCCATACAGGGGAGAGACCATTTCTATGTACTGAGTGTGGGAAAAGCTTCATTACTAAGTACACACTAAACTTGCACCAGAAAATCCACACAGGAGAGAGACCATTCTCATGTTCCAAATGTGGAAAAAGGTTCATTAGGAAGGCACACCTCTCACAACACCAGAAAATCCACACAGGAGAGAAAAATTTCTCATGCACTGAATGCGGTAAAGGTTTCACTACGAAGACAAGCCTCTCACACCACCACAAAATACACACAGGCGAGAAACCATTTACATGTACTGAGTGTGGTAAAAACTTCATTGCTAAGTATAAACTTATCTTGCACCAGAAAATCCATACAGGAGAGAGACCATTCTCATGTAGTGAATGTGGAAAATGTTTCAGTGTAAAGGCATACCTCTCTCGACATCAGAAAATGCACACAGGAGAGAAAAATTTCTCATGTACTGAATGCAGTAAAAGTTTCATTACAAAGACAGACTTCTCACGACACCAGACAATCCACACAGGAGAGAGACCATTTATATGTACTGAGTGTGGAAAATGTTTCAGTAGAAAAACATTCCTCTCACGACATCAGAAAATGCACACAGGAGAGAAAAATTTTTCATGCACTGAATGCAGGAAATGTTTCACTACAAAAGCAAGTCTCTTACAACACCACAAAATCCACACAGGAGAGAGGCCATTTATATGTACTGAGTGTGGGAAAAGCTTCATTATTAAGCATAAACTAATCTTGCACCAGAAAATTCACACAGGAGAGCGACCATTCTCATGTACTAAATGTGGAAAATGTTTTATTAGGAAGAGAGACCTCTCACAACATCAGAAAAGCCACACAGGAGAGCGACCATTTAAATGCACTGAGTGTGGGAAAAGCTTCAGTAGTAAGTATATACTTATCTCACATGAGAGAATCCACAAAGGAGGAAGACCCTTTACATGTACTGAGTGTGGGAAAAGCTTCATTAGTAAGTATATATTAATCTTGCACCAGAAAATCCACACAGGAGAGAGACGATTTAATTGTACTGAATGTGGAAATTGTTTCAGTACAAAGACACACCTCTCACAACATAAGAAAATGCACACAGGAGAGAAATATTTCTCATGCACTATATGCAGTAAAAGATTCACTATGAAGACATACCTCTCAGAACACCGGAAAATCCATACAGGAGAGAGACCATTTCCATGTACTGAGTGTGGGAAAAGCTTCATTACTAAGTATACACTAAACTTGCACCAGAAAATCCACACAGGAGAGAGACCATTCTCATGTTCTAAATGTGGAAAAAGGTTCATTAGGAAGGCACACCTCTCACAACACCAGAAAATGCACACAGGAGAGAGACCATTCTCTTGTTCTGAATGTGGTAAAAGCTTTATTCGGAAGGATATGCTAATATCTCACCAGAAAATCCACACAGGAGAGAGACCATTTTCATGTTCTAAATGTAGTAAAAGCTTTATTCGGAAAGATATGCTACTATCTCATCAGAAAATCCACATGAGAGAGACCATTTACATGTATTGAGTGAGGGAAAAGCTTCATTAGTAATTATTTACTAATCTTGTACTAGGAAATCCGCCCAGGAGAGAACATTCTCATGTTCTAAATGTGCTAAAAGCTTTATTCAGAATGATAAGTTAATATCTCACCAGAAAATCCACCTAGGAGAGAGACCATTCTCATGTACTAAAAGTTTAGAGTGTTTCATTAGGAAGGGAGACTTCTCACGACATGAGAAATCTACAAAGGCAACAAACCATTTACATGCATGGAATGTGGGAAAAGCTTCCTTCAGAAGGCAAAGCTCCAATACACACTGGTGTGAGACTATTTTCCTGTTCTGAATGTGAAAAAAAAAAAGTTTCATCATGAAAGATAGGTTAATATCTCACCAGAAATTCCATACAAATCATGAAGTGATTATAATAAAGGCTTCCTTATGAAGAGCGACCTTACATGACATGAAGCAATGCATTCTATCGAGAGACCATTTTCATGTTGTGGAGATAAGAAAAGTTTCACAGGGGAGGAAGACCTCTCCCAGCACAAAAAAAACCCAAACAAATAGGCAAGAAGCTATTTAAATGCACTTAGGGTGGTAAAATACTATTTAAATTGCTATTTTGACTGTTTAAATGCACTTAGAGTGGTGAAATACTATTTAAATTGCTATTTTGACTATTTAAATGCACTTAGGTTGGTAAAAAAAGAAATTCACTCAACACCAAAATATTAACATTAATGAGCAATCATTCCCATTTACCAAATGTGGACAAGGTTTCATTAGGGCAAAACTCATAACTCCTAAGAAATCCACACAGGCGACAAATCATTTACATGTACTGACAGACCATTGTAGAAAGGAGCGTTCATTTGAACGCACAGGTTTACCTGCTCTTGAATGCACATTTTGTGAGATAAATCTTATTGACTATGCAGAAAGGAGTTTTACCTGTACAAAATAAGCATTCAAAAATGTGCAGTTAGTTCAGCGCCCACCCATGGCTGAGCATACATTTCTTAATGCTAGAAATGGTACAGAAGTGGAGTAAAGTTTCTAACGCTGGATCTGCCACTGGAGCTTCCCCCTACCCATGAGGAAAAGTGGAGAACCTCAATGCTGTGTTTATGTTTTAAGTCTAAATGAGGCCAGATAGTGGGCAAGGAGCACATGAAGAGATCTGTACCTATAACCTCTCTCCCATTCAACCCCTCCCCTCCCGAGTTAAAATATGTGCTCAATCTCTGTTGACCTCACACTTTACCTCAGTTTATGCACATTTTAACCCTAATGCATTAGCATAACATTAGCTTTGTTAATGGGACTTAAAAAAAAAATTAACCTGTGTGTTAAAACTGTGTGCTGAATTTCAGTGCATAGGCTCTTAACCCACATTAACCTCACAACACCAAAATATCCACACAGGAGAGTGACCATTCTCATGTACTGAGTGTGGGAAAACCTTCTGTTAGACTTAAAACCTCGCAAAACACCAAAATATCCACACCGGCGAGGAACCATTTTCATGTGTGAAAATAATAAGATCAGTAAAGAGTACTGTAGGAGAGTGAGGCGTGACATAAGACAAAGCAATTAAGCAGCTAGCAATCCCTGCATTATCATACAGTTTGAAACAATAGACTGGCCTCATCAATATCCTGAATAATTGGATGTAAAAATAAGAAAGCTCCTCCACCCCCCATCGGATAGATTATAAGAACCAGTGCGTGCTGAGATTGTGTGTCCCTAGTGCTGAAGTGGTAAATTGATTACACCCATAGAGCTATTGTAAAAGGCCTTCAGGCATACTTAGTGGCATCAGCGGACCCCTAATGCTCAAATAGTGCTGAAGTATGAAGGCAAGCAGGCATTGATAGATGGAATGTCTGAAGATCCAGCAGCACACAAAGGTAAAGAAGCTTCAGAATTAGCAAGACAAGAGAAGAAACTCTTTAAAAAAAAAAAAAAAAAAAATCAGACCAGCAAACAAGGAAGGATAATTGGCAGATATGCATCTGCTGCTTATGTTTTGTCCTCCGTAGATTTGGGATGTCACTCTTATGTTAATGGAGTCAAGTCTTTTGAGCGATGTTAAAAGTATGGTACATTACTAATTACAATTTTTTTTCCAAGGAATAGTGAGAGGATTCCAATTCATTGCTGCGAGAGAGCATTTACCATTAAAGGTGTAGTGACAGTATATGATACTAGGAACAATAGTACGGTTGAGCATTATCTGAAATACTCCGCCTACAGGTTGGGAAGCAGGAGCGCCCAGGCATGTCGCACATGTTCTATTCATCACTTTGTTTAGTGTCCCACTTCAGGGGGGCTGCATGACACAGAAAAGAAAGTTTATAAAGGGATATGTCAATGGGATGCATTACCACAGAAGATTTAGTAGGCAGAAGGGATTTTTTCAAATGTTGTTGGTACAATTGTAACTTTGTGCTCTTGTAGTTCAGTAAAGCTGAAGGAACGGAAGCTCGTTGCAACAGAGTTAAATGGTTACAAATAACATGATAATATCCTATGCATATGACTCTGTCGCATGTTTTACGTTGCAGGATGGAGTAAGAACTTTCATCAGTCAGTGCCTATACTAGGTGAAGAGCCTTTTGTGACTGTAAAGCTCAAAATCATGATAGAAATTAGTTAACTTTACACTTCTTGTATGTTCGTATTTTGTGTCTTGTGATAACTGTACAGTATATTTGTGATTTCATTCCAAATTTCCAAAAATACAGGGGAGAGTGTAGGGATCCTGTTAGTCCCCTACTAGAGTTAGGTCAAAGAATATACCCAATGGTATGGAGAGAGACTTAATGATAATATTAAGGGTACAGCTTCCCCCATGTGGAAGCTAGTGAATGGTATGTTCCTCTTGTTCTTGGAGCCAGTGCACCATTTTGATTGTGGATTTCCTTTTTGCTTTTGGAGAAGCAGCATGTTCTCTTATTTTACTATTGATTCATTTCTGTGTCCATGGCGCAAATAATTTGGATGAGAGTTTCTTTCCACCCTCCCTATCCACCTTAAAGTCTTTACTTAAAATTATTTAATTTTTTGGAGTTCCCAGTACTTTGAGACTCAGTTAGGCTAATCTAATTTTTGCTCTGCTATCAACTGGGAGAGGTTCATTTCTCACAAGATGGACCTGAGCTCATTAAGATCCAAGAAGAGGATGACTTTCAGCCATCCTATGGAGAGGAAGAAGGAGAGAGGGGAGAAAGCAGTTGGAGTGGACCTCAATCAGGCCCATGATTGAGGTCCATACAGCATATAAGGAGAAGAGGAGCGTTAGCTAGCGTCATGATACTGAACTGGAGAGGAAGGGGAGTGATGTGTGACTTTCAGGTACAGTGATGACATGAAAGAATTCAAAGAAGATTACAGGAAGGAGACAGGAGTTAAAATGTGTGTCTATCTATCTGTCTACATATATCTGTGTAATATAAATTCCATCCAATGATATTCCACCTACACTGGGAGGGAAGCCATTAACTTGCCCTATATCCAAATGGGAGGGAAAAGAGAAATCAACTTAAGATGTAACTTAAATTGCTTTAACATCTTGAACAAGAGAGACATCAATGACTTAAAGAACTGAATAAATTGGCTTTGCTATCTGAATGATTGGAAGACTAAATGAAGTCACACACTTACTAAAAAGCACTGGTAACATATAACAAGAGAACACATCAGCTATAAAGACTTTATTTCTTCAATTGTATCTTATCAGTAAAGAGAAATGTTGGAAACCATCAAAAACTCTCAAGTCTTTCTCCGAGTTGTGACTTTAGTGATTATCTATGCTGTGATTATCACTGCTGTGTACAAGTACTTAAAATTGTGACTGAAAGCTAAGCAATATGAAGGGCCTTTAACGAAGCTCACACACACACACGCAAGAAACCCTGGAAATCCCATCTTATGGCACCGGAACAGGGTTCCACTTAAAATATAAATTTGTGGAACTGTTACCCTGGTTCAACCATCACAGGGCTTAACAAAAGGTACAATCAAAGACCTAGAAAAGGTGACAGAAAGACACAGAAATTGTTTGAATTATATTGGAACACCATGGGCCTGATGTGAAATAAGTTCCAGGTGTACTGTGTGAGTGCAGAGCTTAAAGCGGTGATCGACTGGCATTTAGGGGATGGGAGGAAGAGACGGGTGTCTTTGGAACAGGCAATGCTGCAGGGGACAGCTCTGTCTGGGCTTGTTTGGCTCGTGTCAGAGAATGCCTAGAGTTCTGCCCCCCCACTGTCACCTCAACATTGAAAGTCTGCGAGAAATGGAAGGTCAAGTTGGTGGGGAATCGACAATATGTAAGAACATAAGAAAATGCTATACTGGGTCAGACCAAGGGTCCATCAAGCTCAGCATCCTGTTTCCAACAGTGGCCAATCCAGGCCATATGAACCTGGCAAGTACCCAAAAACTAAGTCTATTCCATGTTACCATTGCTAATGGCAGTGGCTATTCTCTAAGGGGCGGATTTTAAAAGGCCCGCGCGCGCTGGCGCGCCTATTTTGCATAGGCCTCCAGCGCGCGTAAAGCCCCGGGGTGCGCGTAAGTCCCGGGGCTTTCGAAAAGGGGTGGGAGGGGGCGTGTCCAGGGGCGTTCCCGAAACGATGCAGCGTCTCGGGGATGTGCCGCGGCGTTTCAGGGGTGGGCCTGGGGGCGTGGCGCCAGCCCGGGGGCGTGGTCGAGGCCTCCGGACCAGCCCCCAGGACCGGAGGACGGAGCGGGGCTGCCTGCCGACGTGCGCAAAGTTACGCCTGCTTTCAGCAGGCGTAACTTTGCCGACAAAGGTAAGGGGGGGTTTAGATAGGGCCGGGGGGGTGGGTTAGGTAGGGGAAGGGAAGGGAAGGTGGGGGGAGGGCGAAGGAAAGTTCCCTCCGAGGCCGCTCCGAAATTGGAGCGACCTCGGAGGGAACGGAGGCAGGCTGCGCGGCTCGGCGCGCGCAGGCTGCCGATTTTGCGCAGCCTTGCACGCGCCGACCCCGGATTTTATAAGATACGCACGCTACGCGCGTATCTTATAAAATCTGGTGTACTTTTGTTCGCGCCTGCTGCGCGAACAAAAGCGGCGCGAACAAAAGTACGCGCTCGCGTAGATTTTGAAAATCTACCTCTAAGTGAACTTAATAGCAGGTAATGGACTTCTCTTCCAAGAACTTATCCAATCCTTTTTTAAACACAGCTATACTAACTGCACTAACCACATCCTCTGGCAACAAATTCCAGAGTTTAATTGTGCGTTGAGTGAAAAAGAACTTTCTCCGATTAGTTTTAAATGTGCCCCATGCTAACTTCATGGAGAGCCCCCTAGTCTTTCTACTATCCAAAAGAGTAAATAACTGATTCACATCTACCCATTCTAAACCTCTCATGATTTTAAACACCTCTATCATATCCCCCCTCAGCCGTCTCTTCTCCAACACCTCTATCATATCCCCCCTCAGCCGTCTCTTCTCTAAGCTGAAAACTCCTAACCTCTTTAGTCTTTCCTCATAGGGAAGCTGTTCCATCCCCTTTATCATTTTGGTTGCCCTTCTCTGTACCTTCTCCATCGCAATTATATCTTTTTTGAGATGCGGCGACCAGAATTGTACACAGTATTCAACTCTAAGTTCCTACCAGGCTGTTCTAAAGGAGTGGCCAGCAGATGGGAGGGCAAGGGATGTGCAAGACTGGAACATGTCTGGGATGGTGTATATTTAAAGTCCTTTTCAGAAGTGGAATACTCTTTTCAGCCTGACTCTTCTGATTTTGATCTTTATTTTCAGCTGGGTCAGCTTTTAATCCAGAAGAGAGGTGAAGACTGATTTATATAAAGGGAGATCCTTATTTGAGGGTTACTGTGAGAGGGCCCACTCCATCACCAAGGGAATTTTCCAAGCTTTACATCATGATGAATAAAGAACTGGACCAACCTCCTCCACGTGTGGTGAAATGGGAATGCAACCTGAAAGTAGGGGATTGGGAGAAAAGTTATGGGATACTTGCTACCTTAATATAGCCAAGAGCTCTATATCAGCTGCTATTATAGAGATGGTGCCTCCCACCGATGAGACTAGCAAAAGGTCTATCCCAGTTTCAGCAAATTCTGCTGGCGAGGATGCGGGATGGAAGGTTCCTTTTACCACATGTGCTGGCAGCGCCCAAGGGTAAATCTTATTCTGGGTCACGGTGGTGGACCTGATTGTAGAAATCTTGGAAGTAAAAGATACCGAAGGATCCTGCTTCTTTTTTTTTCTTTTGAATGTACATCCTCGTGATGTGGAGCAGGAAGTGGTATTTCTGCTCAGCAAAGCAATCCCGGCTGCCAGAGGAGGAATGGCATTCGCTGGGAAAGAAACCCCAATTGCCATCAATGCAAAAAGTGATACAGAGGCTGCATAACGTTTATTACTTAAATCATCTCACAGCAATCAGGCATAAATGGACAGGCTGTGGCATCCTGATACTCGCTGGCCAACAATGTACATCAAGTAAACGTATAGGATGTATGGAGGGAGGTGGAATCTTCCCACGCTATGGACTTTGTCTTTTAAATTCAGGGGATAGAATTCGGAGGGGGTGTGGGAACGGGGGTAAGTTCATTAAGGATGAGGAATGATATTTCCAATGTGTCCTCCATACTATTATTTCTGGTTTGATGGGAAATATGTTGTTCTGAAGCTACGGGTGCTAGTAACCACAGTGCCTAGATGAGTCACAAACATAACAAGGCATTCTTGATTTCAAGAACTTTATGAAGACATTTCCTCAGAAATACTATTAAGACATTTGCAGAGACTAAGGTAATTTTGACAATGGCAAGGCTGTAAGTTTGTGACAAACCAAATCCAACTTGCATGGGACGACCAATCGTCCTGTGGGAACTGCCAACAGATTAGAACTCCCAACTCAAAATATCAATGATATTCCCGAAAAATCATACAGGATCATATCAGACGCCATTATTGACCGTCATACTAGGCATCATCGTCTAGTTCTGACAACTTTAACTCTCTGCCTTATATATAATCATTGGTCAGATAACAACACTTTTTTAAAAACTTTTATATCGCTGAAAGTGTAACACCTCCACCTTTTAAAATTTACAAATATGCCAGTTCATGTAATTACACATAATTTTACTTCTCTTTGGCATGTAGAAGTCAATTCATGCCCCAAAATTTGCAAGGTAACAATACCAATGCCCGACACGGGGCCGTGTTTCGGACAGCAAGGATCCTTTATCAAGGGCTCATATTAATCAGGGCAGTATCATGGCATTTCTTATATATAAGGCAGAGTATTAAAGTTGTCAGAACTAGACGATGATGCCTAGTATGACGGTCAATAATTGCATCTAATATGATCCTGTATGATTTTGGGGAATATCATTGATATTTTGAGTTGGAAGGCTGTAAGTTTGACAGATTGTACAAGTGTTGCCTATGCAATATGCAATTGGTTATTTTTGTAGATTGACACGTTTGTTATATTTGTTGAATTTAATAATACAATAAACTGCTAATTTAAAAAAAAAAAAGTTCCAGGGGCATGGAGACATGTTGCCTGTGCATAGAACTCCCCATGGACTCCAGCAGGAAATTCCCTTTCACACAATGCGAGTGCTAAGAGGGCATTAGCAGTGAATTGGAGAGACTAAGATCTGACTCGGCCAGGGCCACTTTCACCCAGCAGTCTCCTCCATCTCTTCTGCCCCATTAATCTGATGCTGCTGTAGCTTTACTCCTTGTTGGCTGATGGGAGGGCAGTCGCATGCTGCCTCCTCATTCTGGCCATGCTGACCAATGCACGTACATCTCTACTTTCTTCCAGCCCTCGCAGGACCATGCAAGAGCAGCATGAGGCTACTTCCACCTTCTGACCCTTGCAGGCTGCTGCCAGTGTGGTGATAAGGGCTTTGTGCTATGGGCAGAGCTGGTACAAGAGTATTAAATACCCTAAGTGAACCTTCAGCCTTGTACCCCTTTCTCCCAAAATAACTTCAGGTTCAAGGACCCTCCCCTGAGATAATTACATTCATTATGACCCCCAGCACCACCATCTCTGCACCCTCCTATAAAAACAGATACTTTAAAATATTAAACTCTGTATTTTATATATAAACTAGCCTTTAAGCCCGTAACAACGGGCTACATTACATTTTTTTTTCAGTCCATTTTCGAACACAGCACCCTCCTACACTTTTTCTCCCTCACTCCCCCTTCCCCTCGTTCACTCCTCCCCTTCCCTCCACTCAGTCTTACTCACCCTCTGTCTCCCACTGCCTCCTTCCCCTCACTCTCACCTCCCTCCCCTTCCCTCAGTCACTCCCACCTCTCTCCTCTTCCCTCAGTCACTCCCCACCCCCTCTCCCTCATCCCTCCTCCACTCCCTTTTTCTCTGCTCCACAACTTCTTACCCTTCCACTTACTCACATCCCTGTCTCTCACCTCTCCCTCATTCTCCCTCTCCCCTCACTCTTCCCCACCCCCTACCTCCCTCCCTCCCACACACTCACCCACTCCTCCCTCCCTCCCTCTCACTCAGTCCCTCCCCCTCCCTCAGTCCCTCCCTCCCACTCAGTCCCTCCCTCCCCCTCACTCAGTCCCGCCCTCTCACTCAGTCCCTCCCTCCCCCTCCCTCAGTCCCTCCCTCTCACTCAGTCCCTCCCCCTCCCTCCCTCTCACGCAGTCCCTCCCTCCACCTCCCCCAGTCCCTCCTTCCCACTCAGTCCCTCCCTCCCCCTCCCTCAGTCCCTCCTTCCCACTCAGTCCCTCCCTCTCACTCAGTCCCTCCCTCGCTACTGGCCGCCGCTGCCACCGCTCCTCGTCGTCGCCGCTCGCCGCTGCCGCCCGCCACTGCCGTTCACTGCCGCCCGCCGCCGCCCGTCACCGCCCGTCGCCACCACTGCTGTTCGCCGCTGCTCCCGTTCGCCGCCGCCCGCCGCTCCCGTTCGCTGCCGCCCGCCGCTCGCTGCCATTCGACGCCACCATGTTTTTTTTTTCCACTGATGCTTACCCGCACATGCGCAGTAGAGCTGCTCTCTACTGCGCATTTGCGGCACGTCGGTTCGGGCTCCCTTATAGGTATGATGTAATTAAAATATGTGTCGGAAATCATGTCTGATGAATGTGCAGCTGTGTTTTATTTTTTTTGGGGGGGAGAGGGGGTTAGATAAAGGTTACCAACTTTTCCATAGACCAGGGCTGGACACTTGGGGACCAGGTGCCTCCCCATATTTGCATACATTTACATATATTTGCCCCCAGCCCCTGATCTTCCCTCCTCTCTCAGGCTTCCATCTGTTCCTTCTGCAACCACTGCCTGTCTTCCCTCTCCTCTCTCCCATGTGCCTTCGCGCTCTCTCTCTTTCTCGTCTGTGTTTCTCTCCCTTCTCCATGCCCTGTCCCCCACTCTTTCTGTCTCCCCTCCATTTCCTGTGGAGGAAGCAGAAAAACAATCAAGAAATATAAGTCTCCCAGTCTCACGAGGTGAAACTTAATGACTCAGAACTGTTTTGTATCATCTGCAAATCTCGTTACCTCACTCCTTGATCCAGATCATTTATGAATATGCTAAATAGCACAGGTCCCAATACAGACCCCTGAGGCACTCCACTAACGACCTTTCTCCATTCAGAAAAGCTGTACATTTAGTCCTACCCTCTTTCTCCTCTGTTACACCCAGTTACTAATCCTCAATAGAACACTGCCTCCGACCCCCATGACCTCACAATTTTCTGAGGAGTCTCTTATGAGGGATTTTGTCAAATGCCTGAAGAATGCTGGGGTTACACAGAGAGAGGAATAACCAGTAAGAAAAAGGAGGTGATAATTAGGATTGTACATTTGTTTCAAACAAATTTAAAAAATGCGACGAATAAGGGCAGTTTGTTTCATTAGGGGAGGCCCCAAAACAATTGTGTCCCCCCCCCCCAAATGAAACAAACCTTATTCATTGCATTTGTTTGAAATGTATGCATTGAACCTAGGCCTAGGCCCAAAGCCTCAACTAGGGCATAGGCTGACGCCCAAAGCAGGGGGCCGTGTCTACACCAGAGTGCGATGCTGATAACTTAGCCTAGGCCCGAAGCCGGGGCCTCACCTAGGGCACAGGCCAAGGCCCAAAGCGGAAACAGTAGCCTAGGCCCAAGCATGATGCTAGGGTTTCGCCTAGGCACAAGCCAACACTGGGGTCTTGGCTGAGGCCCGAAACCTTGAACAGGTTCTACCTGATCCATAAAATATCTGATAGAGAGGCCAGGTCTTGGCTCAGACCTCACGCTGTGACAATGTGGCCCAAGTATCAGGTCCCAGCCTCCAGGCCAGGCCATGGTGATGGACCTGGGCCTGGTCTCCAGCCTAGGCCCAGGCTCAGGTGTCAGGACCCAGCCTCTAGGACAGGTCTGGGCCCTGGCCCTGACCTCGTCTGGGGCCCAGGCGTCGGAACCCAGCCTGGGCCCCAGACGGGCTGGGTCCTGACACCTAGGTCTTGGCCTAGGCTGGATTCCGGGCCCAGGCTCAAGACCACAGCCTGACTCAGAGGCTGGGTTCCGACGCCTGGGCCCCAGACGAGGTCAGGGCCAGGGCCCAGACCTGTCCTGGAGGCCGGGTCCTGACACCTGAGCCTGGGCCTAGGCTGGAGCCCAGGCCCAGGTCCATCACCATGGCCTGGCCTGGAGGCTGGGACCTGATACTTGGGCCACATTGTCAGGCCTGGTTCTGGGCTCCAACCTAGGCTGAGTCCCCGTTGTCGAGAACTGAGCCTGGATCCAGGCTGTGGCCTAGGCTAAAGCCCAGGCGTCAACCTCATGTAGGTCAAGGTCATGGCGATGTACCATGGCCTCGGCCTACGCAAGGCCAAGGCTTTAGCCTGGGCGTAGCCCTCACTAAATGGGTGCTGTATGGAGCCTGGGCCTGGCATTTTTCTAGATGGGTGGGAGACCGTAGGAGGCTCTGTTTTTGTTTTTTGGCAGGTTTTTTTTATGTTTGATTCGTTCTTTTCACTCAAATGAAACGAATCATACATTCTATGAACCAAAATTTGTGGGGAAAAAAAATCCTGAAAAGGAACCAAAAAACAAACAATTTTTTTTTTCCTTGCACATCCCTAGTGATAAGCCCTTGTATAGGTTCTTGGTGAGGCCTCACCTGGAGTACTTAGGGTGGCCAACTGGACACCCCACTAAACTTAAGACATTGGGATGGTGGGGGATGGGGGAGGTTCTGGACTACCATCAGATGTTGATCTACTCATTACTTGACTTTAAGCATGCCCCCTCAATATATTTGTTATTTCAACCATTCTCATAAACACATCAACCACAGCCTGCTCTCTAATAAAACTAAAGCCTTTTTAATACATATGCAAACTCACTTCAATACTCCCCATAAGCACAGAACCTCCTCTCATACACTTCCAAATGCACAACTTCCTCTCTCATACATACACACACTCCCAAACACACAGCCTCCTTTCATACACATATACATACTCCCAAACACAATACCTCCTCTCTCATACACACATGCACACTCCCAAACACACACACACACGCCCAAACACACAGCCTTCTCATATACACATGCACTCTCCCAAACACACAGCATCCTCTCATACACACACACTCCCAAACATACAGCCTCCTCTCTCAAACACACACATTCCCAAACACACAGCATCCTCTCTCATATACACACAGTCCCAAACACACAGCATCCTCTCTCATACACACACACACTCCCAAACAGCCTCCTCTCTCTGACGCAATCACATATACATTCCCAAAGTCACAGCCTTCTCATATACATATGCACACTCCCAAACACAATACCTCCTCTCTCATACATACACACACCCTCCCAAACACACAGCATCCTCTCTCATACACACACACACACACATACTCCCAAACACACAGACTCCTCTCTCAGAAAGGCCACAGACACAAACTTTTATTTATTTATTTATATTTTATTTTGCAGCCTCCTTTCTCATACAGTTGATTCTCTCTCCCTTTCCTTAAAACCTTCCCAGCCTTTCATCTGTCTCCCTTTTGCCACCTGTCTCTCAATATGCCCTCTTCCTCCTCTCTGTAGCCCTCTCTTGTACCGGCCTCCTGTCTCTAATCCCCCTCTCTCCCTCTCTCCCCATGCTCTTGTCTTTTTCTCCCTCTTCCTTCCCTCCTCTCTCCCTCTCCTCCCCAGTGCCTTCCACTTTCCTTATCTACTTCCCTCTTGTGTCCCCCTGACTCCTTTATGCCTCTTCTGTCTAGTCCTTCCTTTCCCCCATTGCTCCCTCCTTCCCTCATGCCTCCACTGTGCTTCTCTCCTGTGACCTTCCTTCCATCCATAGCACTTCTGTGTCTCTTTCCTCCCTTGCTCCACATGGGTCTATCTTCCGTCCCCTCCCCTTGTCTCTCCCCCTTTCCCCACCCTGTAACTCTGTTCCTGTCTCCCTAAGCTGGATCCCTGCAGCCCCTCTCTCGGGTATTGGGCCAGCACTCAGCGAGGGCGGGGGGAGGGTCCCAGAGCCCCGTAGCTGCAAAGAGTTGTGGAGCCACTTCGAAATGAGGGCTGTCCTCTTGCCCCGCCTCCTCTCCTCTCCCCATCCCACCCAGTCACAACACAGGAAAGGAGGTATGGGGGCAGGGACACAGCTCAGCTCTCGGCTTTGTCTTTCTCTCCCTATGGGAGAAAGGAGGAGCCTCCTGCAAAATTCGGATTTTCAGCACCCGGTCAGTACATCTGACCGGACACTGCACAGCATAACTGAAAACCGGTCAGTTGGCAACCCGTATCTCAAAAAGGACAGAGAAAGGATGGAGACGGTCTGGAGAAGGGCAACCAAAACGCTGTGTGAATGAAAGACAATAGCCCTGTGTGGGGGTGTGGTGTGTGTGTGTGTGAAAGGTGTAAGAGGTTGCGCTTGCGCCGACGGCCACCAGATGTCGCTGTTTTGTGTAAGCAATTTTTAAACTTGTATTACCTGTCACAGGTGTGACCTATATGTAATGTAAGTGTATAAGATCCTTCCCGTATGGGAAGTGAATGTTGTGTGCAAATTTGAATGCATTCGGTTAAGCGGTTGGTGAGATTAGCGACGACGTACAAACTATTTAACATTTTTATTTATATAGATGAAGGATATGTTGCTTTCATCAGTCTCTCAAGTTTGATTTATTGAATCCTTTAAAACTTGGATCCATGAACCTCTATAGTGCTATACTCTCTTCTATGGTGGTGAGAGACTTTGGCATATCTATCTATCTATTTATATACCTCTTCAGATCAAAACCAATACCTCCCTCAATAATTATTCAATCAGTATTAGACCTTTGTTACAATATTTTCAAAACAAATTTGACTAACTACGTTGATTTTTATAAAAACTAGTCTGTTGCCTTTTCTTGCATGTAGAGAATACTTCGATTTTGGTTTTATTTCAAACATCCCACAAATCACCCACTCACACATACACACACACACCCACTCACACATACACACACACACTCACACACACACTCTCTCACACACACACTCACTCACACACACTCTCTCACACACACACACACACATATTCTCACACACACATACTCACTCACACACTCACTCACACGCACACATATTCTCACACACACACAACCACACACTCACACACATACACACTCACACACTCGCATACTGTTTTGCTGGAGGTGGATTCTTGGGCTGAGGTGGGGTTGACGCAACCCGGGGGCAAGAACTCATGGGTCCCCACTGCCAGCAGGTGGAGTGGGTTAACGTTAGAAGCCACTGGAACTTCACCTATACCAGCCCACGTTCCCCTCGGGTTGAGCCTTTGGGTACAGGGGCCGGCAGGACTTAGGTGGGCCTCTGGATAACGCAGTAGAGATAAGCGGTTCAGCCCAGAGACAGCAGCCAGCAGGTGGCGTAGTTCTACGCTGGACGGGTTGTGGAACTGAAACTCAGGCACCAAGGGACCTGGGGTTACTGAGGGTGCATGAGCAAGGAAAGGCCGAAGCCTTAAGAGTCCACAGTTCTTTGGGTGCTGGAAGTGGTTGTAACAGTCCCCACGGTCGCCCGACCGGAGGTTTTTGTTGTGCACAAACAATACAGGATTCAACATAATCAAACTTAACAGTAATAACACCAAGAACTCAAACAAGAACCCTGCCTGTGAAAAAGCAGCGCTGTAAATATTACACTGGGCCCCAGAATACAAATGCACCACCTTCTGGGGAAATAAAACAAACCCGCTCGCTATAGATCCCTACACAGACAGTGCACACTAGCAGAATCTCTCACCTTAATCACACACGCACAAGGCAGAGACAGATCCTCACCAGATACAGAATAAAGGATCACAAATTAGAACCAGCGATATGCAGACAAAAACTGGAATGGAAACTCCAAGAAGCCAGACTCTTTGTGTAACTGTTACGATTCGGCCCTGGCCCGCCTCTCCATCTCTTTTTTTTCTCTTCTTTTGCAGCCCGGAGGATGCTGATGTCTGCCCCACCCGGCGGGAGCCGGGCTATTTTTAGCTCTCGCGGTCCGGAGACCGCCGAAGCTCCTTTACGTGGCTGGAGCTGCGCTGTTTCAACTGGCGCAGTCTGGAGGCCGCTGGCACTTCTCATGGCTGGGAGCCGCACTGCTGCCTTCTATGCGGTGGGGAGAACATAAGAGCATAAGAAATTGCCATGCTGGGTCAGACCAAGGGTCCATCAAGCCCAGCATCCTGTTTCCAACAGAGGCCAAAACCAGGCCACAAGAACCTGGCAAGTGCCCAAACACTAAGAAGATCCCATACTACTGATGCAATTAATAGCAGTGGCTATTCCCTAAGTAAAATTGATTAATAGCCATTAATGGACTTCTCCTCCAAGAACTTATCCAAACCTTTTTTGAACCCAGCTACACTAACTGCACTGACCACATCCTCTGGCAACAAATACCAGAGCTTTACTGTGCATTGAGTGAAAAAGAATTTTCTCCGATTAGTCTTAAATGTGCTACATGCTAACTTCATGGAGTGCCCCCTAGTCCTTCTATTATTCGAAAGTGTAAATAACCGAATCACATCTACTCGTTCAAGACCTCGCATGATTTTAAACACCTCTATCATGTCCCCCCTCAGCCGTCTCTTCTCCAAGCTGAACAGCCCTAACCTCTTCAGCCTTTCCTCATAGGGAAGCTGTTCCATCCCCTTTATCATTTTGGTTGCCCTTCTCTGTACCTTCTCCATCGCAACTATATCTTTTTTGAGATGCGGCGACCAGAATTGTACACAGTATTCAAGGTGTGGTCTCACCATGGAGCGATATAGAGGCATTATGACATTTTCCGTTCTATTAACCATTCCCTTCCTAATAATTCTTAACATTCTATTTGCTTTTTTGACTGCTGCAGCACACTGAGCCGACAATTTTAAAGTATTATCCACTATGATGCCTAGATCTTTTTCCTGGGTGGTAGCTACTAATATGGAACCTAACATCGTGTAACTACAGCAAGGGTTATTTTTCCCTATATGCAACACCTTGCACTTGTCCACATTAAATTTCATCTGCCATTTGGATGCCCAATCTTCCAGTAGTGCAAGGTCCTCCTGTAATGTATCACAGTCTGCTTGTGATTTAACTATTCTGAATAATTTTTATCATCCGCAGATTTGATAATCTCACTCGTCGTATTCCTTTCCAGATCATTTATATATATATTGAAAAACACCTGTCCAAGTACAGATCCCTGAGGCACTCCACTGTTTACCCTCTTCCACTGAGAAAATTGACCATTTAATCCTACTCTCTGTTTCCTGTCTTTTAACCAGTTTGTAATCCACGAAAGGACATCACCTCCTATCCCATGACTTTTTAGTTTTCATTGAAGCCTCTCATGAGGGACTTTGTCAAACGCCTTCTGAAAATCCAAATACACTACATCTACCGGTTCACCTTTATCCACATGTTTATTAACCCCTTCAAAAAAATGAAGCAGATTTGTTAGGCAAGACTTCCCTTGGGTAAATCCATGTTGACTGTGTCCCATTAAATCATGTCTTTCTATATGCTCTACGATTTTGATCTTGAGAATAGTTTTCATTATTTTTCCCGGCACTGAAGTCAGGCTCACTGGTCTATAGTTACCGGGATCACCCCTGGAGCCTTTTTTAAATATTGGGGTTACAATGGCCAACCTCCAGTCTTCAGGTACAATGAATGATTTTAATGATAGGTTACAAATTTTAACTAATAGATCAGAAATGTCATTTTTTAGTTCCTTCAGAACTCTGGGGTGTATACCATCCGGTCCAGGTGATTTGCTACTCTTTAGTTTGTCAATCTGGCCTACTACATCTTCCAGGTTCACAGTGATTTCATTCAGTTCCTCTGACTCATCACTCCTGAAAACCATCTCCGGAACTGGTATCTCCCCAACATCCTCATTAGTAAACACGGAGGCAAAGAATTCATTTAGTCTTTCTGCAATGGCCTTATCTTCTCTAACAGTCCCTTTAACCCCTCTGTCATCTAAAGGTCCAACCAACTCCCTCACAGGTTTCTTGCTTTGGATATATTTTAAAAAGTTTTTATTATGAGTTTTTGCCTCTATGGCCAACTTCATTTCAAATTCTCTCTTCGCCTGCCTTATCAATGTTTTACACTTACCTTGACAATGCTTATGTTTTATCCTATTTTCTTCAGATGGATCCTTCTTCCAATTTTTTAAGGATTTTTTTTGACTAAAATAGCCTCTTTCACCTCACCTTTTAACCATCACGGTAATCATTTTGTCTTCTTCCACCTTTCTTAAAGCACGGAATACATATGGACTGTGCCTCTAGGCTTGTATTTTTAAACAATGTCCAAGCCTGTTGAACACTTTTAACCTTTGCAGCTGCATCTTTCAGTTTTTTTCTAACTATTTTCCTCATTTTATCAAAGTTTCCCTTTTTAAAATTTAATGTTAGAGCTACAGATTTACTTATTGTCCCCCTTTCAGTTATTAGTTTAAATTTGATCATGTTATGATCACTGTTGCCAAGTGGCCCCACCACTGTTACTTCTCTCACCAAATCTTGTGTTCCACTAAGAATTAAATCTAAAATAGCTCCCTCTCTTGTTTGTTCCTGAACCAATTGCTCCTTGAAGCAATCATTTATTACATCCAGGAACTTTATGTCTCTAGCAAGTCCTGATGTTACATTTACCCAGTCAATATTGGGGTAATTGAAATCTAGGACCAAAAGTACATGCCAGAGCAGACTGCACTTTGAAGCAAAATCACATAGTACGAGAAGTGCAGATAAATTGTCAATCCTGACGGAGGACTCAAAGCTGGTTTCAAAGGTGATTTTGACAGGGAGCGCTCCCTGTCAAAATCAAGCACATTAGCTGTCAGTATTTCGTATGTGAATTCCTGCTGGCGTGCCCTCCCGATGCAGCCCTAGGCGAAACACGGGACCGTGTCGGGGGACGCCGTAAAGCTTCTTGCGATTTAAACCAGTGGAGCTGCCTAATGAATTAATAAAAACTTATTTCACCTTTGAAACCAGCTTTGAGTCCTCTGTCAGGATTGACAATTTATCTGCACTTCTCGTACTATGTGGTAATTGAAATCTCCCATTATTATTGAACTGCCAAATTGGTTTGCTTCCCTGATTTCTCTTAGCATTTCATCATCTGTCTGACCATATTGTCCAGGTGGATGGTAGTATACTCCTATCACTATACTCTTACCCAACACACATGGGATTTCTACCCATATAGATTCTACTGAGCATTTAGTCTCTTGTATGATCTTTATCCTGTTGGACTCTATACCCTCCCAGACATAAAAGTGCCACACCCTCACCAAGTTGATCCTCCCTATCATTGCGATATAATTTGTACCCTGATATAGCACTGTCCCATTGGTTATCCTCCTTCCACAAAGTCTCTGTGATGCCAATTATGTCAATCTCATCATTTGCTGCTATACACTCTAACTTTCCCATCTTACTTCTTAGACTTCTGGCATTACAACATCTTTGTGCGGCCCAGAAGCCGCCAACATTACCTTTTCCCCTCCGGGGGAGAGGGCCTGAAGCCCCGGGCTCCCCTGCGGCAAGGAGCCGTTCTTCCTCCACCTCCTGTGGCTGGGAGGCTGCCTACCAGCGTCGGGCCTGCTCCTCCTCCTGCGCTCAGAATCACAGCAGGGCCACTGGCCAAGGTCCTGGACTTCCTGCTTCCTCCTAGGGGGCGAGGCCGGCTCTTCTTCCCCTTCTTAAAGGGACAGCGAGGGAGAGGTCCACGAGGGATGTCATCAGGGAGTCGCCTCTTCTTCAGTATAAAAAGGTCCAGGCTTCATTTTAACCTTGCCTTCCAAAGGGGCCAGTCCTCCCTGGGACTTCTCTGTCATCCAGCTTCTCAAGGCTTATGGTTTTCATTGGAATTCCATGTCTGTCTTCATCGTCCTTGGTCTCACGCCTTCACGCATCCAGACCGTCTTCGTCTTCAGATGTCGTCTCATCCTTTCGTCCTCCTCCACGATGGACTTTCCTAACCTGCACCTTGGCATTCCCTTGCTTTGTCTTCACTGGCGGTGCAAGGCACGCTCCGGTTCAGGCCTCGTCTGAGTCATCGTTGGATCTCTCTCTTTTCTCTACCTGTTTGGGGAAACCACCTACGTGGTCCGCGACCAGCCATATCGGGCTGTGTAGGGCGCTCCGGCCGGCATGGTCCGCGATCAGCCTCTCATCAGTTGTGTAGAGCGCGTGTCATGGTAGTACCTTGTGACTCTTCGTGAAGTCCTCATGTTCGTGAAGTCCTCATGTACCTGGAGTCATCCTTTTAATTCTCCAAGCAACCTTGTCTGTGAAGCCCTCACATATCCGGTGTGTTGTTCATTCTATTCGTCTTCGTCTGATGTCTTCATCCTTCGACAATCCATTCGCCCTGTTGCAGTTGCTGCTCCATGCGGCAGGTCCGAAAGGGCTAGGAGTAGTCGGAGGACCACTCATGAGACCAAACATTGCGTTGTCTGGGTCTCTCTACTGCGTACAGGTGCGGCAGTGGTCAAGGTCTATCTTCTCCAGCCTGCACTCGGACGCCTCTCACCTGCCTCGGCGCTTGCTGGAGTTCCTCTTCAGTTGCATCATCGCCCAGGGGTACACGTATACCATCAGAGATGGGATCGCTCCCGCGCTCCCATAACAGTAACAATGACAGAACCACCATTCAAAACAATAAAATCAAGAAACATAAAACATCAGTTATAATAGTAGAATCATACTAATAAAAGAATAAATATTTCAAAACTACTGACAAATAGAACATTTATTAAAGTCATATACATCTTTTTACAATTTCCCAAGTACCAATAAAATATTTTAAAACAGCACACATATGAAATAACATCCAATAATTAAAACTAATGACTAGAACCATGCATTATAAAATTCAGATCCCAGCTAAAAATGTGGCTCTTTAAACAAGACTTCCCCCAAAACCCTTAACAATCCTTTAAATCGTATTGTTATAATGTGTTGTACTCGTATTGCTTTAATGTGTTGATCTGACCCTCCTTTGGCATTTAGGCTCTCAATCTCACATGTTGGTTATTATTCCTGCACCTTCTTTGCTTTCCTTTTGGTTCGTTTACCCCTGCCCCTCCCCCTGTTTATTGTAATTTCATTCACTTGGTTTTGATGTAAACTGATATGATGTTTCGACTAATATCGGTATATAAGTCTCTTTAAATAAATAAATAAATAAATAAATAAGCCCCTGCTGCCCATACCTGGGAACCTGATTTCCAGTCATCCTGAGATTGTTGAGGATTAGGGGACTAGGGGGACACCCAAACTTTATCCTCTCTCGCTCACATACACACCCACATGTTCAATCTCTCTCACACATATACATACTTACATGCTCTCATACATACCCACACACTCTCATACACAGGCTCTAAGTCCCTCTCCCTCCCCCATGCACACAAAAGCACTTACTCCCCCAGATTCCTTCATACACAGACAGACTCTCACCCACACAGACCCCCCAGGCAGGCACCCATTCTCTCTCACACATACATATACACAGACTGACCCCCAGGCAGGCACCCATTCACTCTTTCTCTCACACACACACAAGCTCCCATTTATACTCATACACTGAAGGCAGGCCCCCTCTGTTTTGCCAGCAGCCTCAGAGTCTCTCTCATTCCTGTAGCCGCTGCCACCGTGTGGCTGTTGGGGAGGAGCCGATTGCTCGTCACTCCTTCTGGTACTGAACCCATTCTGCTGCCTCCTCCTCTGTGCAGGCCCTGCGATATTAAACATTGGATGGACTTGCGCTTCCTCCATGCTGATCTCATGCATTGCGAGATCTGCTCAGAGAAAGTGCTACTCTCGCCAGATCTAATACATTATCTGCACAGACGGGGGGTCCTTCTCTGCTCAGCTGCCGGTGGGATGAGATCCACTGCCGGCTGCACAGCCTCTCTCTCTCTGTTTTTCGGCCACCGGTGGGATTGGGTCCACCAGCGACTGCATGCACCTTCCCCCGCGGTACCACATTTGCAGCCCCCCCGGAAACTCATCCTCAGTGCCCCTCGTTTGCACATCTCTGCCCTAGAGGAAAGGTAGAACGGGGAAAATATGACAGAGAAATTTAAATACCTCCAAGGTTTCCATGCAGAGAAGGATCTAAAATAAGGAGTCATGGGATGAGGTGAAAGGGGACAGACTCAGGAGTAATCTAAGGAAATATTTCTTTACAGAGAGGGAAGTGGATGCCTGGAGCAGCCTCCCTGTGCAAGTGGTGGAAATAAGGACAGGATCTGACTTCAGGAAAGCATGGGATACACACAGAGGATTTCTGAGGGAGGGGAAGGGATTGTAACTCTGAATAGTTGGTGTGGGTGGGCAGACTCCATAGGCTGTGGAGCCTTTTCCTGCTGTCAGGTTTCTATGATTCTCTGTTATTTCTATAAATCAGATAATGTATGAATCTGAGCTCCCAGTCTGCCAGTCCCAATATTCCTGAGAGTGCAGTCCCAGCTGATCCTGAATCCTGCAGCCTCGTGTGCAGCCTCAGCTCCTGCTGTCAGTGCTGGGCGGGGGAGGCAGAGGGCAGCAGTCACAGGCCGCTCAACCCCCAGGATCCCTCCCTCTCCTGCTTCACCTCTCCCTTCAGAGTTACCATTTTGCTTATTATAAATGAGACTTGGCTTACTATCAGCGAATTACAGCAAACCGTGCCCTGGGACTACACTTCCCACAATTCCCAACCTCGCCTTCCCCTTCCTCTTACTTGCACTTCTCCTTGCTTTGCTCTCCTCCTCTTCCTTCATCCATTAAGGGAGAAGCTGATGATTGAGAAGGGGCAGGAGAATGGCTGCAGGGCTTTCTGCTCAGCAGGTAGGAGGGGGGCAGGGGATGCAGCCTGGGACTGATCCCATCCCCCACCCCAGGGACCGTGCAGGGAGGGAGCCGGGGCTGGAAATCCTGCTCTGGAGAAGGGGCAGGAGAATGGCTGCAGGGCTTTCTGCTCAGCAGGTAGGAGGGGGGCAGGGGATGCAGCCTGGGACTGATCCCATCCCCCACCCCAGGGACCGTGCAGGGAGGGAGCCGGGGCTGGAAATCCTGCTCTGGAGAAGGGGCAGGAGAATGGCTGCAGGGCTTTCTGCTCAGCAGGTAGGAGGGGGGCAGGGGATGCAGCCTGGGACTGATCCCATCCCCCACCCCAGGGACCGTGCAGGGAGGGAGCCAGGGCTGGAAATCATCCTGACATACATAATATGCATTGACAAGTGCTATCACTTAATGTGTTCATATAACATACAATTTAAAGATCGACACATACGATGACTAAAGCTGGCTGGAGTTATCGGGGGTGAGCAGACAGGCAGGGAGGAGCTAGCATTTTTAACTCAAGGTACCAGAGGGATAGGAGGGTGGTGGAAAAGAAAAAGGTTTCAGTTTCAGGTTTATTTATTTGGGAGGGGTTGGGGAGTGATGCGATAATGAGGATTTGAAAGATCTGTGGTATCGAGTTCACGAGTCAGGATCTTCATGAATTTACCCATGATGGGGGAAGCATTGAGATCAGAAAAGGTTTAGGTTGGGTTGCAGGCATTTTAGGTCCCGTTTGAATTTTTTGTTTCTGGAGTCGGTCGTAAGGCCTCAGGTAGAGAGCTCCATGGTCTCGGGCCTGCAGTGAAGAACACGCGGGCTCTTATTTTTGATAGATGCGTATTCTGTGATGAGGGCACAGCTAGTAATCCTTTTGTTTTGAGATCTTAATGATCTCTGTGGCTCGTAGGGTTGTAACACTACCCCAACCAGACCAGTGTTGTTAGAGTGGAGGGCGGTATGTATTAAGGTTAGGACCTTGTAAGGGATTCGGGATTGCACAGATAGCCAATGAAGAGCTATCAGTGATTGCGAGATGGGATCACATTTTCTGGATCCTGGTAAGAGTCCAAGTGCGGCATTTTATAATATTTATAGGTTTGGGTTTTTTTTTAGAAAACAATTAGGTACTCTCAAGTAGGAGTGAGATGCACTAGTAGAGGTTTGAAGAAATGAGGATTTGCAGGACCGTGCAGAAGTCTGTGTGAGTCAGCAGCGGTTTCAGTCTGACCTAAGCTTCAGCTGGAGGTGGAACAGAAGGGGAGGGGCTGGATTAGGGAGCAGAGCGGCTCTTTCTCTGCTCTGTCTCCTCCCTTCTTCCCTGCAGGATTCCGGGAAGGGGAGGGGCTGGATTAGGGAGCAGGGCGGCTCTTTCTCTGCTCTGTCTCCTCCCTTCTTCCCTGCAGGATTCCTGGAAGGGGAGGGGCTGGATTAGGGAGCAGCGCGGCTCTTTCTCTGCTCTGTCTCCTCCCTTCTTCCCTGCAGGATTCCTGGAAGGGGAGGGGCTGGATTAAGGAGCAGAGCGGCTCTTTCTCTGCTCTGTCTCCTCCCTTCTTCCCTGCAGGATTCCTGGAAGGGGAGGGGCTGGATTAGGGAGCAGAGCGACTCTTTCTCTGCTCTGTCTCCTCCCTTCTTCCCTGCAGGATTCCGGGAAGGGGAGGGGCTGGATTAGGGAGCAGAGCGGCTCTTTCTCTGCTCTTTCTCTTCCCTGCAGGATTCCTGGAAGGGGAGGGGCTGGATTAGGGAGCAGAGCGGCTCTTTCTCTGCTCTGTCTCCTCCCTTCTTCCCTGCAGGATTCCTGAAAGGGGAGGGCTGGATTAGGGAGCAGAGCGGCTCTTTCTCTGCTCTGTCTCCTCCCTTCTTCCCTGCAGGATTCCTGGAAGGGGAGGGGCTGGATTAGGGAGCAGAGCGGCTCTTTCTCTGCTCTATCTCCTCCCTTCTTCCCTGCAGCATTCCTGGAAGGGGAGGGGCTGGATTACGGAGCAGAGCGGCTCTTTCTCTTCTCTGTCTCTTCCCTTCTTCCCTGCAGGATTCCTGGAAGGGGAGGGGCTGGATTAAGGAGCAGAGCGGCTCTTTCTCTGCTCTGTCTCCTCCCTTCTTCCCTGCAGGATTCCTGGAAGGGGAGGGGCTGGATTAAGGAGCAGAGCGGCTCTTTCTCTGCTCTGTCTCCTCCCTTCTTCCCTGCAGGATTCCTGGAAGGGGAGGGGCTGGATAAGGGAGCAGAGCGGCTCTTTCTCTGCTCTGTCTCCTCCCTTCTTCCCTGCAGGATTCCTGGAAGGGGAGGGGCTGGATTAGGGAGCAGAGCACCTCTTTCTCTGCTCTGTCTCCTCCCTTCTTCCCTGCAGGATTCCTGGAAGGGGAGGGGCTGGATTAAGGAGCAGAGCGGCTCTTTCTCTGCTCTGTCTCCTCCCTTCTTCCCTGCAGGATTCCTGGAAGGGGAGGGGCTGGATTAAGGAGCAGAGTGGCTCTTTCTCTGCTCTGTCTCCTCCCTTCTTCCCTGCAGGATTCCTGGAAGGGGAGGCGCTGGATAAGGGAGCAGAGCGGCTCTTTCTCTGCTCTGTCTCCTCCCTTCTTCCCTGCAGGATTCCTGGAAGGGGAGGGGCTGGATTAAGGAGCAGAGCGGCTCTTTCTCTGCTCTGTCTCCTCCCTTCTTCCCTGCAGGATTCCTGGAAGGGGAGGCGCTGGATAAGGGAGCAGAGCGGCTCTTTCTCTGCTCTGTCTCCTCCCTTCTTCCCTGCAGGATTCCTGGAGGGGAGGCGCTGGATTAGGGAGCAGCGCGGCTCTTTCTCTGCTCTGTCTCCTCCCTTCTTCCCTGCAGGATTCCTGGAAGGGGAGGGGCTGGATTAAGGAGCAGAGCGGCTCTTTCTCTGCTCTGTCTCCTCCCTTCTTCCCTGCAGGATTCCGGGAAGGGGAGGGGCTGGATTAGGGAGCAGGGCAGCTCTTTCTCTGCTCTGTCTCCTCCCTTCTTCCCTGCAGGATTCCTGGAAGGGGAGGGGCTGGATTAGGGAGCAGCGCGGCTCTTTCTCTGCTCTGTCTCCTCCCTTCTTCCCTGCAGGATTCCTGGAAGGGGAGGGGCTGGATTAAGGAGCAGAGCGGCTCTTTCTCTGCTCTGTCTCCTCCCTTCTTCCCTGCAGGATTCCTGGAAGGGGAGGGGCTGGATTAGGGAGCAGAGCGACTCTTTCTCTGCTCTGTCTCCTCCCTGCTTCCCTGCAGGATTCCGGGAAGGGGAGGGGCTGGATTAGGGAGCAGAGCGGCTCTTTCTCTGCTCTTTCTCTTCCCTGCAGGATTCCTGGAAGGGGAGGGGCTGGATTAGGGAGCAGAGCGGCTCTTTCTCTGCTCTGTCTCCTCCCTTCTTCCCTGCAGGATTCCTGAAAGGGGAGGGCTGGATTAGGGAGCAGAGCGGCTCTTTCTCTGCTCTGTCTCCTCCCTAATTCCCTGCAGGATTCCTGGAAGGGGAGGGGCTGGATTAGGGAGCAGAGCGGCTCTTTCTCTGCTCTATCTCCTCCCTTCTTCCCTGCAGCATTCCTGGAAGGGGAGGGGCTGGATTACGGAGCAGAGCGGCTCTTTCTCTTCTCTGTCTCTTCCCTTCTTCCCTGCAGGATTCCTGGAAGGGGAGGGGCTGGATTAAGGAGCAGAGCGGCTCTTTCTCTGCTCTGTCTCCTCCCTTCTTCCCTGCAGGATTCCTGGAAGGGGAGGGGCTGGATAAGGGAGCAGAGCGGCTCTTTCTCTGCTCTGTCTCCTCCCTTCTTCCCTGCAGGATTCCTGGAAGGGGAGGGGCTGGATTAGGGAGCAGAGCACCTCTTTCTCTGCTCTGTCTCCTCCCTTCTTCCCTGCAGGATTCCTGGAAGGGGAGGGGCTGGATTAAGGAGCAGAGCGGCTCTTTCTCTGCTCTGTCTCCTCCCTTCTTCCCTGCAGGATTCCTGGAAGGGGAGGGGCTGGATTAAGGAGCAGAGTGGCTCTTTCTCTGCTCTGTCTCCTCCCTTCTTCCCTGCAGGATTCCTGGAAGGGGAGGCGCTGGATAAGGGAGCAGAGCGGCTCTTTCTCTGCTCTGTCTCCTCCCTTCTTCCCTGCAGGATTCCTGGAAGGGGAGGGGCTGGATTAAGGAGCAGAGCGGCTCTTTCTCTGCTCTGTCTCCTCCCTTCTTCCCTGCAGGATTCCTGGAAGGGGAGGCGCTGGATAAGGGAGCAGAGCGGCTCTTTCTCTGCTCTGTCTCCTCCCTTCTTCCCTGCAGGATTCCTGGAGGGGAGGCGCTGGAGATTATTTTCCCTGCTTTTCTTGCTCTTATATCTGAAGAGAAAAATTATAGGGGCTCCGTTCCAGGCAATTCCCCCAGATATTAAGCTCTGATGCTCTCTTACAGCTTCGGTTTTATTATACAGTGATTTATTCAGGCAATGCCATTTCATATTCTGTCTTTCTGGTATTAGAGAATCTCTTTACAGTTTGATTTGCAGACCCTGGGGTCCATGGAGGAAAATGACTGTAGGGGCATAACCGGAGGGGAACGTGTGACAATGCCTGGGGGAGAGGGGAGCTGGGATCCTCTCTTCCATGATAAAATGTTAGGAGAATAAATCCAGCTGAGATCTAATGCACGCTGAGCCCCTCCTCGTGTCTCTGAGTGTTTCTGGTTTGTGTTTCAGGTGCGGGTGACGTTTGAGGACATCGCTGTCTATTTCTCCCAGGAGGAGTGGGGGTATTTAGATGAAGGGCAGAAGGAGCTTTACAGGGAGGTGATGAAGGAGAATTATGAGATCCTGAGCTCCCTCGGTAAGGATTGCATTATCTGCATGTTTAGCAGACCCTGGGACTGATTTATTGAAGGTCGTTTCTGACTTTTATCCTGAATGCAGCTCTTACATTGTTCTGGTCTGGCCTGGTACCTGAGATTGGTTATTTTGGTCTTTTCTCTTGAGCAAGTCCTTTCCAATCCGTCTGAAATGAATCCCATGTTTCTGCTGAGATAAGGAGCCTCAGAACAGATTTACATATATTTTGATATCTCACATGAGGACACTTGCTGGAGAGTTTCCACAAAGTTAAGAACATAAGAAATGCCATGCGGGGTCAGACCAAGGTCCATCAAGCCCAGCATCCCGAGTCTGACAGTGGCCATTCTAGGTCACAAGTAGCCGGCAGATCCCTAATAGTTTAACTATGTCTTGTATCTCAGTCTCAGGGATAAGCGATGGCTTTCCCAAGTCTACCTGATTAATAGCTGTTTCGGGGCTTTTCCTTCAGTAATTTGTCCGATCCTCTTTTGAAGTCCACTAGGTAAGCTGCCCCACCCACGTCCTCTGACAACAGATCCCATAGCTCGATTGTGCACCGAGTGAAAACATTCTTCTTGCAATTAGCTTTAAATCTGCAGGTTACTATTTTCATGGATTGCCCCCGAGTCCTAGTGGTGTTTGACGGGGTTAAAAACCGTTCCCTATTTACCCATTCTGATGAGGGCTATTAATGTAACTCTTAATACCGACGACATAGAAAAGAAAAATCTTTTATTAAAAAAGCAAATAAAAGCAAATTTGCTTACCATAAACGGCGTTTTCCGTAGATGGCAGGATGATTTATTCATGCTGTCTTTGTGACGTCATCCCACCGGCTCTTCACCCTTCCAAGTAGTATAGGGCAAGCAGCCCCCTCCCTCCCTCTGCCCGTTCCCGTGACCATCCCTTCACCGGCCGCCCAGCTGTCCTCCAGGGAACTGCATCGACTTTGCGCCTTCACACAACGAACTTTGCTCAAAGCCAGCCAGGCCGCCAAAAGATTTTGAGATCTCCACCAAACACCTATCCCCACCTCGTCGTCCCGGCCAGTTTATCCGCCTGAAACTACCGTCCATGCGCCTCGCTCCCCGCTTCATCGGTCCATTTCTGAATCTCTGCCGCGTAGATTCGGTACCTTTACCAGCTTCAACTCCCATCCTCCCTTAAAATTCTCAACACTTTTCATGTGTCGCTCTTAAAACCAGCGGTGCCGACATGGCCATCCGGGACTCTGCCCGAACCACAGCCTCCTCCGAGGACGACGCCACCTACCAAGCCCGGGAAGTTCTAGGTGTTAGAAAACGCAGGAGGAAGTGGGAGTACCTGCTGGCATGGGAAGGTTTCGGACCTGAGGAAAATACTTGGGAACCGATCACCAATATCCTGGACAAGGATCTCCTCGCTCAGTTTCATGCAGCGCACCCTTCCAAACCGAAACCCCTGGGGAGGCGCCATAAAAGGGGTGGATGCACTGGCTGAGGCCATCTGCAGCCGGCCCCTCTCACCCTCTCTGCAGGCATCAGGAGCGCAGTGGGGCGACGCCCCCACCGCTTGCAGCCGCCGCCATCAAGGCTGCACCATCTCCCGCGGCTGGAGAGCCGACGCCGGACCCTGTCTTCACGGCTCAAAGCCGCAGGCCAGCACCAATGGTAGCCCCTTCTGGGCCAGGCCCTCCCTAGGTGTGCGGCTGCACCTCCTGCAGGCTTAAAGGGCCAGTTACGAACATCTCCTGTCCAGCCCCCTAGATGACGTCAGAGACCGGGGCTATATGAAGAAGCTTCCTCTTCCTGTTCCTTGACTTGGCAATGAGTTTGCTTCACCTTGGTGAGGTTTCTGTGCTTCTTTTGGTACTCCAAGTCCTGTTCCTGTTCCTGCTCCATCCCTTGGCTCTCACAGACGGATCTTTTGGCTTTCGACGACTCCCTGGCTCCTGACCTCGGATTGGCTATCAGTGACTCTCTGCATCTGACCCCGGACTGGCTATCAGTGACCCTCTGGCTTCCGACCTTGGATGGTCAATTGGCGATACTTCTGGCTGTAATTCCACCATCTTTGCAGGGGCCCACCTAAGACCAGCCGGCCCTATGCACCCAAAGGCTCAACCCGTGGGGAATGGGGCTGGTATTAGTGAAGCTCCAGTCAGCCCCTGCGTCAGCTCAGCCTCGCCTCCCGACGGTGGAGACCTGTAGGGGTTCACCCTCTCAGGTAGCGTCAACTCCCCCTCGGGCAAGGGGTCCACACCCATCCTCGTCACCATAACAATACCCACAAAGTTGTGAGTTTAAAGCCCCGCCCAGTCCCTAGGGACATATACCAAGATACTTGAAACCCTCAGTGACCAACTGAAGTAACCCAAACAGTCAGGGAGACAAACCTTCCCCCCCCCCAAAAAAAACACCTTCGATTTGTCCCAATTGATCTTATAACCCCATGAATGTCAGGTCAGAAGCAAATTGCAGCAACCAGGGGTTCAATAGTCAAATCAAATAATAAGGGCAAAAGGGGGCCGCCCTGTCTAGTCCCACGCACTGTGGAAAAAAAAGGAAGTGAGTGAGCCATTAATCAAAAACCGAGCTCTCGGTTTAGCATGCATAGGTCAGACCCAACTGGCAAACCATTCGGGCAAAGCAACCTGTTGCAAAACCACAAATAAGAATGGCCACGAAATCCAGTCGAAGAACTTCTCCACATCTAAAGATAAAACAACCCCAGAAAGCTCTCGATGTTCAGCCAAGTGGAGAACATTAAACAATTGCCAGGTATTAAAGATGGAAACCCGCCCTTTAACGAAACCTATCTGTCCCTGTGCAACAGGGAGGGCAGAACCAACTCCAAATGAAGCTGCAGCACCTGTTACGTTCGTGGACCCTTGGACCGGTTGGAACAAATGATGGAATGCTGTAGAAGTCCACAGCAGGTGTCTCAACCGGAAGGCGGTTCGGGGAACTCGGAGCAAGCTGCGATACTGGACTACAGTGGAATCCTATGCGACCAAGGACTCGGTACCCAGAGGAAGGATGGATGACTTTGGGCCCTGGTGATTGAAGAGTCTTCACCCTGGAGACCGGCACTCCCCCGGGAGGAGCCCTTAGGAGTCCAGCCACTGGGACTTTTGGAGATTCACCCTGGAAGCCGGAGTCCCCCCAGGAGGAGCCCGTAGGGACACAGCCGCTGGGACTTAGGCGACTCCCTGAAGACTGAAGAGGGTCTGGATGCAGGCACCTTCTGCAGGTCGTAGGTTCCAGACGGCTGGCGCCTGCAGCAGGTCGTAGGTAGTCTCTGTAGAGAAGTTGAAGAAAATCCAAAAGCCGGTCCAGGAGTCTGAGTCCAAAGAGCGGTCCGCAGCCAATCCAGGGGTCAATGTCCAGAGAGCGGTCCAAAGCCAGTCCAGAGGACAGGGTCCAGAAGAATCAATCCAGCAAGGAGGACAGAGCAGAGGCGGGACGAAGAACCAGAACCAAGGATGAAGCGGAGGAGAGTCAGGAGACAAGCCGGGTCGAGACACAGAGCAATCCAGGAATGCAGCAACAGCAGACTGGAGACCAGGAACCTTGTTGCAAGGCGAAGATCTTCTCTGGGCTGCAGACCCTGCAGCGTCTGACGTCATCTGCCGGCAGTCCTTGGTTTTCCCGCACTGGCCCCTTTAAGAGAGGAGTCCCCGCGCGCCTGGGGGGCGGGGCCAGCGACGGGAGTCGGCGGCGTCTCCCTCGCGGTGGAGACGCCGCGGCAGGCAGCAGGACAGGCCCAGGGGGCTGAAGAGAGCGTTGCATGGGCCGGGCCGGCTCCGAGGTGAGTGGAGGGATAGGGGCACGGCCCGGTCCCGTAACAGTACCCCCCCTCCTACGCCCCCTCCCTGGAGGCCTGGGTTTACCTGGGTGGTCGAGATGGAACTGGCGGAGGAGGTTCTTGTCCAGGATATTGGAGGACGGCTCCCAGGAATTTTCCTCAGGGCCATACCCCTCCCACGAGAGGAGGTATTCCCACCGGCGGTGGTGGAATTGAACATCCAGGACATCTTTTACGGTGTAGATGACATCAGGATCCGCCGTGGCGGCAGCCAGCTCGGGCGGCTTCGTATGAAACTTTGAGAGGATCACAGGCTTGAGTAGGAAGACGTGGAACACATTGTGGATCCTCAAAGTGGAGGGCAGACGCAATCGATAGGAGACTGCCCCGACCCGCTCGAGTACTACGAATGGACCAATGTACTTAGGGGCTAGACGCATAGAGGGAGTCCGTAAGTGAATGTTTCTGGTACTTAACCACACCTTCTGCCCCGGAAGAAAGACCGGAGCAGGCCGTCGGGACTTATCCGCAAATTTCTTAGCTTTGGCTGCTGCCAGACGGAGCTTTTCCTGAGTGTTTTGCCATAAGTGGTGCAACTGCCGTGCTGTAAATTGGACCGCTGGAGACGGCACCGCCAGAGGCAGAGGTAGAGGAGGTCTCGGAACCTTCCCATAGACCAACTGAAATGGGGATTGGTCCGTCGCAGAGTGCCTGTGCCAGTTTTAGGAGAACTCCGCCCATGGTAGCAAGGACACCCAATCGTCCTGGAGATCTCCCACGAAGGAGCGAAGGAATGTCTTCAATGTCCTGTTGGTGCGCTCGCTTTGCCCATTGGCTTGGGGATGGAAGGCCGTGGTCAGATCAAGCTGCACACCAAACTTCCTGCAGAGAGCCTTCCAATACTTTGCAGTAAACTGCGGGCCACGGTCAGAGGTTATATGCGCCGGGAGACCATGGAGTCGGAAGACATGTTGAGTAAAGAGGGTGGCCAATTCTGGAGCCGATGGTAGTTTAGCGAGAGGCACGAAGTGGGCCATTTTAGAAAAACGGTCGACTGTGACCCAGATTACGGTCTTGCCGTCAGAAGCCGGTAAGTCGACGATGAAATCCGTGGACAAGTGAGTCCAAGGCTCGGTAGGAACTGCTAATGGCTGAAGAAGACCCCAGTGGTGTCCATGCAGAGGTTTTTGCCGTGCGCAGACGGGACATGACTGGCATAGAGTCGCACATCCTTCTTCAGTTGCGGCCACCAGTAGAATTCTGATAGAAGGTTCAAGGTTCTTGCTATTCCTGGGTGCCCGGCAGTCAGGGAATCGTGGGCCCAGGCTAATACTCTCCTCAGAGAGCAAACAGGAACTACAGTCCTCCCCGCGGGAGCCACCTCTGCGGCCGCTAAGAGGACCTTGGCTGGATCTAGGATGTACTGTGGCGGCGGGGAATCCTCTTCAGTTTCGGTAGTGCGCGAGAGGGCATCCGCCCGGATGTTCTTGGAGGCAGGTCGATAACGCAGACTAAAATCGAACCGGCTGAAGAAGAGGGACCAGCGTGCCTGCCGTGGGTTAAGGCGCTGGTCATGACATAGGTATTCCAGGTTCTTGTGATCGGTATAGACGGTTATCGGGTGTTGGGCCCCCTCCAGCCATTGCTGCCGTTCCTCAAAGGCGAGTTTGATGGCCAGCAGCTCCTTGTCCCCAATGCCATAGTTCCTCTCAGCTGGTAAGAATTTGCGGGAATAATAGGAGCATGGCAAGAGTCTCCCCTTCTCGGATAACTGACTCAAAACAGCCCCAACCGCTACGTCGGAAGCATTGACCTCCACGATGAATGGCCTTTGGGGATCTGGATGGTGAAGGCAGGTGACTTGGAGGAAGGTCTCCTTTAAGTCCTGGAAGGCTTGTATAGCCGTCTGCGGCCAGTGTTTAGCGTCGGCGCCCCTCCTGGTAAGAGCCGTCAGCGGAGCCACCCTTTGGGTGTAGTGCGGGATGAACTGCTGGTAGAAATTGGCAAAACCCAGGAAGCATTGGAGTGCCTTCACTCCCAGTGGTTGTGGCCAGTCCTTGATCGCGGAGACCTTCTCAGGGTCCATAAGAAACCCAGTGGAGGACACAATATACCCTAGGAATGGTAAAGAATCTTGCTCAAAAGTGCACTTTTCAAGCTTGGCGAATAGTCGATTATCTCGCAGCTTCTGTAGTACTCATCGAACATCCTGGCGGTGCGTCTCCAGATCCTTGGAGTAGATAAGGACATCGTCTAGGTAAACTATGACCGAAGAGTGAAGCATGTCTCTGAGGACCTCATTCATGAGGTTTTGAAAAACCGCCGGGGAGTTACAGAGGCCGAAGGGTATAACCAAGTATTCATAATGACCGTCCCGTGTGTTGAATGCGGTCTTCCATTCGTCTCCAGGACGGATCCACACCAGGTTATAGGCTCCTCGGAGATCCAGTTTAGTAAATATCTTGGCCCCTTGTAACCTGTCCAGGAGTTCCGGTATCAGAGGCAGAGGGTACCGATCACGGCGGGTAATGCTATTCAAGCCACGGTAGTCTATGCAGGGGCGGAGTGACCCATCTTTCTTGGCCACGAAGAAAAAACCTGCTCCCGCCGGGGACTTGGATGGCCGAATGAACCCTCGTTCCAGGTTCTCCCGGATATATGCAGACATGGCTTGGGTCTCAGGAAGAGACAAGGGATATACCCGACCACGTGGGGGTGTGGTACCGGGCAGAAGGTTTATCGCACAATCGAATGGGC
Organism: Rhinatrema bivittatum; assembly: GCF_901001135.1. Taxonomy (NCBI): domain Eukaryota; kingdom Metazoa; phylum Chordata; class Amphibia; order Gymnophiona; family Rhinatrematidae; genus Rhinatrema; species Rhinatrema bivittatum. The sequence continues at coordinate 199,533 of NW_021820378.1, forward strand.
GATGTTCGGGAAGAATCTCGGCTTTCTCCTTGGAGAAGACATCATGGAACTCCTGATAAGGCGGAGGCAGCGCCAAGGAAGTCGTCAGGAGCGGCACCGGGGCCCGAAGCACCTTAGACAGGCAGGAGCGAAAACAGGTTGGCCCCCAGGAAGTTACCTGGAGGGAGTCCCAAGCAATGACAGGCGAGTGTCTCCGAAGCCAGGGCATTCCTAGAATGATTGGGTGCATAGATCTCTCTAAAATGAGAAAGGAGATCTCCTCCTGGTGCAGGACGCCAGTATGTAGGATGAGCGGTTGGGTGCGGGTAGAAATGGTACCTGGAAGAAGTCCTCCCTGGATGGAGGAAATGCGAAGCGGAGGATTTTGGGGTCGCACCACAATCCGAAGTTGCCGAGCTAGCTCCTGAAGGATGAAGTTCTCTCCTGCGCCAGAGTCAATTAGGGCCTGAGTCTCAAACTCTCCCTCCGGAAGAAGCAAGGTCACTGGAACGAAGCATGGGGAGTCAGTAGTGGTATGACCTAGGGGGAGCTCCCCAATATTTCCTAGGTCCGAGCGTTTCCTGGGAGCTCGCTACACTGGGCAAGGAAGTGGTCCCTTCCACCGCAGTACAGGCAAAGACCCAGCGAGCGACGTCTCCTTCTTTCTTGCTGGGAGAGAGGTCCTCGACCCACCTGCATGGGTTCAACCTCTTGAGCCCCAGAAGGGGCTGGCGGGGAACTTCCCCGGTGTGACGGAGCAGGTCCAGGGGCAGCAGATCTATGAACCGCCCTCTTCTCTCGAAAGCGACGCTGGATGCGGTGGTCCACCCTGCCGGCTAAGTCAATAAGTTCGTTCAGATCATCAGGAAGATCGCAGACTGCCAGTTCGTCCTGTAATCTCGGGAAGAGACTCTCCAAGAAGATACCATGTAAACTGTCGCTTCCCCAGTTTAGCTCCGCAGCGAGAGTCTGAAACTCCATGGCATGTTCTGCTAGGGGCCGATTGCCCTGTCGCAGCTGAAGCAACTCGGAGGCAGCAGTGGGTTTGCGAGCGGCTTCATCGAAGACCTGCCTAAATGCAGAAACAAACTGGACCAGATTGTTCAGGCGGGAATCCTGGCGTTCCAGGAGATTGGAGGCCCAGGCCAAAGGTCTCCCATCCAGTAAGGAAATAATATAGCTGGTCTTGACTCTGTCGGTAGGAAACTGAAGCGGGAGAAGATCGAACCGAATATAACACTGGTTTAGGAATCCTCGGCAGCGCCCTGCATCTCCTGAGAACCGTGAAGGTGCCGGCATCTTGACCTGGACTGTAGCTGCAGGAGAGGGCCCAGCTCCAGACGACGAAGAACTGGCAGCAGTGGCTCCACCAACGCGTTCGGCTAAGGCTTGTACCATTGCCGTCAAGGTGTCAAGACATGCTTGCTGTTGTTGTAGCCTCTGAGCTATACCGGGAATGGCCTTCAAGCCTGCAAGGTCCGCCGGGTCCATGGCCTTGCAAACTGTTACGTTCATGGACCCTTGGACCGGTTGGAACAAAGGATGGAGTGCTGTAGAAGTCCACAGCAGGTGTCCCAACCGGGAGGCGGTTTGGGGAACTTGGAGCAAGCTGCGATACTGGACTACGGTGGAATCCTATGCAACCAAGGACTCGGTACCCAGAGGAAGGACGGACGACGATGGGCCCTGGTGATTGAAGAGTCTTCACCCTGGAGACCGGCACTCCCCCGGGAGGAGCCCTTAGGAGTCCAGCCGCTGGGACTTTTGGAGATTCACCCTGGAAGCCGGAGTCCCCCCAGGAGGAGCCCGTAGGGACACGGCCGCTGGGACTTAGGCGACTCCCTGAAGACTGAAGAGGGTCTGGATGCAGGTGCCTCCTGCAGGTCGTAGGTTCCAGATGGCTGGCGCCTCCAGCAGGTTGTAGGTAGTCTCTGTAGAGAAGTTGAAGAAAATCCAAAAGCCAGTCCAGGAGTCTGAGTCCAAAGAGCGGTCCGCAGCCAATCCAGGGGTCGATGTCCAGAGAACGGTCCAAAGCCAGTCCAGAGGTCGGAGTCCAGAGAGCGGTCCAAAGCCAGTCCAGAGGTCGGGGTCCAGAAGAATCAATCCAGCAAGGAGGACAGAGCAGAGGCGGGACGAAGAACCAGAACCAAGGATGAAGCGGAGGAGAGTCAGGAGACAAGCCGGGTCAAGACACAGAGCAATCCAGGAACGCAGCAACAGCAGACTGGAGACCAGGAACCTTGTTGCAAGGCGAAGATCTTCTCTGGGCTGCAGGGTGATATACCCTGCAGCGTCTGACGTCATCTGCCGGCAGTCCTTGATTTTACCGCGCTGGCCCCTTTAAGAGAGGAGTCCCCCGCGCGCGCGCCTGGGGGGCGGGGCCAGCGACGGGAGTCTGCGGCATCTCCCTCGCGGTGGAGACGCCGCGGCAGGCAGCAGGACAGGCCCAGGGGGCTGAAGAGAGCGTCGCACGGGCCAGGCCGGCCCCGAGATGAGTGGAGGGACTGGGGCATGGCCCGGTCCCGTAACAGCACCTTAGCTAAGATCTTCACGTCGGAATTAAGGAGGGAGATAGGCCTATAAGACCCACGCTCCGAGGGATCACGCCCGGGTTTGAAAATGAGAGACATAGTGGCATCAGCGAGAGTCCCCAGACCAGCAATATTAAACACAGGTACTAAAAAGGGTACAATCTCTAGCAAGTATTTTCTGAAAAAGTCAATAGAATAGCCATCCAGGCCCGGACACTTCATTCCAGGCAACAACTTAATCACATTCTGTACCTCAAGGGAGGTAATGGGGGCCAGCAACATATCCTTCTGGGCTGCTGAAACTTGCGGGAGCCCTAAAGGCTCAAAAAACTGACTAATTTCTTCAGAGGAAGCCGGAGTTGAGGGCAGCTTAATAAGCTCATGTCCAAGCCCTACCAGAGGGATCCCACTGTGAAAGCGTAAAACAGAAGCCCTTTCAAAAGTTACAAGAAATTTAAACCCTGCGCCAACCTTGCAAGTCTCAACAGAAATCTTCCAACAACAATACCCCCCAACCCTGAACCTACCCGACAAAAACACCCATCAGAAAACTCCAGGGAAATCCCACCTACCCACCCAAACCAGGACCGAAACAGAACCTCAGCCCACCCCCAGAAATGGCTTACACTTCGGTGAGATAACCATCCAGACCATAGAGGAACAGCCACAACCCTAGTAACGACCAACTGCCCATCCAAGCACATTCCATCCCCATCCCCTCCCAACTCAAAATACCCTGGCAGGGATACAACCCACCCAATGCCTAAAGCAACCAAACCCAGATACTCCTGCTCCCTCCCAGCATGACCAGCTTCATAGAAAACCTTCCAGAGAAAGGAGACCAAAGAAAAAGTAAGAGATTGTAAGGTAAAGGAACATTGCACAGGAAAAGAAAAGTGCGCATGAGAAGCAGGCATAATCCCCAATGTCCCAATGATTGAAAACAATAATAAAAAAAAATCATCGAGGCCATCATGTGCGCACAGTCCCTCCTAGTCCAAGACATAGAAATCAGGGCCAAGAAAAACCATAGCAGTGGGCAAAAATTGGAAGTTGCAGAACAAGTTCGCAAATCTGCGCTATCAGGGTAAATGATCCACAAAAAATAAAATAGAATACTATCCCCAAAATAGAGAGTCAACCAAAAGGCAACAGATCAGAAAAGAAAAAATGAGATAAGGCTTAGGCGCACTGGAGAGGGAAATGGAGCTGAAACCTCCACTCAGTGTCGATAAGAAAAGCGCCAACTGAAGCTCCTACAAAAATTGTAACTCATTGCCATGAAAAATAAACTCTGAAGAGCACAGCAAACAGTATCTACCGGTTGGAATGAGAAGTGTTGTAATCCTGCAGCCATTTCTCAACGTCCTTCACCATGTTCATAAGAGAGGATTTGCCATTAGGAACAATCTTCAACTTCGCTGGGTAGAGTAAAGCATACTTCAAATTCAGCTTTTGTAAATCCTTTTTAACATCGGCAAACACTTGCCACTTGCACTGAAGCTCCACAGAGCAGTCTGGGAAAAACATAACCTTGCTGCCCAGAAACGATAAATCCTTCAGTTCCCGTGCCGCTGTAAGAACCTTCTTCTTATCAGTATAATTATGGAGCATGACGATTACTGCTCTTGGGTGATTCCCATTTGCCGGGATGGGCACCAAGGCGCGATGATCCCCTGTCAAGCTTAAGAGCCGCCCCATTAGCCTCATGACGCAGGATAGTCGGCAGCCATGTGGAGAAAAACACTACTGTGTCGGGATCCCTCTGCTCGCTTGGGCGCACCAATAATACGAATATTGCATCATCATCACCTATTTTACAGGTGGTCACGTTTATAAAAAATGTGTTTATAATTGGGGTCCACTTTACCCATTTTTGCACTCACTGTCGACATCATCTCCAGGTCCACCATCTTGGTTTCTTGCTCCTCAAGACGAGCCGCGTTGTCCTGTCCTAGTTTCACCAGATCAGCCACCTTTTCTACAATCATGCCCAAGCGCGAGTCCCATTTATGGGACATTTTCTCTGCAAATTGTTCCAGCAGATCCTGTATGAACGTTTCCTGCTCTGGCAAGACCACTGGTGGAAGGTCAGTGTTGCTCTCTGAGACCGAGTCCTCCGCCTCTGACTGCTAATGCCGTTGCAGCTTCAAGCAGATTTAGGACTCTTAGAGAGTTTATCAGCTCATAATTCTGAAATAAAGCATTTGCCCGTCTCCTTGGAGCATGACATTGCGACAGCAGAAACTAAATTTGGCACTTATTCAGGGAAATTAGGGCAGCTTCCGGGTATAACCGGAAGGATGTTTTCTTAAGCTTTAATGGCCGAGCACGGTAACAAGAAAAGAGAAAATTCAAGTATTTCCCTCAAACGCAGGCCATCTAGCAGACCTGATGTGGGATTCAGCGGGTTCTCCTGGGAGAGAGGAAAATGGAGCAGCAGCTATCAGCCCCATGGTGAAGAGTGAGGCAACAAAAGGGTCACCAACCCCCCTGCTCCTCCACCTCAAACCAGAGAGGATGGCTCCACCAGTACCTAACAACTCCCTGGGAGGAATCCTGAAGACTATATATATATATATATATATATATATATATATACACACACTCCAGACTGCAGGTTTTACACCTCTATCACCACCTCTATCATCTGCTGGAGACAGAGAAATACTGAGAGACTACAGGTGGTACAGTAGGTTATATGCAGTGACACTTTATTTCTCTGTTTCTATCTGCTGGCGGTGGGGGGCGCAATATCCAGGGGTCTGGACTGATCTGGGTAGGAACAGGAACAGACTTGCAGACACACTCAGACTTTACACCTTGGGTTCCTTTCTGCCACACACCAGACTTTACACCTTGAGGAGTTCCAGGCACTCTGGGGGGGCTGCTTTGCACCTCTCATATTGTGCTGCTTGGCCCATTTATCAGAGGCTTGGGGTTGTTTCTGCCACATTTTATGCTTCATTCCCCCTTCATGGTGCCTTAGGGTGCTGATGCCACTTTTGGTGCCACTCTGCCTCTCATGATGTCATCAAGGCTTCACGTCACTATTGCTGGGGTCCTCTTTTTGCACCTTGCAGTGTTCTTCCTCCTCTTTTTGCTTCGTTGCTGCTCTCATGGTGCCTTGGAGAACTCCTGGCAATGCTGGTACCCCCTTTGCAGAGCCTTAGGCTATTTATGCAACTTTTGGTGCCACTTTGCCACAATCTAAGTACCTTGTGTTATATCCGTGAGGAGCGGTGGATCCTTGGGCCGGCTTGGAGAAAGGAGATATCCTTAGGATAGGCCGGGAGGCGGATAGTCTGATGGCCTGGTGGTGTCTTCACCCAGGAGACCCTGGATCCCCCCAGGAGGAGCCCGTAGGGATCGGGACCGCTGGGACTTACAAGGCTGGAACGGGAGAAGCAAGGGCCGGTCCGAAGTCAAGGCAGGCGGAAGCAAGGAGTGTCAGGAGCAGGCTGGAGTCAGGAACCAGGAATCAGCAGAAGAGTAGAAGACTGAAGCGGAAGAAGACTGGAGCGGGTCCGAGGTCAAGGCAGGCAGCGAGCAGGAGCGTCAGGAGCAAACCGGAGTCAGGAACCAGGAGTCGGCAGAAGAGTGGATGGCTGAAGCAGAAGAAGTCAGGAGCAAGTCCGAGGTCAAGGCAGGCAGCGAGCAGGAACGTCAGGAGCAAACCGAAGTCAGGAACCAGGAATCAACAGCAGACAGGAACAGGAAGGCAACTAAAGTCTCAGAAGAGGAACCTCGTTGCAAGGCGAAGTACTGGAGTCAGACGCCGGCCTATATACTCTGCCGGCGTCTGACGTCATCCCGGGGGCTGTCCAGCACTTCCGGGTGCTGGACCTTTAAATGCCCCGTTCTCGCACGCACTGTGGGCGGAGTCAGCAAGGGACTCGGCGGCATCTCCCACATGGAGAAGCCGCGGCTGTGCAGCCTACCGAGCCGGGAACCTGGCGTTTCTTCCCGCGGCCCGGAGCGGAGGTAAGAGGCCTGACCCCGGTCGTTGGGGAGGCGGTCGGGGCCGCAACACCTTGCAGTTCTTTTCACCTTCTGTTGATTTCTTCCCACAAGTTTCAAGAGAATTAATAAGAAAACCACTATTCTGGAGCCCAAAATAGATTGCAATGTTTCATCTGTTGACTTTAAAGGAAAACCAATAAACAAAATTTTTTTTTTTTCATTTTGAATCTAATAAAACAAACTTGAGTCCCAACGAAATGGATTAATGAATCAAAATGAATTGTTTTGTTCTGCACATCCAGACGGTGAGAATCAAACCAGTGGCTTGTTCCCCACGAATGAGTACTTTCACCATTTCATATCATGTAAGTACCCTTTGCAAATTCACAATTCTAACAATGGCAAACAGATTATAATCTGAAAACTTGCACACAGTACATACAGCCAATATATAATAGTTAAATCCTCCAACAATTTTTTTTTCTCAAGATTTAAGTGCTTTACCTCAGCAAGTCCAACTTACCATCTGCAGATGAAGATTCTGTTTCTGACTGAGTGTACATCAGTAGAACCAGGACTACAGATCCCACAAGCCCAGATACAGAGCAGAATATGAACAGCAGGATAGAAGAGGCCTGAGATTCCTCTATAATGTTCATTACCCCTGTGACATATTTAGCCATGCACAAACACACTGGGGAGGTTGCAGCTTGTCTGCATACTTCTAGTTGTCTCACTTATGGACTCCTGAGGACACAGAGACCACCTGGTATTTGGGTTTTTTGCCAACCTGTGCTCCTTTGACTAGTGAGCCTGGTATTATGGAGGTTGCAGCTCAGCTACATATTGTGGACTCCAAAGGATTATTTTTCTCTTCTCTTTGCGATGGAGAAGGTACAGAGAAGAGCAACCAAAATGATAAAGGGGATGGAACAGCTCCCCTATGAGGAAAAGCTGAAGAGGTTAGGGCTGTTCAGCTTGGAGAAGAGACAGCTGAGAGTGGATATGATAGAGGTCTTTAAGATCATGAGAGGTCTTGAACGAGTAGATGTGAATCGGTTATTTACACTTTCGAATAATAGAAGGACTAGGGGGCATTCCATGAAGTTAGCAAGTAGCACATTTAAGACTAATTGGAGAAAATTCTTTTTCACTCAATGCACAATAAAGCTCTGAAATTTGTTGCCAGAGGATGTGGTAGTGCAGTTACTGTAGCTGGGTTCAAAAAAGGTTTGGATAAGTTCTTGGAGGAGAAGTCCATTAACGGCTATTAATCAAGTTTACTTAGGGAATAGCCACTGCTATTAATTGCATCAGTAGCATGGGATCTTCTTAGTGTTTGGGTAATTGCCAGGTTCTTGTGGCCTGGTTTGGCCTCTGTTGGAAACAGGATGCTGGGCTTGATGGACCTGTTGCGGTCCCGGGCCGTGCCCCGGTCCCTCCACCTACCTCGGGGGTGGCCCGGGCCATTTCCACCCTTACCCGGGCCGTTTCCAGCCTTCTTTGGGCCTGCAGGCCCTCCAGCACGTCTCTCCCTCCTCGGGAGAGATGTCGACGCTCCGGCGCGGCTGGCCCCACCCCCTGACGCGCGTGCGCAGGGAGGAGCCCCATTGAAAGGGGCCAGCACGGGAAAATTTCACTCTGGCTCTGGATGACGTCAGACACCCTCAGGGGATAAGTACCCTGCAGCTAGATCTCTCCAGTGCCTTGCAACAAGGTTCCTGGTCTTCGGCCTGCTGTTGCTGTGTTCCTGGTTTGCTCTTCGTCCCGCTTCTGCTCTGCCCTCCTCGCTGGATTGATTCTTCTGGACTCTGACCCCTGGACTGGCTTTGGACCGCTCTCTGGACTTCGACCCCTGGACTGGCTTTGGACCGCTCTCTAGACTTCAACCCCTGGACTGGCTGTGGACCGCTCTCTGGACACCGACCCCTGGCCTGGCTGCGGACCACCCTTTGGACTCAGACTCCTGAACCGACCTTTGGATTAACTACGACCTGCTGGAGGCGCCAGCCGTCTGGAACCCACGACCTACAGGAGGCGCCTGCATCCGGACCATCTTCCACCTTCAGGGAGTCGCCTAAGTCCCAGTGGCCGTGTCCCTACGGGCTCCTCCTGGGGGGACTTCGGCTTCCAGGATGAATCTCCAAAAGTCCCAGCGGCTGGACTCCTAAGGGCTCCTCCCAGGGGAGTGCTGGTCTCCAGGGCGAAGATTCTTCTATCACCAGGGTCCGACGTCAGCCATCCTTCCAGTGGGTACCGAGTCCTTTGTCACATAGGACTCCACCGTAGTTCAGTATCTCAGCTTGATCCGGGTCTCCGAACCGCCTCCTGGTTGGGACACTTGCTGTGGGCCCTCACAGCACTCCATCCTCTGTCCCAACCGGCCCAAGGGTCCACAAACGTAACAGGACCCTTGGTCTGACCCAGCACAGCAATTTCTTATGTTCTTATGTTCTCCATGACATTTCCTTTTTCTGATGCAAATCCTCCCCAAACTTATTCCCCACTACTGACCATTAGGAACATCACATGCACAGTCCTCGTTCTATATTTCCCATCTCTCCAAACATTCTGTCTACTGCCCTTTCCTCTGCTCTTCAACTTTCTCCTCCTGTCCTTCAGCCATCACTTCTCATCCTCAGAGCTTCTCACCTAGTCACTGTTATCATATCTCCACGTCTCTTGTATCCTCTCTTCTGATCTTCCTCTCAGCTGGAAATATCAATCTCATCCTTGGCTCTTTATGGTAACTCACATCCTATCTGGGCACATCAACTCGTGTCTCCTCCAAACTTATTCTATCCCCCTCTTTCCTCTCTATCTCTCCTCTACCTTTTTCTCTATGGAAAACCTGCTCTGTTTCCAACAAGCTCGCCTACATTCAAGACGACTTTATCTCTCATTCTCTCCATCTTCTCACTTTTAAACTTTGTGACAATTCCTCTGAGAAAGTTCTTTTTCACTCAACGCACTCTGGAATTTGTTGTCAGAGGATGTGGTTAGTGCAGTTGGTATAGCTGTGTTTAAAACAGGTTTGGATAAGTTCTTGGAGGAGAAGTCTATTACCTGCTTTTAATTAAGATGACTTAGAAAATAGCCACTGCTATTATTAGCAACAGTAACATGGAATAGACTTAGTTTTTGGGTACTTACCAAGTTCTTAAGGCCTGGATTGGCCACTGTTGGAAACAGGATGCTGGGCTTTATGGACCCTTGATCTGACCCAGTATGGCATATACTTATGTTTCAGAGCAATGATTATAGGATCACAACCATTTATCTGGTCACTAATAGTTCATTAATGTTTTCTTTTATCACCAGCAAATGAGATCACACAGAATATAAAGGAGGAAAAGAAGAATGAAAAAGAACATCATGTGGAAGTAGGACTGATCCCAAGAGACTCAGGAAATGACTCAGAGAATGTTTTCCAGGGGCCAGAGTGGAGAAACACAATAAATATTCAGCAGGAATCAGAGAAGAAGCAGCAAGACCTTGCAGGAGACTCGCCGGATGGAGTCACTGAGTGTGAGAGGGAGAGCACAGTCACCCCTGAGCATCAGAGATACCTAAGAGCAGAGAGACCCTTCCAGTGTAATAACCATGATCAAATGACTGCAGACCTCAACCAGAGGGAGGGGAACGGGAAGAAATCCTTTATGTGTGACTCCAGTGGGAAAAGCTTTGATAAGAAATCACATTTAATATTGCACCAGAAATCGCACATAATCAAACCAACATTTCTATGCAATAGATATAAGAAAAGTATCAGTCAGGGAAACAATCTAAATATCCCCCTGAGAACACATAGAAGAGAGAAACCCTTTCCATGCACTGAATGCAGGAAAAGCTTCATGAGCAAGGATGCTCTAAGACAACATAAAATAATACACACTAGAGAGAGGCTATTCTCATGTTCTCAATGTACAAAAACTTTTTTAAATAAGCATATGCTCATATCACATCAGAAAATCTGCACAGGGGAGAGATCATTCTCATGTACTGAATGTGGAAAATGTTTCAATAAAAAGACAAACCTCTCACAACATCACAAAATGCACAAAGGAGAGAGAGATTTCTCGTGCACTGAATGCAGTAAAAGTTTCACAACAAAGAAAGACCTCTCACGACATCAGAAAATCCACACAGGAGAGAAATGCTTTACATGTACTGAGTGTGGAAAAAGCTTCATTACTAAGTATCTACTAATTGTACACGAGAAAGTCCACACAGGAGAGAGACCATTCTCATGTACTAAATGTGGAAAATGTTTCAGCATAAAGACAAGCCTCTCACAACATCAAAAAATCCACACAGGAGAAAAAAATTTCTCATGCACTGAATGTAGTAAAAGTTTCACTATGAAGAAATACCTCTCAAGACATCAGAAAATCCACACAGGAGAGAAACCATTTACATGTACTGAATGTGGAAAATGTTTCCTTAGAAAGTCACACCTCTCACAACACCAGAAAACCCACACAGGAGAGAAACATTTCTCATGCACTGAATGCAGTAAAAGTTTCACTACGAAGACAAGCCTCTCTCAACACCAGAAAATCCACACAGGAGATAGACCATTCTCATGTAATGAGTGTGGGAAAAGCTTCATTAGTAAGCATATACTAACTTTGCACAGGAAAATCCACACAGGAGAGAGACCATTCTCATGTACTAAATGTGGAAAATGTTTCATTTGGAAGGGAGACCTTTCACAACATGAGAAAATCCACACAGGAGAGAAAAATTTCTCATGCACTGAATGCAGTAAAAGTTTCATTGCAAAAAAAGACCTCTCACGACACCAGAAAATCCACACAGGAGAGAGACCATTTTCATGTATTAAATGTGGAAAATGTTTTATTAGGAAGACATGCCTCTCAGAACACCAGAAAATCCACACAGGAGAAAGACCATTTTCATGTACTGAGTGCGAGAAAACCTTCATTACCAAGTATATGCTAATATCTCACCAGCAAATCCACAAAAAAGAGAAACCATTCTCATGTACTAAATGTGGAAAATGTTTTATTAGGAAGACATGCCTCTCACGGCACCAGAAACTCCACACAGGAGAGAGACCATTCTCATGTACTAAATGTGGAAAATGTTTTATTGGGAAGAGATGCCTCTCAGAACACCAGAAAATCCACACAGGAGAGAGACCATTCTCATGTACTAAATGTGGAAAATGTTTCATTAGGAAGACATGCCTCTCACAACACCAGAAAATCCACACAGGCATCAAACCATTTACATGCTCTGAGTGTGGAAAAAGCTTCATTACTAAGTATAAACTAGTCTTGCACCAGAGAAACCACACAGGGGAGAGACCATTCTCATGTACTAAATGTGGAAAATGTTTCATGACGAAGACACACCTCTCACAACACCAGAAAATCCACACAGGAGAGAGACCATTCTCATGTACTGAATGTGGGAAATGTTTTATTAGGAAGACATACCTCTCAAGACATGAGAAAATCCACACAGGCATCAAACCATTTACATGCTCTGAGTGTGGAAAAAGCTTTCTTCAGAAGGCAAAACTGAAAGAACATCAAATGATACACACTGGCGAGAGACCATTCTCTTGTTCTGAATGTGAGAAACGCTTCATTAGTAAATATTTGCTAATATCTCACCAGTACATCCACACAGGCAGGAGACCATTCTCATGTGCTAAATGTGGAAAACATTTCCTTAGGGAGACAGACGTCTCAAAACATGAGAAAATCCACACAGGCATCAAATCATTTACATGCTCTGTGTGTGGGAAAAGCTTCCTTTGGAAGGCATGGCTTAAGCGTCACCAACAAATACACAATGGTGAGAGACCATTTTCCTATTCTGAATGTGAAAAAAGTTCCATTATGTACGATATGTTAATATCGCACCAGAAAATCCACACAGGAGAGGAATTGTTTTCATGAAGAGATTGTAATAAAAGTGTTCTCAGACAGCTGGGGTTAAAAAACCCATTACCGAGATTCTCACCCTGTTAAAGGGGATGGTCAGGGGGAAAGCAGCATTCCAAAGGGCGTGGGAGAAGGACCTAGGGATGACTTTGGATGACGGGGAATGGGCCCAAATCTTCTGTCCTGTGAGCAGAAGCTCAGTATCCACCTCTTTAAAGGAGGAACGGGTACAAGGTTAGGTACCGCTGGTACCTGACTCCAGCTAAACTAAGTAAAATGTTTCGGGGCATGCACAATTTGTGTTGGAAGGGCTGCGGTCAGGACGGGGCTTATCTGCACCTGTGGTGGGGGTGTCCGTATGTTCCCAGTTTGTGGGGGGTTATTATTGATTTTATTTATAAGGTCACTCACATTATGGTGCCCACAGACCCTAACGTTTGCCTCTGATATGCCCACATCGAGGAGGGTGACACTCATACTTGGCGATGGGTCCATCGGGTATTTACTGCTGTCAGATGTGAGCTAGCCCCGTGGTGGCGTAAAGCCGAAACCCCTTCCCTGACACAAGTACTAGGTAGATTAGATACTGTATTCCTCGTGGGAAAGCTAACCGCTATCCGAAATGACAGTTTCCATATCTTTGAAAAAATATGGGGCCCCTATGTAACCTGGAAGGCCGGTAATACACACCCTCTCGTCTGCTGTATGTGATGTCTGCTATCAACAAAAGGTATATATCATAGGGAACCCCTCTAATCTGTTCTGGGTACGCTGAGGGAGGGGACCTGAGTTCTGTTCAGAGGTTTCCTTCCATTTCTCACTGTAGGCCCAGTCTTGTTGGACTCCTGTATGTAGCCTACTTCCAGGTGAGACCCAACCAGGCGACCCGAGTCAGCTCTAGTGGACACACCTGGGGGGGGGGGGGGAGGGTGAGGGTGGATGGATGGGGAGATGGTGGGGGAGAGTTATGTATTTACATTTGTTTACTTACATTTGCTTATAAAAGGAAACAAACACACACTATATAGTGCGGATGGCAACGAAGATTAAGAAATGAGCAAGCCACACTACAGCTCTGTTATTGTTCAATTCACGCACTTTCTTTCTTTCGTTTTATTGTAATGTATCTTGTCTCATGCCTCACCATTGCTAGGATCAATGTCATGTTGTTTAGCCACACCAGTTACGTGATTTCAAGAAATTGATTCGGTACGGTAACATTCTGTAAGTGATGCTAATTTAGCGTGTAATGACCACCCTGTATATGGTTTCAACTCGTTCAGTTGATTGTATGACGTTCTTATCCATGGTTGTGTCAATAAACAATAAATTATAAAAAAAATAAAAATAAAAAAGCTTCCTTATAAAGAGCAGGATGAAAGCAAACAAGCATCCTTCTCAGTCCTTAAGCTAGGACAGTTGTTCCAGCGAATGGAGGGAATGAGTGAAGATCCACCAGTACATGAAAGCAAAGAAGCTGCAGAATTAGCAAGACAAGAGAAGAAACTTTAAAGAATCAGACCAGCAAACAAGGAAGGATAATTGGCAGAAGCATAAATACAATACGAAATACAAAGAGCTACTTCAGCAATCCCATGTGGATCAAGATCAAGATGCACTGGAACACTCTACCCCTTAACCTTCGTCTGGAGCCATGCCCTCTTAAGTTCAGAAAAATGCTAAAAACCTGGTGCTTTCACCAGGCTTTCCCTGATTAATTTTCCTCATTTGGCTACTATACACCTTCCCTGCACCTCTTATTCCTCTCGTCGATCCATTACACCTCTCAATTGCTCTCTGATGACTCCATGTAGCCACATACTACTGCTTGTATATTTGTAGATATGTTTTTTACATTTTGCCTACTGTTTCTGTTTAGTTTTCATTTTTCATTTTGCTAAATTTCGCCTCTGTGCTTCCTTTTGTATTTATCAGTTGCCCCGTTCCCTGTTTATTGTAACTTTCCACCTTTTTTACATTAAAATGTAAACCAATATGATGTGTATTTTAATGTCGGTATAGAAAAGCTGTTAAATACATAAATAAATAAATAAATTGACACAGCAGAGGTTAAGGAGAGGTGAATTCAGACCTAAGGATGAGAGATTGCTAACTGCAGCTCAGGAGAGTGGACTATGGACGAGGTAGTTTGCAGCCAGCATAGAAAACACTGGTGAAACGAACAAAAACAGATTCTGCAGAACAGACCTGGAAACCGTTACACATCTTGTTGCTGGATGTGATGTGCTGTATACAGAGAGACACAACAAGGTAGCATGGCCTAGTCATTGGGAGCTGTGTAAATATTATAACATCAACGTTCCAAACTAACATTGGGAGCACAAAGAAGTCGTGATCACCTGGGACATTCCGATTCCCACAGACAGGAAGACTGAGGCAAAAACCAGAGATTGTGGTGAAGGGGAGAAACGGACGAATGGCATTTGTAATAAAAATATATACACTGTGGATCCTATTGAGAAAGCAAAGATCCTTCTTAAGTACAAAGAGATGCAATCAGAGACCAAGAAAATGTGGCAGAAAGCTACAGAAATAGTCCCAATCATAGTGGGTACCACTGGTCTGATTAAGAAGAATTTCCTAGCATGTAGCAGATAGACTCAGGACCAATGGGTATAGTGTACTCCTGTTAGCAGTTGGAGATGGATCAGATTTCAATCTGACGTCAGCCCTAGTACATATACCCCTGCAGGAAGTGCAGCTCCTCAGTATTTTCTGTCTCCATAGCAGTTAGGGACTCTATGAACGCTCTCACAGCGTTAGAACCAAAT
The DNA here is from genome assembly GCF_901001135.1 of Rhinatrema bivittatum. NCBI lineage: Eukaryota > Metazoa > Chordata > Amphibia > Gymnophiona > Rhinatrematidae > Rhinatrema > Rhinatrema bivittatum. The sequence continues at coordinate 214,716 of NW_021820378.1, forward strand.
CCAAAGAAGAAACCCAAATTTAAAGGGGAAAGAACCTACCTGAGGACGAGTCCCGCTCTCCTGCGGTGATACCCTCAGGTCCCTCCCCCAGTTGAGATTCCCGAGGTGATTTCCGTGGTCCCTCGGAGGTGAGCCTCAGTCCGGCGGCTGAATCGCGGCGAGGACCTAGCCCCTGATCTGGGAGATCCACTCGGGCGAGGCTGAGAGGCAGCGGGTGCAACCTCGAGCGCAGCATTGAAGGTATTTGTCCTCTCCCCCCACAGCCAGAGACCGCCCAGGACGAAACCGGGAAGCGCCGAAGACAAGGTAAGGTAGAAATATTTTTCTTGAACCGGTCTCCGAGGATCGAGGAGGAGCACAGGTCACCGATCGGAACCAGTGCCACCGGGTTGATCCGCCTAGCAGGGCCAGGCCCTGGCCATTTCCTAGGGTCTGCCCACATGGAGACCCTCCGAGGAGGTTGCCATATTACCCGCATGCTCACCGTCACCATCTTGGCCCTATTCGCTGCGTCACCCACCGCCCGAGCCGAGCGCACAAATCGACCTAAGTGCACAAGAAGCCTTGTGCGCATAAACTTACGCGCACATAAAACCTTGCGCGCATAAGTTGCACGCACAGATCCGGGCGCATATCTACGGCTAGGCACATATCTATGCGCACATCTCAGGTGCGCTGGAGCGCACAAGAGCTTACGCGTCCACAAGAGCTTACGCGTCCACAGACGCGTCCTGTTTCTGGAGCTTATGCGTCCAGAAACAGGAATTAAAGCTCAAGGCCTCTGCCCTGCATGCCACATCAGAGCCACATAGAGCGAGGAGGCCGACGCCCTGTGCACACACTGAGGAGGCCGTGGGAGATCCAGGTCAGGGCAAGTCCCACCCAGGGCACAGCGCTAGCTCCTCAGGGGGTACCCCAGACCTAGCAGGCCCCAGTGGGTCCGCCCCTCAGTCGGGGACCCCCAGGGAACCTGCGCCCCTCAACTTAGACCCAGCATCGATATCTTGGGTGGAATTATTCAAGGGGATTCACGCCTTTGTCAAAATGCAAACTGAGCCTCTGACTGATCAGCCACATGCTCCACTGGAGGACCCTCATGCCCCAGGACCCTCGAGGCCCAGGCACAGACTCCCACCACCCAGAAGCCCCATCTACGGGGACACGGATTTCTCCGAAGAGGAAGTCGAGCCCCTGGAAGAGGGGGAACTCCCCTCGGGGACAGAGCCACACCGAACCATGAGATGCTTCTTCACAAAGGACGAGCTCCCGGACCTCGTATCCCAATGTCTATCGGAACTCTCTATCCCGGGCCAAGGCACCTCGGAGGAACTTAGAACGAACCCCTGCTGGAGGGCCTTCGCCAGACTTTCCACCATTTTCCTCTCCTACAGGCGGCACAACAGGTAATTGACCTGGATGCTCCGGAATCCACATTCAAAGGGGGACGAGCCTTGTCAGCCATGTACCCCCTGGACCCAGCGACCAAGGAGCTTCTGGCATGCCCCAGAGTGGACGCCATAGTCTGTGCGGTCGCCAAACGCACTACCATCCCAGTGGAGGGAGGAGCGGCGCTCAAGGATGCACATGACCGGCGCCTTGAAGCCATCCTAAAACAGTCATTTGAAGTTGCAGCCATGTCCCTGTATATTGCAGCCTGCTGCACCGTGGTGACACGTGCCTGCTTATCCCAAGCCAGGAACAACATCCCGGGAGAAGACATGGAACCAGCAGTATCATTCCTCACTGACGCTGCCTCCGACCTAGTGCGCACAGCAGCCAGAGGAGTGGCGTCCGCAGTGGCGGCCAGGAGACAACTCTGGCTTCGAAGCTGGTTGGCTGATGCCTCTTCCAAGACGCGCCTCACGAGGATGCCCTTCAAAGGATCCCTCCTGTTCAGCAGCGAACTAGAGAAACTGGCCAACAAATGGGGCGACTCCCCATTACCACGCCTGCTGGAAGACAAGACGAAGAGAAACCAACATCCCTTCCACAGGTCCTCCAGGGGCAGAAGCTCGCAGCGCTTCAACCCTTACAAGAGCAACTACCAAGCCCCCCGCCCTGCGGGCAGGAACCAGTCCTTTCGGAATAAGCACAACAAGAGGGGAACCAGCTTGGGGACAGGCCCCAGCCGCACCCCACAATGAGAATCAGCCGACCCATCCAAGGAAAGAAGCCATAGGAGGCAGACTAGCCTTATTCTACCGCAGATGGGTCGAGATAACTTCGGACAAGTGGGTGCTAGCCATCATCCGAGAGGGGTATTACCTGGATTTCCTTCGAACCCTGCCAGACAGATTTGTAGAATCCCCCTGCCACGACCTCCTCAAGAGGGCGGCAGTGGAAGCTACCCTATCCAGACTTCAGGACCTCGAGGCCGTAACACCGGTGCCTACACAGGAAATGAATACTGGACATTACTCCATCTACTTTGTCGTACCCAAGAAAGAGGGTACATTCAGGCCTATCCTGGACCTCAAGTCGGTCAACTGCCACTTAAGGATCCCCCGCTTCCGCATGGAAACCCTACGATCCGTCATATGTGCAATACAACCAGGGGAGTTCCTCACATCCCTGGATCTTTCAGAGGCCTACTTACACATCTCAATTCATCGGGAACAACAGCGCTACCTACGCTTCAAGGTCCTGGATCGTCACAGCACCGAGGACGTTCACCAAGGTGATAGTAGTGGTGGCGGCAACACTGAGGAGGGAAGGGATCCTCGTTCACCCTTACCTAGACGATTGGCTGATCAGGGCAAAGTCACCGGAGGAAAGCCACCAAGCAACCAGCAGAGTCATAACACTACTGGAAAGCCTAGGATGGGTGGTCAACACAAACAAAAGCTCCCTACAACCCTCACAGTCACTGGAATACCTAGGAGTCCAATTCGACACCAAGGAAGACAAGGTCAGCCTGACACCCTCAAGGAGATCAAAACTGTGGAACCGGCTGCAGACCTTGCTGAACGCTCCTCGTCCCACAACATGGGACTACTTGGAAGTCCTCTGGCTGATGGCATCCACACTGGAAGTGGTGCCATGGGCGCGAGCCCACTTGAGGCCCCTACAATGCTCACTCCTATCGCGATGGAGCCCACAGTCCCAGAACTACACCGTACGTCTGCCACTCCCGGGCAGAATCCGGACCCCACTACGGTGGTGGCTGCAGACCAGCCCCATGAGCCGGGGATCAAGACTATCTTCCCCAACCTGGACCCTGCTCACCACAGATGCCAGTCTACACGGATGGGGAGCACACTGCGAAGAGTTAACCACCCAAGGACGGTGGAACGCAGAAGAGGCGGGATGGAACATCAACCGCCTAGAAGCGCGGGCAGTCAGACTAGCCTGCCTGCGGTTTGCTCACAGACTCCGAGACAAAGTGGTCAGGGTGATGTCAGACAACGCCACGACTGTGGCCTACATCAACTGACAGGGCGGAACCAGAAGCCAACAGGTGTCCCTAGAAATAGAACCCCTGATGGTGTGGGCGGAAGCAAATCTCCAGGAGATCTCTGCCGTCCACATCGCCGGGAAAGACAACATCATGGCAGACTTGCTCAGCAGGGAAAGTCTAAACCCAGGAGAATGGAAGCTGTCGTCCACCGCCTTCCAGATGATAGTGAGTCGGTGGGGGACCCCAGACATGGACATCCTAGCAAGCAGATCCAACGCTCAAGTACCCAGATACTTCAGCCACAGGCGAGATCTGCAGTCCCAGGGGATCGATGCCCTGGTACAGACCTGGCCACCGGGGACCCTGCTATACGCCTTCCTGCCGTGGCCCTTGCTGGGCGCAATCATACACAAGATACAGCAACACAGGGGACTAGTTCTTCTGGTAGCTCCAGATTGGCCAAGAAGACCCTGGTACACAGACATGAGAAGACTACTGGCAGGGAATCCACTACCCCTGCCCCCACACAGAGACCTACTACAACAAGGCCCGATCCTTGACAAGGACCCAGCTCAATTCTCTCTTACGGTCTGGCCATTGAGAGGGCCCGCCTGAAAAAGAGAAGATACTCGGGGGCGGTAATAGATACTCTCCTCTGAGCACGCATGTTCTCCACATCTCTAACGTACATAAGGATCTGGAGAGTTTTTGAGGCCTGGTGCGAAGATCACAACGTCAAACCACGCTCCTCTAATGTTCCCATAAACCTGGAATTCTTACAGAACGGACTACAGAAGGGTCTGTCCCTCAACTCCATCAAGGTACAAGTGGCAGCATTGTCATGCTACGGCTCCGGGAGCGAGGTCGACAGCATAGCCTCGCACTCAGATGTATCACGCTTCCTGAAAGGAGTCAAGCACATCCGCCCACCACTAAAGTGGCCAGTACCTCTATGGAACCTCAACCTCATCTTGGAGTTCCTAGCGGGATCCTCCTTCAGACCCCTCCAAGGACTGTCCCTCCATCTGTTAACCTTAAAGACGGTGTTCTTGCTGGCCGTGTGTTCGGCCCGCCGCATCTCAGAACTACAAGCACTGTCCTGCCATGAGCTGTTCTTCGGACTCACCCCGGGGTCCATCCAACTACGCACGGTGCCCTCCTTCCTCCCCAAAGTGGTCTCACACTTCCACCTTAACCAAACCATCTCACTACCAACATTGGATGGTTTGAAGAATTCGGAAGAAGCCCGTAGTCTACGCCACCTCAACATCGGCAGACTCCTATCCAGATACCTGGAAATGTCAGAACCAGTACGAAAGACGGACCACCTTTTCGTCCTTCACAGCGGAAAGAGGCAAGGAGAAGCAGCCTCGCAGGCAACCATTGCCCGCTGGATCAAAGAAGTCATCAAGGCGGCCTACGGAGAAACGGGAAAACCACCACCTCTTCAGGTCAAGGCCCATTCTACCAGAGCCCATGCGGTATCCTGGGCAGAAACTAGAATGCTGTCACCTGCCGAGATCTGCAAGGCGGCAACGTGGTCCTCCATCCATACCTTCTCCAGATTCTACCATCTGGATGTGCAGGCTCAGGAGGACATGGCATTTGCAAGGGCAATTCTAAGTGGACCACGGGCAGCCTCCCACCCGGTTCGGGAGTAGCTTTTATACATCCCATTGGTCCTGAGTCCATCTGCTACACGCTAGGAAATGGAAAAATTACTTACCTGATAATTTCGTTTTCCTTAGTGTAGACAGATGGACTCAGCATCCCACCCTTGGCTGCCGTTTTACATGGAATTTGTCAAGGAATCAAGGGTAAGCCATGTTTCATCTACCCAGGGCATCCACCCTGCTGAGTGTCGACGCCTTCCGGTTGAGTGCAAGGGCGGTCTCCAGCTATAGTCAATCAACCAATTCAAGTTAATCAAGTTTAAACGTTCTAACAAGTTATGAAGTTATTTAAGTTACTCATATTATTAAGTTAATCAATCAGTCAGTCACACATATATCCACAATGCTTTTCGAGGAGAATACTGAAGAGCTGCACTTCCTGCAGGGGTATATGTACTAGGGGCTGATGTCAGATTGAAATCTGATCCGTCTCCAACTGCTAACAGGAGTACACTATACCCATTGGTCCTGAGTCCATCTGTCTACACTAAGGAAAACGAAATTATCAGGTAAGTAATTTCTCCATTTCGAAGCGCATCTTGATATATTGCCTTTTAAGATTACATCTTATGAACTCCAGAAGGAGACTCTCTTTGGCACAATGCAAGTACCAAGAAGAGTATTAGCAGTAAATACACGTGATTGAGATCATTCCCCGTATACCTGGTTACGAATGAGGTTCATGCCTGTCAAGGTATACTGTGTGCAAAGCAAACTCATCTGAGGACCCTGCCCCAGGAGAGCCCATTCTCATGCATTAATTGTAGAATATGCATCATTAGGAACGCTCACCTCTCACCGTGCCAGAAAATGCTCACAGGTGACATGTGATGACATTTAACAAATGATGCAATCAAACACCAAGAAAATATGCCAGAATGATACAGAAATTGTTTGCATTATACTGAGTGCTACGGGTCTGATGTAAAAGAACGTCCAGGTGCACCGAGATGCTCCCTGTGCATAGAACAATCCATGGACTCCAGCAGGAAATTCCCTTTCACACAATGTGAATGCTAAGAGGGCATTAGCAGTGAATTGGAGAGACTAAGATCAGACTCAGCAGGGCCACTTTAACCACTTGAGGGCCATGGGAAACCTTTAGTAGATGGGGGTCCCCTTTATTTTTAACTTATTGACCAGCATGCTCCCTCTCCTCCCCAATCCCAGCACCCTCCTCCATCTCTCCTGCACCATTAATTTGATGCTGCTGCAGCTTTTCTCCTCTGTGCCGGCTGATGGGAAGGAAGTTGCATACTGCCTCCTCGTTCTGGCCATGCTGACCAATGCACGCACATCTCTACCTTCTTCCAGCCCTCGCAGGACCATGCAAGAGCAGCATGAGGCTACTTCCACCTTCTGACCCTTGCAGGCTGGTGCCAGTGTGGTGTTAAGGGCTTTGTACTATGGGCAGAGCTGGTACAAGGGTATTAAATACCCTAAGTGAACCTTCAGCCTTGTACCCCTTTCTCCCAAAATAACTTCAGGTTCATAGACCCTCCCCTGAGATAAATACATTCATAATTCATTATGACCCACAGCACCACCATCTCTGCACCTGTTGCGTTCGTGCCTGTTCTCGCCCTCGCTCCACCCTCTCTACCTCTGTGGCAACTCCCTCCGGGTCTGACGGAGAGATGCTGCCGCGGCTTCTCCTTGCCACTTCTCCCCGGAGTCCCCGGGCTGGCCTGACTCTGCGGATCCGCCATGTTTCCAATGACGTAGGGCACGCACGCGCTCCAGAGTTTGTACCAGCATGGGTGCGAACCTCGGGGGCATCCCCCCGTAGTGACGTCATCTGCTTCCAACATAAAAGGTCTTTGCTTGCGCTCACAAATTGAGTTAGCAAGGGGAATTCTTTCTCCGCTGCTCTGCCTCCACAAACTTACCAAGGGGTACCCACTCCTCGGGGGCCCTGCTCTCTTCTTGATTTCAGATTGCTAAGACGGGATTCGGTACTCGCTCCTCGAAGGCCTACGTCCCTGAATGCTCAGAAGACTCCCTATTGCCTGGAAGTGATCGCAGACGTGAACACTGTGAGTTCTATTACAGATAGGAACTGGTACTCGCTCCACGAGGGCCCATGTTCCTAAATCCCTCCAAGACTCTCTTCTATTTCAGAAGCCATTGCATACACAGATATTGTAAGTTCATATTCCAGATTGCATAGGAACCAGTGCTCGCCTGGAGGCTCCTGTTCCTGAATATTCTGAAGACTCTCTGTTGCATAGAGAAGCCATTACAGATATCTACAATTGTGAGTGTATCATCTACTATTGGTTATGTAACCAGCATACCCTGTCTACTCACTACCTATAGTCTCTCTCTACAGCTCAGCAACCCAGAGATCACAGTTCCAGTATCTGAGGGACTTCAGCCCTGCCGGGCACATCAGCTCACTACTGCCACCTCTGGTGGTTCTATTACCTGTCTAATAAAGAACTATCTGTGTCTGTCTCCATTCTCCAGCCTAGCCGGTGGTCCCTCTCAGGATATCCTCCTGGGAGCACTGTCATCTGCCATCGGCCCAGGGATTCATCAATTCACATTCAGTGTTCATTCCTTACACTACAAGAGCGGTATTATAACAGACTACCACTCTGTGGGAAGCCAACCCACAACAGATTGCTAGCTCCGCTTGCGGAGTATTATAGATTGTCAGCTCCTCCCCTCTGGAGGAGCTAGTCCGAACATATTGCTAACTCCTTACCAGAGAAGTAACAGATTGCTAACTTCTCCCCTCTGGAGGAGTGGATCGCTAACAACACCCTCCTGTAAAAACAGATACTTTTAAATATTAAACTCTGTATCTTATATATAAATGTAATTAAAATGTGTTGGAAATCATATCTGATAAATGTGCATCTGTGTTTTATTTTTTTGGGGGGAGAGGGGGTTATATAAAGGTTACCAACTTTTCCATAGACCAGGGCTGGACACTTGGGGACCAGGTGCCTCCCCATATTTGCATACATTTACATATATTTGCCCCTCAGCCCCTGATCTTCCCTCCTCTCTCAGGCTTCCATCTGTTCCTTCTGCAACCACTGCCTGTCTTTCTTTCTTTATTTATTTTTTTTTATTTTTATATACCGAGGTTCTTGTATGAAATACAAATCACTCCGGTTTACATAAAACAGTGAAACGCCCAAAAAGGGGGGGGAGGGGCTTTACATAGAACAACAGAACAAAGTACAAATTGAATGTAGTATAGTTACAAGGAAACATTCGAACTCGGTATAATGGTACAGTTACAGAGAACATTTTGACTCGGTAATGAGAACGCCCAAGAAAGGAGGGGGGCTTTACATTGAACAATATAACAAAGTACAAGACTGAACATAGCATGGTTACAGGGAACATTTGAACTCGGTGTAATAGTAAAGATTGCAAAGAGCATATGAACTCAGGATAATGGTACAGATTACAAAAAACAATTGAGCAAAGTAGCTTAAAAAGGGGAGCATGGGAAAAGACAACGTGACAGACTATGGACTAAATGGAGTGCGAGTACACGAGCTTGCGTAAATCGCTCTGTGCTGAAATTTGTTATAGGCATAGGATATAGGATAAGCATAGTGATGTAACATAGTCTTGTGATCTGAAAGAGAATATATCAATGAATTAAGTGGAAGACTGACCAATAGCAGCGAACGAGCGAGAGAGACCGAATAAGATAACTCAGTGAGGAAGTTCATGATTGAGTTTATCAAGACATCTGGGCGGTATTAAGTGTCTGGGAAGGCTTGGCGGAAGAGCCAGGTTTTTAGCTTTTTTTTTTAAATCCTGATGACTTGGTTCCAGTCGTAGATCTGGGGGGAGCGAGTTCCATTGGTGGGGGCCTGCTGAGGATAGTGCTCGTGTCCTTAGTGATGTTTTTGCAGGCGGGGCATACAGTGTGCCTTTGTATGCGCTTCTTATGGGTCTGGAGGATGTATGAGGTTGAAGTTGTGTGCTTAACATGATGGGAGCGAGGTTGTGTGTCGCTTTGTGGATGATTGTAAGAACTTTAAAGAGGATCCTGTGTTTGATAGGGAGCCAGTGAAGGTTCCGGAGGATTGGAGTGATATGTTCTCTTTTGTTGGAGTTTGTGAGGATTTTGGCGGCGGCATTCTGAACCATCTGTAAGGGTTTGATAGAGTTAGAGGGGAGTCCGAGTAGAAGAGAGTTGCAGTAATCGATCTTAGATAGTATGATGGATTGAAGTACTAGCCTGAAGTAATTGAAGTGAAGGAGGGATTTTAGCTTTCTGGGGACTTGCAATTGGTAATGTTTATAAACTTTTTTAGGTTTAGATTGCTGCTAGCCAGGCTCCTAGATTCCTGATGTCAGGTGAGAAATTGATATTTGAGCTTGTTGGTTACGAGGAGCTTGATGAGATGGTGGTAGGGTCATGGGAGATAATGAGCATTTCCGTTTTATCGGTGTTCAAAACTAAGTTGAGGCTAGAGAGTAGGTCTTTAATTGGCTGAAGGCAGTCATTCCAATATGAGATCTTTTTTGAAGGGATTCTGTAATCGGGATAAGGATTTGTATGTCATCCGCATAGAGGTAATGGGTAAGGTTAAGGTTTGCGAGTACGTGGCAGAGGAGGAGGAGGTAGATATTGAAGAGGGTGAGTGAAAGTGAAGCTCCTTGAGGGACACCTTGGTCTGTGAGGATGGGATGAGATTCCTTGTTGTTTATCCTGACTTTGTAGAACCTGTTGCTCAAGAAGGACTGAAACCAACTGAGAGCTGAGCCTTTGATGCCAATGTTGGCTAGTTGTTCTATAAGTATTGTGTGTTTTACCGTGTCAAAAGCTGCGAGGACGACCGCAGCTGCCCGCGAAGATGGACGCCTGCACAGGCAAAAGCGGCTCCTGTTCGTGCAATTGGGCCGCTCAAGGCGTGACGTCACGACGTTAGGCGTCCATCTTCGCGGGCAGCTGCGGTCGCCTCGCCGATGTCCATCTCCGGAGGGGGGCTGCAAAAAAAGTAAGTCGCTTCGTCGCTTTACACTGCCAGTCCTCTCTCCCCTCCTCCCAGAGCAAGGCTGCTTTTCGTGCCTTGCCTCGGGAGGAGGGGAGAGGGGATTGGCAGTCCCGAGCGTAGGATTGCCCGTCCTCTCTCCCCTCTCTCTCTTGCAACTTTTTTTTTCGCTTTTTTTCGCTTTTGTTGCTGCAGGAGGAGGGGAGAGAGGGCTGACAATCCCAAGCGTCAGAGAACTGTCCACTTCCTGGTACCTGTCATTTCAAATGTCATTTGAAATGACAGATACCAGCGTGTCCATGAAGCGTTAGGCCCGCGCACCCAGGTTACTGTATAGGCGCTGTATAGTGCTCTATACAGTAAAACGGGTTGCGCGGGCCTAACACTTCACGGATGCTTTTTAGACGCAGCTTGCATTAGCAAGCTATTTACATACAGGATCGAGCGGTAGGTGAGCTGGACTGTGCATGCGGCAACCGCGGGTGCGCTGGGCACTTAAGCAGCTCTTCCTACCGCTCGTTACTGGATTGACCTGTAAGTGAACTTAATAGCAGGTAATGGACTTCTCCTCCAAGAACTTATCCAATCCTTTTTTAACCACAGCTATACTAAATGCATTAACCACATCCTCTGGCAACAAATTCCAGAGTATAATTGTGCGTTGAGTAAAAAAGAACTTTCTCCGATTAGTTTTAAATGTGCCCCATGTTTACGAGGATGGTGTCTGTGAGTGATAGTAGGATAGATTCGGTGTTTAAGGATTTGCGAAAGCCATACTGAGCCAGAGACAGAATGTTATGGTCTTCAGGTATTCTGATAGTTGCTTGTTGACAACTTTTTCCATCAATTTGGCAATGAGAGGTAAGTTTGCGATTGGTCGGAAGTTGGCTGGATCCGATGGAGAGGCGTTTGGTTTTTTTAGCAGAGGTTTGAGGATTGCTAATTTTAACTGGTTGGGTACTAAGCCTTGAGATAGAGATGTGTTAATAATTTCAGAAATAGGTTTTGAGATGGTGTTCGGGATGGCGGTGAGCAGGTTTGTCGGTAATGGGTCTGATGGGTGGAAGGATGGTTTGAGTTTCTTGAGGGTATTTTCTATCGCTAGCGAAGAGGTGGGCTCAAATGACTAGAGACAAGAGTTTTGATGAGGCAGGGTTATGAGATGGTGAATTGTGGGAAGGTTGTTGGTTGAGAGAGAATAGGTAAGGTTGGAGATTTTAGCCTTGAAATAATCGGCGAGTTCATTGGCTTTGTTGAGTGCTTGGTGGTCTGGAATGGTGGGAGGAGATGGTTTGGTAAGTGAAGAGATGTAGGAGAAAAGCGCCTTTGAGTCAAAAATGAAGTTGTGGATTTTTTTTGCATAGAAATCTTTCTTGGTTCTAAGGATGGCATTCCTGTATGTGTTTAGAAGGGATTTGTAGATGGTATGTGACGCAGTGGTCGGGTTTTTTCTCCAGCTTTGTTCTTTGTTTCTTAGCGTTTGTTTGAGGGATTTGAGTTCAGGGGTAAACCAAGGGTTTCTGTTGTCTAGTGCAGGTTGTATGGTTTTGGTTGATGTTGGGCAGATTTGTTCAGCAATTTTATTGGTGAGATTGATCCATGAAGAGGTTGCTGTGGTTGCGTCTGTGAGGTCTAGTTAGTTTAGTGCTTTGGATAACTTTTCGCTGAGTAGGTCTAGTGAACATGGTTTCCTGAAGTGGATAGTGGATTTGGTCGGGACTTGAGGTGGTTGATTTTTGATCTCAAGGGTCGTGTAGATAACCCGGTGGTCTGACCAGGGAACAGGAGAGCAGGTGGGATTGGAGTAGATAGTAAAGCTATCGTTAATGAAGATGAGGTCCAGTGTATGGCCTGCTTTGTGGGTGGGGCTGTTTACAATTTGCGTGAAACCTAGGTGACTGAGTGAGGAGAGAACTGTTGCGCAGTTGATGGATTGTGGAGAGGCGTCCACATGTAGGTTAAAGTCTCCTAGGATTATTGCGGGTTTATCGGCGTTAATGTGTTTGGCTATAAGCTCAATCAAAGGAGAGGGGTCTGGTTCTAAGGTTCCTGGTGGGGCGTAGATGAGGGCTAATTGAAGTTGTTCAGATTTAAAGAGGGAGAATTCTAGTTTAGTGGAGGTGTTTGTTTGTTGTAAAGTTATGCCTAGTCCTTTTTTTGCTGCCAGGAGGAGCCCTCCACCTCTTTTTTTGGGTCTGGGGACTGAGAAGAGGTCGTAAGATTGTGTGGGAAGCTGGTTTGTTAGTACAATGTCTGTATTTTTTAACCAGGTTTCTGTGATTGCACAGATGTCAGGGTTGACTTCTAGAAGATAATCATTGAGGATGTGCGTTTTTTTGGAGAGCGACTGAGCGTTGAATAGAGTTAGAGTAAACAGAGAGAGACCTAAGAGTTGAGTGATTGGCGAAATCATTATTGATATTAGCCTTTGTTGTCGTGCAACATGATGATATGCAGGTTGTGAGTGCGATCTGTGTTTGTTCCAGATTGTAGGTATGGTGCAGAGGTGCATCTTTGTAGCGAAGTTGATGGGAAATATGTTGCGAGGGGGAAGAGAACTTGTTGTGAATGCTGGAGTTGCTGGACGAGAGCTTGAGTGGCTGGACTGGATGCTGGGGTGGCTGGACTGGATGCTGGAGTTGCTGGGTAAATGCTGGAGTGGTTGGGATAAATGCTGGAGTGGCTGGAATGAATGCTGGAGTGGCTGGAAAGAATGCTGGAGTGGCTGGACGAGTGCTGGAGAGGCTGGAATGAATGCTGGAGAGGCTGGATGAGAGCTGGAGAGGCTGAGATGAATGCTGGAGTGGCTGGAATGAATGCTGGAGTGGCTGGACAAGAGCTGGAGAGGCTGGATGAATGCTGGAGTGGCTGAGATGAATGCTGGAGTGGCTGGAAAGGATGCTGGAGTGGCTGGGCGAGTGTTTGAGGAGAGCTGTTGAAGGAGCGCTTAGGTTAAGAGCGGGTGGATTACCGGTCAGTGTTAGTGTGGGTGGCTTCTGCTTCTATGATCTGTGCGCACTAAGGGGCGCACAAAGGGGCGAGCCCCTTTGTTGTGCTCCTTAGGCGCGCGAAGCCTGGATCCGCCTGAGCCCTTTATGGGGCTCTAGGAAGCAGCGAGAGACATCGGGGCTTCCGGGGTGGGCTTACCGGTTCCTTTTCTTTTTTTTTTTTCTTTAGCTTCCTTTGTTTCTGTTCGCCGCCGTGCCTTTTTTTTTTTTTTTTTATCTTTCAGTGGCGCTGGTTTAATTTTTTAAGGGACCACCTCGGAGGCCTCGCGGGAGGCTTGTCCCGAGTCCACCTCCCCTGGCCCCGATGGGCCTACGCCGACCGCGCGGGGAGGGCCGACCCGAGCCGAGGGTCTTCCCTCTCCTCTCTCCCATGTGCCTTCGCTCTCTCTCGTCTGTGTTTCTCTCCCTTCTCCATGCCCTGTGTTACGATCGTGGACCCTTCGGCCGGCTGAGACAGTGGATGATATGCTGTGGAGGCCCACAGCGAGCGTCACAGCCGGGAGGTGGCACGGAAGAGGCTTCACCACTGGAAGTCCGAGGTCCCCCCAGGAGGAGCCCATAGGGACCCGGACTTCTTGGACTTAGGTGGGACTCTATGCGACCAAGGATCCGGGCTGCGGCCGAAGAGATGGATGGTGGACAGCTGGACCCAGGTAGATGAAGAGTCTTAACCCTTGGAAGCCCGCAGTTCCCCCGGGAGGAGCCCGTGAGAGCCCGAGCCGCTGGGACTTAGGAGAATTCTTTGGGCCAGCAATACTGGATACCTGAGAAGATGGAGGAAGCCGAGGTCGGAGTCCAAGAGCGAAGCCAAGCCAGAAGTCAGAGATCCAAACCAAAGCTAGGGACGAAAGCTGAAGACGGAGTCATGGGACGGAGCCGGGTTAGAAGCCAGAAGTCAGAGGACGAACCAAAACCAGGAGTGGAAGCTGAAGGCGAAGACAGGAGACGAAGCAGGGTCAGAAGCCAGGAGTCAAGAGTCAGCGGAGGCGAACCGAAGTCCAACGCAGCAACTAGAGACACAGAAGACTGTGGAACCTCGTTGCAAGGCAAGGAAGGAGCCTGGCTGCAGGGCTTAAGTAGGGCTGAGCGTCCGACATCATCTGGAGGTAGTCCTGAGGTTTCCCGCGCTGGCCCCTTTAAATCCCCAGCCCCTGCGTGCGTGCGTGCCTAGGGGGCGGGGACAGCCGCGAAGGAACGCCGGCGTCTCCCTCGAGGAGGGAGAGCCGCAGCAGAGGCCTGGGCAGGCGGAATCAGGACCGCGGCGGCCCGGGCCGGCCTCGAGGTAGGTGGGGGACCCGGGGCACGGCCCAGGGCCATAACACCCTGTCCCCCACTCTTTCTGTCTCCCCTCCATTTCCTGTCATTTCTCTGTTCACTTTCCCCTGTGGAGGAAGCAGCTCTCTGCTCTCACCTCCCAGCACACAGCGGGGCTGCCAAAGGTGCTGGGAGTTACTGCAAGGGAGGTGGGAAACATAAAAACATAGAAATGATGGCAGAAGAAGATCAAACGGCCCATCTAGTCTGCCCAGCAAGCTTCACACTTTTTTTTTTCTCATACTTATCTGTTACTCTTGGCTCTTAGTAACCTTTTGGTTCTATGTCTCTTCCACCCCCACCATTAATGCAGAGCTGCATGTAAGTGAAATATTTAGCTTAATTAGTTAGGGGTAGTAACCGCCACAATAAGCAAGCTACTCCCATGCTTATTTGTTTACCCCAACTAAGTAATTCAGTCCTTGTTGGTTGTTATCTGTATATAGATCCACTTTTCTTCATTCTCCCTGCCGTTGAAGCAGAGAGTTATGCTGGATATGCGTGAAGTATCAGACTTTCTCCCCTGCCGTTGAAGCAGAGAGCTATGCTGGATATGCGTGAAGTATCAGTCTTTCTCCCCTGCCGTTGAAGCAGAGAGCTATGCTGGATATGCGTGAAGTATCAGTCTTTCTCCCCTGCCGTTGAAGCAGAGAGCTATGCTGGGTATGCATTGAAACTGAAGAATCAGGCTTATTTGGTTTGGGGGTAAGTAACCGCCATAACAAGCAAGCTACTCCCTGCTTTTTTGTGAATGCAAATCATTTTTTCCACATTCATTCACGTCCTCTAGACTTTATGGATCCACAGTATTTATCCCATGCCCCTTTGAAGTCTTTCACAGTTCTGATCTTCACCACTTCCTCCGGAAGGGCATTCCAGGCATCCACCACCCTCTCCGTGAAGAAATACTTCCTAATATTGGTTCTGAGTCTTCCTCCCTGGAGCTTCAAATCGTGACCCCTGGTTCTGCTGATTTTTTTCTGATGGAAAAGGTTTGTCGTTGTCTTTGGATCATTAAAACCTTTCAAGTCTCTGAAAGTTTGAATCACTAAGATCTGACGACACTAAGATCTGCAACAGAGTGGACACGCCGGAAGGAGTGGAGAGAATGAGACGGGATTTAAGGAAGCTGGAAGAGTGGTCGAAGATATGGCAGCTGAAATTCAATGCCAAGAAGTGCAAAGTCATGCATTTGGGGAGTGGAAATCCGAATGAACTGTATTCGATGGGGGGGGAAAGGCTGATGTGCACGGAGCAGGAGAGAGACCTTGGGGTGATAGTGTCTAATGATATGAAGTCGGCGAAACAATGCGACAAGGCGATTGCAAAAGCCAGAAGAATGCTGGGATGCATAGAGAGAGGAATATCGAGTAAGAAAAGGGAAGTGATAATCCCCTTGTACAGGTCCTTGGTGAGGCCTCACCTGGAGTACTGTGTTCAGTTCTGGAGACCGTATCTACAAAGAGACAAGGACAAGTTGGAGGCGGTACAGAGAAGGGCGACCAGGAAGGTGGAGGGTCTTCATCGGTTGACATACGAGGAGAGATTGAAGAATCTAAATATGTACACCCTGGAGGAAAGGAGGAGCAGGGGTGATATGATTCAAACTTTCAGATACTTGAAAAACTTTAACGATCCAAAGACAATGACAAACCTTTTCCAACAGAAAAAAATCAGCAGAACCAGAGGTCACGAGCTGAGGCTCCAAGGAGGAAGACTAAGAACCAATGTCAGGAAGAATTTCTTCACGGAGAGAGTGGTGGATGCCTGGAATGCCCTTCCGGAGGAAGTGGTGAAGTCCAAAACTGTGAAGCACTTCAAAGGGGCATGGGATAAATATTGTGGATCCATCAGGTCCAGAGGACGCATATAAAGAGCAGGTAGTAAAATACTGCACGGAGCGGCAGTAGCCACAGAGGCATTCACGGAGCGGGATGCCAGTGGCCAGTGGTAGGTGTCCACCTTCATGGAGCGGAAGGATGTAGGGCTGTCATCTCCCAATTAAATAAAAAACAAAAACAAAAAACAAAACAGGGATGGGATCCATCAGGTCTAGAGGACACATATAAAGAGCAGGTAGTAAAATACTGCACGGAGCGGCAGTAGCCACAGAGGCATTCACGGAGCGGGATGCCAGTGGCCAGTGGTAGGTGTCCATATAAAGAGCAGGTAGTAAAATACTGCACAGAGCGGCAGTAGCCACAGAGGCATTCACGGAGCGGGATGCCAGTGGCCAGTGGTAGGTGTCCACCTTCACGGAGCGGAAGGATGGAGGGCTGTCATCTCCCAATTAAATAAATAATAAAAAAACCCAGGGATGGGATCCATCAGTTCTAGAGGACGCATATAAAGAGCAGGTAGTAAAACACTGCATGGAGCGGCAGTAGCCACAGAGGCATTAACGGAGCGGGATGCCAGTGGCCGGTGGTAGGTGTCCACCTTCACAGAGTAGAAGGATGAAGGGCATCCATCTCCCAATTAAAAAAAGAAAAGAAAAAAAGAAAAAAAAACAGGGATGGGTTCATGGGCTTATAGGTATTACCAATTATTAGGCTTTTCAATATTTGATGATAGTTAATGTGACTTTCAAGGCATTCTTCACTTTCGGTGCATGTCCGGCATGACTCCTTGCTTCAATGACAGGGGAAAAGAAAAACTGATACTTCACACATTTCCAGCATTGCCCTCTGCTTCATGGCAGAGAGCTATGCTGCCGCTTACCCAACTAATCAAACTTAATATTTCACTTGGAAGCAGCTCCAGCACTGCTCTCTACATTAATGGTGGGGGTGAAAAGGGAATTAGAACATAAGGTTACTAAGAGCCAAGAGAAACAGTTAAGTATGAGAACAAATGTGTGAAGCTTGCTGGGCAGACTGGATGGACCGGTTGGTCTTCTTCTGCCGTCATTTCTATGTTTCTATGTTTCTATGTT
Organism: Rhinatrema bivittatum; assembly: GCF_901001135.1. Taxonomy (NCBI): domain Eukaryota; kingdom Metazoa; phylum Chordata; class Amphibia; order Gymnophiona; family Rhinatrematidae; genus Rhinatrema; species Rhinatrema bivittatum. The sequence goes on from NW_021820378.1 coordinate 232,013, forward strand.
TCTATATCACCTCTGCTCCTCCTTTCCTTCAGGGTGTACATATTTAGATTCTTCAATCTCTCCTCATAAGTCATTTGATGAAGACCGTCTACCTTTTTGGTCGCCCTTCTCTGGACCGCCTCCATCTTGTCTCTGTCTCTTCGGAGATACGGTCTCCAGAACTGAACACAGTACTCCAGGTGAGGCCTCACCAAGGACCTGTACAATGGGATAATCACTTCCCTTTTCTTACTCTCTATGCAGCCCAGCATTCTTCTGGCTTTAGCTATCGCCTTGTCACATCGTTTTGCCGACTTCAGATCATTAGACACTATCACCCCAAGGTCTCTCTCCTGCTCCGTGGACATCAGCCTTTCTCCCCCCATCGAATACAGTTCATTCGGATTTCCACTCCCCATATGCATGACTCTGCACGTCTTGGCATTGAATCTCAGCTGCCCTATCTTCGACGACTCTTCCAGCTACCTTAAATCCCATCTCATTCTCTCCACTCCTTCCGGAGCTAGGGCTCCACCCGTCCTCCCTACACTTCCAGTCACTGCAGGGGAGAGGAGGTGAGGAGGGGGCCGCAGGGAGGGACGGGGAAGGAGCCACATCTCCCCTTTTATGGCTGCTGAGGTGCTGCTGGTTCTGCCTTTCCTCCCCATCTGTAAACAGGAAGTGCCACAGGAACAGGAATTCTAGTGCCCGCTCATTTCTTCTGACCGGACACTGTACAATTCCATAGAAGCTGGACTGTCTCGTAAAAAGCAGGCAGTTGGAAACCCTAAGGTTGACTACAGAAAAAGAATCAAGAAATATAAATCTTTAAAAAGTAAAAGAAATCCATACTTCTTTGGTTGAAGATAATCTCTGAAATGGCTGGTCTGGCTGGCAGGCCTGGCTAAATGGATGCTTCCCCTTGCTACTCATCATAGAAAACAATTCAGATTCTGTTGTGATCTCAGTAAGAGTGAAACAAATTCTCTCCTTTGCCAGACACTTTGTGAAGTAGCGCAAACCCCTGACAGAGAGTCACTCAGAATATATATCTGCCATACCAAAACAGCACTAACTGGTGTTATAATCTGACGTGAGTCGTGGGCCCTTGGGCGTAGCAAGAGATGGTTCCTCCCACAGGGTGGAGCCCTGTGGGGACTTGTTGCGATAGGCTGGCTCTAGTAGTAACGGACATAGAGGAAATAGAATTTATATTGTGCAGCAAATGATGGATATAACCCGAGGAGCGGGCAGAGGACCGTAGCCCAGAGGAGGAGGGTCTCAGATGATGTAGTTCTGTCTGTACTCTGTAGAATGGAAAACGCAGAAGTGGAGTCTCACCAGGTCTTGAGAAGGGTCCGGTAGTGGTCCGCGGAGCGGGGTAGGCCGAGAACCCAGTCCCAGATGGTAGGCCAGAGAGAGGTAGATCCGGTAGTGGTCCCCAGATCGGAGTACGCCGAGAATCCACAGTAGAAGGGAGGCCTGAGAGAGATAGATCCGGTAGTGGTCCGCGAAGCAGGGTATGCCGTGAATCCACTCTGAAGAGGCTTGAAAGCGGTGGTAGAGAGGAACCCCAGTGGAGCGGAGGTCCGGGACGAGGCAAGGCCCCCAAGGTGCGGGTACCTTAGGCGTCCTTGCTGGAAATAGGCTGACCCCGAAGGGTGGATAGGAGTGAGGCAAGGCCCCCGAGGAGCGAGTACCTGAATCATCCTGAAGTAGGAACACAGAACAGCGAGCGTCTGGTAACAAGGCGAAATCAGCAGGAAGGGAATCCTTGCTAACTTGTAGCTGGTTCCTGGTTTAGCAAAGGGAGTTTAAATATCTGTAGACAGTGACGTCATGCGGAGGGGACGCCCCCGAGGTTCCCGCCATGTTGCACGTAAAAGGATGGTCAGCGAGCGAGCATGCCCGAGGTGATCCCAGGAGCAAAATGGTGAACGTAATCGCCCATGCCGGTCCAGGAACGCTGGAGAGGTCGGCGTGTGGAAGCAGAGGCAGCCAACTTACCCACTGGAGCTGAATTAGGCAGGAGAAAGGTGAGCAACAGAGGGCGCAGCCATCTGCGACTGACGGGTGCAACAGTAACCCCCTTCTTAGGGCCCCTTCCAGGGGGTTTTGGTTTCACAGGATGAGTCTGATGGAAACGTCGGATCATGTATTTGTCAGGTATATTGACAGCGGGCTCCCAGGAGTTCTCCTTCCCAGTAGATAAAATACTCCCAACGTTTAACTCTTTTGCGCACATCTAGGATGTCATCAACTGTATAAGCGATATCATCCTCAGCATCAAGCAGCACTGGTTCTGGAGTCTTGTTGGAGAACTCTGAAAGGATGAGCGGTTTCAGCAGTGCCACAAGAAAGGCACTGTGTATCTTCATGGATGGAGGTAATTTTAAACTGTATGTCAATGCTCGAAGGTGTCGGAGAATGGAAAAGTGTCCGACATATCATGGTGCGAAGCGTGCAGACGGTAATTTGAGGTGAAGGAATAGTCTCCTGGCTGGAATCGAGGCGCCTTTCTGTGATGAGAGTCATAAATCTTCTTGACCCTTTGTCACGCCTTGAGCAGTAGATCCTTGGTTTATCTCCAAAGTTATTGCAACTTTACTGCGGTGGTTTGGGATGCTGGAGAAGCCACAGACAGCGGCAGAGGTAATGGTTGGCGACCGTACACAATTTGAAATGGGGTTGACCAGTAGCAGAAGCAGGTTGTGAGTTTAGGGCATACTCAGCCCAGAGAAGTAAATCTGCCCAGTCGCTTTGTCTTGAATTCACATACGAATGTAGGAATTGTTTGAGCGTCCGATTCATTCTCTCCATGTACCCTGTTTCCCCGAAAATAAGACATCCCCCGAAAATAAGACCTAGTAGAGGTTTTGCTGAATTGCTAAATATAAGACCTCCCCCGAAAGTAAGACTTAGCAAAGTTTTTATTTGGGAGCATGCCCGTCGCACAGAACACCAGAGCATGCAGCTGTGATTTTTTTTACCCTGCAGGATTCACAGTTAGTTGTCATCATAAACCAGCATAACCAGACAACTATTCAGAATATAATAAATGTTCATTTTTTTGTTCAACAATATATGTGAATTCTTCTTCATGGAAAAATAAGACATCCCCTGAAAATAAGGCCTAGTGCATCTTTGGTAGCAAAAATTAATATAAGACACTGTCTTATTTTCGGGGAAACACGGTATGTATTGGATTGCGGGTGATAGGCTGAAATTAGATCCAACGAGATGTCGAATTTTCAACAAAGCGCTCTCCAGAACTTGGCAGTGAACTGGACGCCTCTATCCGAAAGGCTGAGTCCTCTGAAAATGCTTGGAGACGACCCCTCATACCAGAGGCATTGCAAGTGCTTCTTATCCTCCAGCAACCGAGGGACTGTAGATTCGCCCCACTTACTGGCCAATTTCTCCAACTCACTCCCAAAGAAGAGCGAGCCTCTAAAAGGCATTTTCGTAAGGTTAGCTTTGCGGACTGCATCAGCTGACCAATTTCACAAAGAAAAAATAGCCCAATTAAAAGCAACCCGCGAATCGGAAAACAAAAACCGCGAATGACTTCAAAAAGAAGCCCAATCTCGCGGTAAATAAGCGAGGTTGGCAACACTGAGTCCGCCAGCAGTCGCAAACTGATGACTCATCGGCAGCAGCAGCTCCACCAGCAGTCGCAGATTGATGACTCATCAGCAGCTCCTCCACAGCAGTCGCAGAATGATGACTCATCGGCAGCAGCAGCTCCCCCAGCAGTCGCAGAGTGATGAGTCATCGGCAGCTCCACCAGCAGTCGCAGAATGATGACTCATCGGCAGTAGCAGCTCCACCAGCAGTCGCAGATTGATGATTCTTAAGCGACTGCAATAAAGCTCAGCACCGGAGAAGGGTTGCCAACTTCGCTTATTTCCCGCGTGATTGGGCTTTTTTTTCCTAGTCATTCGAGGGTTGATTGTAATTGGGCGTTTCTTCTTGCCAATCGCGTTTTTTGTTTGGGGTTTGGTGGGCGGGACCTGTGCTCTGATGTTGCAGTGATTGGCTGCTGCTGCCGGTGAGGCCTGTCCATAGCAGGCGCACCCTAACCTATTGCAGCATTAAGCTAACCAGAGCCAGCAATCCCAGATTAGCAGAATTAGTGACAATTACACTAATTAAAAACAGAATTAGTGACAGTGAGGAGCCTCTGCACGCCCTGGTTGGTTCCTGGCTTGCTGACAGGCTCTTTTTTTTTTTTGTCACTTCTTGCCTCCTCCTTCTTTCCCTTCACCGGGCTGAGGGTGAGTGGTTTTCTTTGCTTGTAGCTTGCCGGGGAGAAACCTGCGTGGCTGCTTGCGGTCCAGGACCTGGGGTGCACGGCGGTGGAGCCCATCTCGCCCCCCCCCCTCCCTCCCTTGCGGAGCGAGAGGCCTCCCGACCCGCGGCCCCACGAAGTGACAATCCCCGGGGCCGCCTGCCGTCGGGAAGTCATATTCGGGGGGGGGGGGGTCCTAATTTTCCTCCTCCTGCCGATGCAGCGACCAATGAACTTCGAGGCCGGCGGCCGTCAGGGGGAACGCCTGTCCCGGGAGGGGCATCGCGCCAGCGTTTCCTCCGAAGGGGAGGACAGCCCCCCTCCAGGGGGGGAGGGGGGGATGCCACGTGGCTTCAGGACCGCGTAGGGAGGAAACGACAGGCTCCGTTCCCGCTCAGCGCGGGAACGGCGGCCATTTTGTTGACTGATTCCAATGCCGGTCTGTCAGAGGAAGAAGCAGAGGCCCCGGTTCCTAGCCTCCGGGGTGGATTCGCAGCCTGATGTTCAGCAGGGGGGGGTCCCTGCGTTTTCTCCGGAGTTTATAGTCCCAATGCATAGGGCTTTTTTACATAGGGTCCCGCTTATGGGGGTAGGGGGTCCTCCTCCCCCCAAACTGGCTAGCCTGGGGGAATCTTCCTCCAGGGTGCTGCTCCACGTCCAGGGGGAGGACCGGGACCTTCTCGGGACACGTCTGTTACTCCGGCGCCGCATCCCTTGGCGGGGGTGGATCCTCTCCTGGATCCGGTCGGGGAGGACCCCACCTTGACGGCCCAGGTGGAGGGCGACGATCCGAGAGTGCTCCGCATTTTTCAAGCTGGGGAGTTGGATGAGCTCATTCCCCACATTCTACAGGAGATGGATATCGACCCTTCTCCGGATCCGGTGGAGCCCGATCCGAAGATCAAGAAGGGGGATCCCCTACTGGCGGGCCTTCGACCACTGGCGAAGGCCTTTCCCACTCATCACACCATCCTACAGCTGATCTCCAGGGAGTGGGATACGCCGGAGGCCAACCTTAGGGTCGGTAGAGCCATGGAGAAATTGTCCCCTCTTCCGTCAGACTTCTTGGAGCTGCTCAGAGTACCCGCCGTGGACTCAGCGGTTACAAAGCATACCACCATTCCCGTCACGGGCGGTACGGCATTGAAGGATATTCAGGATAGAAAGCTGGAAGTGTACTTGAAACGGGTCTTCGAGGTTTCAGCCCTGGGAATGCGGGCTGCTATTTACAGTTCGCTAGCGCAGCGAGCAGGGCTTCGGTGGGTCCAACAGCTTCTCACGTCTCAGACCTTGCCGGAGGCAGAAGCGCAACAGGCGGACAGGTTAGAAGCCGTATTCGCCTACGGAGCTGATGCCTTGTACGATCTCCTAAGAGTCCTAGCCCGTTCGATGGTAGTGGCGGTAGTGGCGGTGTCGACTCGTCTGCTTCTGTGGCTGCGGAACTGCTCGGCTGATGCCTCCTCCAAGACCCGACTGGGGTCCCTTCCTTTTAAGGGCAAGTATCTTTTTGGGGAAGATCTGGACCAGATCATCAAGTCACTCAACGAAAATGCGGTGCATAAGTTGCCGGAGGATTGGCCACGTTCTTCCAGATCATTCAATTCCTCCAGAAGTCGGTACCGAAATCATAAGAACATAAGAAAATGCCATACTGGGTCAGACCAAGGGTCCATCAAGCCCAGCATCCTGTTTCCAACAGTGGCCAATCCAGGCCATAAGAACCTGGCAAGTACCCCAAAAACTAAGTCTATTCCATGTTACAGTTGCTAGTAATAGCGGTGGTTATCTAAGTCAACTTAATTAATAGCAGGTAATGGACTTCTCCTCCAAGAACTTATCCAATCCTTTTTTAAACACAGCTATACTAACTATACGAACCACATTCTCTGGCAACAAATTCCAGAGTTTAATTGTGCGTTGAGTAAAAAAGAACTTTCTCCGATTAGTTTTAAATGTGCACCATGCGCTCTACGAGACAACAGCCGCCCCGGGCGCCATCTTCTCGCTCGCACACCTGGAACCGGTCCTTTCGTGGACGCCGTCATGGTAAGGACGGGCACGGCTTGGGCACCTCCCCGAAGTCTGCCCAATGATGCCAGGGGGACCCAAGAATCGATTCCCCGGCTGGGGGTCGAATTGCTCTCTTCTACGAAGCGTGGGTCCAAATCACGTCAGATGAATGGGTTCTAGATATTCTAAGACACGGCTACGCTTTGGATTTTGTACACGTGCCTCGAGACAGGTTCCTGTTCTCCCCTTGCGGGTCCCTTCTCAAGCAAAGGGCCGTTCGGCAGACCTTAGATCGCCTCCTATCTTTGGGCGCGATAGTGCCGGTTGCGGCCTCCGAGCTGGGTCGAGGTCATTATTCCGTCTATTTTGTGGTTCCCAAAAAGGAAGGTACTTTCCGACCGATTCTGGATGTCAAGCCCGTCAACAAGTCCCTCAGGGTACCGCGATTCCACATGGAGATGCTTCGCTCGGTACTGGCTGCGGTGCGCCCGGGGGAATTTTTGACCTCACTGGATCTTACGGAGGCGTATCTTCACATCCCGATCCATCAGGCCCATCGGCGCTACCTTTGGTTCAAGATCTTGGGTCAACATTTTCAGTTCCAGGCCCTACCATTTGGTCTGGCAACAGCTCCACGAGTATTTACAAAGATCATGGTGGTAGTGGCAGCGGCGCTACGCAGGGAAGGAATCCTGGTGCATCCTTACCTGGACGACTGGCTCATCCGGGCGAAGTCCCGAGCTCAGGGCCTTCAGGCAGTCGACAGGGTGGTACAGCTCCTCCACTCGCTGCGGTGGATCGTCAATTTCTCAAAGAGCAGGCTGGGGCCGTCCCAGTCGCTGGACTTCCTAGGGGCCCATTTCGACACGAGGGCGGCCATGGTGTTTCTACGGCCGGAGAGAGCACAGGCACTGCGCGAACAGGTTCATAGTGCTCGAATCACCCACGGCGTGGGACTACCTGCAGGTGTTAGGAACCATGGCCTCCACCATCGATCTGGTCCCGTGGGCTTTCGCCCACCTGCGACCTCTTCAGAGGGCCTTACTTTCCCGGTGGAAACCAGTGTCGCGGGATTTCCAGGCGGTCCTGCCGATCCCAAGTTCAACGGTGCGCAGCCTCCGCTGGTGGCTGGATCCTCATCGCTTGGCTCGGGGGGGTGTCCCTGGAGGCCCCGGACTGGGTGATAGACACCACGGACGCCAGCCTGGCCGGCTGGGAAGCAGTTTGTCGAGACAGCTCGATCCAGGGCCGGTGGTCGGCGGAGCAGTCTCGCTATGCCATCAACTGGCTGGAGGCCAGGGTGGTCCGTCTAGCTCTGCAGGGATTCTTCCAATTGGTGCACCGTCGGGCGGTCAGAGTTCTGTCGGACAACGCGACCACGGTGGCATACATCAATCGCCAGGGGGGCACGAGAAGTCGTCTCGTATCTTTGGAGATCGACAAGCTGATGGAGTGGGCGGAACTCCACCTACAGCGCCTGGCGGCTTCATACATCGCGGGTGTCGACAACGTACAGGCGGACTTCCTCAGCCGACAACACTTGGATCCCGGGGAGTGGGAACTCTCGGAGATGGCAATGGATCTGATAGTCAAGCGCTGGGGGATTCCACACATGGATCTCATGGCAACTGCCAGAAATGCAAAGGCTGCTCGCTTCTTCAGTCGCAGAAGGGAACACGGCGCGGAAGGGGTCGATGCGCTGGTCCTCCCGTGGCCGCATCAGTGTCTCCTGTATGTCTTTCCACCGTGGCCACTGGTGGGAAAGGTTATCAGAAGAATAGAGGCTCATCAGGGGCCAGTAATTCTCGTGGCGCCGGAGTGGCCCAGGCGGCCGTGGTTCGCAGATCTCCACCTTGCGGTGGAGGATCCGCTTCGTCTCGGTCATCTGCCACGTCTCCTCCGTCAAGTTCCAATATTTTTCGAAGCGGCAGATCGCTTCTGTCTTGCGGCTTGGCTTTTGAGAGGCGCAAGTTGAGACGTCGCGGTTATCCTGAGCCCGCCATATCGACTCTATTGCGGGCGCGTAACACGTCCACCTCTGTCACTTATGTCTGGGTGTGGAAGGTCTTTGAGGAGTGGTGCGACTCGCACACTATCCAGTCGACCCAGGCATCGGTGGCACAGATTCTCTTTTTTCTGCAGGCGGGCCTGGATTTGGGTATGGCCTATAACTCCCTCCGGGTTCAGGTGGCGGCCTTGGGGGCCTTCCTCCAGGGTGGAGACGATGTTCTTCTGTCTTCCCATCCGGATATCTTACGTTTCCTTAAAGGGGTAAGACATTTGAAGCCTCCGATTCGGCCACCCTGTCCATCGTGGAACTTGAACCTGGTGCTCCGGGCTCTCTGTAGTCCACCCTTCAAGCCTTTGGGTTCAGCCTCCATCAAGGACGTCGCCCTCAAGACTATCTTCCTGGTAGTGATCAGCTCTGCACGGAGGATCTCCGAACTGCAAGCACTATCATGCCGGGAGCCATACCTGCGGTTTTCAGTGGGCGGAGTTTCCCTGAGCACAGTACCATCTTTTCTGCCCAAGGTGGTCTCGGCTTTTCATCTCAACCAGTCGGTGGAGCTGCCTTCATTTTCTTCGTCTGATTCGGGGGACCTGTGCAAATTGGATAGTGCAGCAGGCATCGTCGCACATTTGGAGATCACGAATGATTTCCGTCTTTCTGATCATTTGTTAGTCTTTTGGTCGGGTCCCAGGAAAGGTTGCATGGTGTCCAAACAATCCATCGCTCACTGGCTGAAGGGAGCGATCGTAGCGGCATACCTTTGTGTGGGTAAGTCTCCGCCGTTAGCGGTGAAGGCTCATTCCCTTCGCTCCCAATCTACTTCTTGGGCGGAGAGCACGTTGGTGTCCGTTCAAGAGATCTGTAGAGCGGCCACCTGGAAGTCGCTTCATACCTTTGCGAAACATCATCGCCTGGACGTAAGGGCGTCGGTGGGCGGTCATTTTGGGGACAGAGTCCTATGCGCAGGGCTGTCCTCGGCCCACCCATGATGGGGAAGCTTTGGTACATCCCACTGTCTGGACTGGTCCTGGTAGGTACAGGGAAAATAAATCATTCCTTACCTGCTAATTTTCGTTCCTGTAGTACCATGGATCAGTCCAGACACCCTCCCTGTGCCTGGGGGTTTTGGTTGTGGGACATCCCTGCTTAGCTGTCTTCTTCATTTTCTCTCTGTATCTCAGTACTTCAAGATTTTTTAGGCTCACAGTTAATGTTTGCAAGTTCACAGTTAAGGTTTTTGGTTTTAAATCGCGTTGTCTGTTTGGCAACCATTATCAGTCAAATTGGTTACTTGATCCTTCTGTATCGGTCTCTTCTCTTCTTGGCTTTGCTAGTCTAGTTACTGAGAATTGAGGCAGGGGAGGTGAGACTATATAGGACCTCCCCTAGAAGGGAAGACGGGGGACATAATCCACCGTCTGGACTGATCCATGGTAATTACAGGAACGAAAATTAGCAGGTAAGGAATAATTTTCTTATCTGGGGGGGGGGGTAGAGATGTGCTCGGAGGGGGGGATCGGTGTATGGGGGGGCCAGAGATGTGCTCGGAGGGGGGAATCGGTGTGTGGGGGGGCCAGAGATGTGCTCGGAGGTGGGTATCAGTGTATGGGGGGGCCAGAGATGTGCTCGGAGGGGGGTATCAGTGTATGGGGCTGGTGTTTTTTAATTTGTCCTACACCACTTTTAATTTCATGTAATTTTTTTCTCATTTCTTCTCCCTGCAGCAGATCTCCTTTGTAAGAAAGCCTGTCCATACCTACTGTTTCTGTCATTGGCTGCTGCGCTACTGAATGAATTTGATCTCCTATGGCTAAAGTAAGGACCTAAAAGATCCTGCTAAGCGTGGGAAGAGGAATGTGAACTAAAAGCATGGATTCAGTCTGTTGTCAGCAATGAGAGTAAGGCTGTGTGCACATTTTGTAAGTGTGACATTCGTGCACATCATGCAGACCTTCTGCAACATGCAAGAAGTTAAGCTTTCTTTGTCATCTATGCGACTCACAAACATTGGTGTTGCAATTTCACGTGTTTTGGGCTTTTTTTTGGAAAAAAGTGCTTGTTCTTTCATGAAAACCTGGCAACCCTAAGCGGTGTCTTTCCCACCCGTTCTTTTCTGCTGTCCCTGTGATGTTTTCTAGCAAGCAGCGGGACTGAGTGTAAAGGGCTCCAGGTGGGGGCTCTGCACGGGGAGCGTGGAAAGGAAATCAAGGTGGCGATCAGGTCTTTAAGTCGCAATCTATGGGGCCGATGCAATGCAGTGAGCTCAGCCGAGTGCATTGTTTAACCTGCTGTGGGATGTGGGTTAAACAGGCGCTAATCCACCCCCTAATGCAATAGGGGGATTAGTGTCTATTTAACGCGCGTCTGACACGGAGTGAATGAGTTAGCGCTCATCACATGCAAATGCACTCATTCACTCCAAATGCAAAAAGATAAATTGAAAAGAAGGACTGAAAAGCAGACAAAACTGTACTTCTTTTTTAAAGTATATAAAATAACTAAGCAAACAGCAGAGTTATGAACACCGACGTCAGTTTTTATATCCGGCCGTCTGCCAGTAATGAAAACTGCCACTGATAAACTCGGCGGCCGTTTTCATTACTGGCAGACAGGGCAGCGCAGCGGGTCGCGCTAGGAAGGAGGTGCTAAGGTCACGCAAACAACTCTAGCACCTCCTTCCTAGCGTGACCCTGTAATTTAAATATTGCATGGTGCCCCCCCCCCTCCCTGCGGGTGCCATGCGTGTGTTAAGAAAGCGGGTGCTGAAAAGTCATCGCCTTCTTTCTGGGAAGATTTTTGCGTCTGCCCCTATGTTTGCAGCCATTCTTATGAGCTGCTCTGATTGCTGCCCTTAGGATTCACAATAATTTGACTTTCAGAAACTTGAGCATTAAAATGTTAGGATTTAGGGGTCAAAGCTTGAATGGGGGGAGCGCTAAGCACCGCCCTGTAAAGAGAGTAGAGGGGAGTTAGCCTGCAAGAGACTCCTCAAAGCTCACAATTTTACTTGCACACAGAAACAGATTTACCTTTTGTGCTCTCTGTAACCTGTAATTTTACTTTACTATTGTTGTTTTATAATTTGTATTACTTTTTTTTCAATTTGATATTCCCTTATCCTGTATTTGGTGAGGGTCTGTCTGTATATTCCATGTGGGACTGAGGTGAGGGATTCTGCTAGCATTTAGTTTTTGTGTAAGGTTTGTATCAGTCCAGCTTGTTTTGTTTTCCAGCAGGGAATAGATTTTTATTTATTTAAAAACATCTCTAATTCACATATTACATAAAGTTCATTATTTAGCTGCTTTAGGGCAAGTTACCTCATTTCCAGTTTTGTTGTTTCATAGACAGGATGTTGCTGTGTGAGTTTTGGGAGTTAGCGCTGTTTAAATGTGATGGGTTTGATACAAAGGTGCTGAGAGTGTTTTCTGTTAATTCACAAAGTGCTCGGTACAGGAGGGAATTAACTCTGTGTTGATTCTAAAGAAGCACAGCAACAGTTAGTAACTTGAGACTTTTACTTAAAGAAAGACAGAAACAAAGACAAGAGAAGGGGAGGAACAAATTATTTTGTTCCTCGGAGTATCAGGCTTACAGCAATCGTGTGAATACCTTGGTACTCAGTCGTCCAGCAGTATGTCCACACTTTATATATTCCTTAACTGACCAATCAAAGTACATTCAGAGTGTTGTTTCTAGATAACTATAGTCCATTTCATTTGAGAATGTATCAGGCCAATCAGCTAATGGGTCTGGGGTGTTGGCTGACTGCATTCCAGCACGTACACAGGGTCCTCAGTAGTCTTAAACTAAAACTAGCAATCTTGAATACAGCAGAGATGAGGTACTTTAGAAAGTCAATGCACAATATCACATACACTGTCTCCAAATTCTCTCTTTCTCTCATCCTCAGCCCGACCTGTCTCTGCCGACGACATCGAATAGAAAGGGAAAGTCTAAATCTCGCCTGTCTCCCATGGATGGTTTTATGGGTTCTGGGACTTCAGTGGAGCCCAGGAAGGGGGTTCTGCCTTCTCCAGAGCCAGATCCCTCCTCGGTGCAGCCTCTGGCAGAGCCCCCGGGATCAGAGGAGGGGGCAGGGCTGGCTCTGGATCCACTGCAGCCCAGGACTCTGGGCTCTCTGTGGATGGTTGTGGAGCGGCCGGAAGCGACAATGAGCAGCAAGTTGGAAAGGATTGAAGGGGAAATCTCCTCAGTGACCCAGGAGAAGAAAATCTCTGCTCAGGCTAAGCGGCTGCAGGCACTGGAGAGCAAGGTAGGACATTTACTCATTAATTCTCCTGGGTCCATTCAGGATAAAGTTTGTTAGAAGAAAAAGTAAGAATTTGGAAAATGTTGCCAAAAGAGAAATATTTTAGAATTATCAACTTTCCCAAGAGAGAATATTTCACCAGGGGAGATGATTAATAATTATTTAGGGGAGGCTTTGCAAATATCTAAGGAATCTCTTCTTCTAATTAACCCCATTTCTTTTCTAGTGAAAATTAAATGTATAAAGATCTTCTGTCTCTTGTTGCTGATCCACAAATTTCAAGGAAGAAGAAGTTGAACCCCAAAAGTAATTTTCTAAACCTTGGTCATTTTTAGTCTTCAGTTCTCAGCCAGGTCACGTCTACACCTCTCCCTCCCCCGCTTTATTTATTTGGTTTATATTATTTTATATATCGTTTATTCTGATAACAATCATAACAGTTCACAGTATAAATAAAATCTGTACAAAGATTATAAATGCTTTGTCATTATTTGAAAACCAATAAATAAAATCAATTAAAATTATAAATGATTACGTGCCCGGATCAGTGCAGACCATGGGTTGAGCCCCCCTTCCAGCAGGTGGAGACAGACCAGAGTTCTAAGGGCAGCCCATACAAGGCCGGAACCCACCCTGGAACCCTCAGTATTTGTCTGTCTCCAGCAGGAGGTGCAGCTCACCCTTTGGTTCCCTGTTAGCTTGCCCTCTTTCTTCTGAGGCAAGCTCACGCAAGTACGTTTGTAATTTGCTCTTAAGTATTTAAAAAAAAAAAAAAAAAATCGGGGATTTTTCTCTGACTGACTGTGTTAGGGCAGACAGTTCTGTCTCCCTCGCTCTTGGGGTTCCTAGGGGGGCTTTGCCCTTTGATTTTTATCAGCCTAGGTTCCCTTCCCGGTGACCTTGTGTGGGTGACACTGGTGGTGCCAGTCCCTCTCCCCACTTTACTCTGCTGCCGTGCCCCGAGATGCCCATTCCTCGGTTGTGCTTTCAGGGAGGAAGTTCATTCCCCTGCCTCTGTGAATAAAATAAAATATTTTATTGGATTAAGAGTACACAGAGATTCACAGAGTACATTTTTAATAATAATTTCTTTGTTTAAAAAAAAAAAAGGCAGCAGTTTATTTTGTGAGGGGGTATGCTCCAGGTGTCTTTTGGGGGGGGGGGGGGAAGGCTCCTCTTTCGGACCTCCAACTATTAGACCTCAGGGAAGGGCTCCCCGACATACTGCCCAGCCGTTCCCGTCCCGGGAATGCGTGGGAGCGGCGGCCATTGTAGGTGTTTCTGATGAAACACTTCCTGCTTCTCTGGGGGCAGGGAACACAAATTCTCCACTTTTTCCCCCCTGATTTGAGCCCAGTTTGCTCTCGGGGGGGGGGGGCCCCCCCTTGTCAAATTCAGCCTGGACCCGTTTTTCCTCAGATTTTGTTCTTTTGTTACATGAGTCTTACTTGGGCAGCTTACAAAGGGAGGTGGCCCCCCCCCTCCCCGAATTGTCTTCTTTTGCCTGTGCCGTCCCCCGCTTCTATTCCAGACCCTCAGGGCTTGGTCAGGGTTCGGGTGGTCCCGGTAGACCCCCCCTCCCCCCAGCCTTCCGTGGTCCAGTTGGATGAAGGGGAGAATGATATCTCGGCCCAAGCCCCCCCACTGGAAGGCGACGATCCCCATGTTCTGCGCTTGTTTCAACGGGAGGAACTAGAGCCTCTTATTCCTTTTGTTCTCCAGGAATTGGGAATTGAAGCCCCCCCCCCCCCCCCCCAGATGATTCTGTGGCGGCGGCGATGACACCAAATGCGGCCCCGGACCTGGCGGGACTCAGGGTGTTACCGCGTACCTTCCCTTTTCATCCGATGCACCGCTTGCTCCTCCTCTGGGAATGGGAGTCCCCAGAGACGGGTCTTCGAGTTGGTAGGGCTATGGAAAAGCTCTACCCGCTCCCTGAGGACTGCCTGGACATGTTAAAGATTCCAAAAGTGGATTCTTCTGTCACGGCGGTGACAAAATGTACCACCATTCCGGTGGTGGGCGCCACAGCATTACGGGATGTGCAGCACCATAAGCTTGAATTTTATTTGGAGCACATTTTTGAGGTTTTAGCTCTAGAAGTCCGGGCGACAATTTTGCAGCAGTCTCATGCAGCGGGCAAGCCTTAGGTGGATGCAGCAGTTACTCAGCACCCAGGACCTCCCGTCCACAGAGGCTGAGCAAGCTGAACTTTTGGAGGGCGCTATAGCCTATGGTGCAGATGCACTATATGATTTGCTTCGGGTCCAAGCTAAAGTTATGGTTTCGGCGGTATCTGCTAGACGTCTTCTATGGCTACGTAATTGGTCCGCTGATGCTCCTTCTAAGGCTCAGTTGGGCACTCTTCCTTTTATGGGCAAGTTGCTTTTTGGTGAGGACCTGGAGCAGCTTATTAAATCCTTGGGTGGGAACAAGGTCCACAAGCTGCCAGAGGACCGTCCCAAGCAGTCGAAGTCTTTTTTTCCCAACTCGCACTCGCTTCAGGGAGAACCGCCAATATGGTAACAGGTCCCGTGGATCCTTCCCCAGGGGAGGCGTATTCAGGTCACAGTCTTGGTCCCATTCCTTTCGTGGCCGTCGAGGCTTCCGAGATGGCCATCACAACTCACGACTGCTAAGTCAGCTCCCCAATGAGACTCGGCCAGTCCATTCCTCCGCTCGAAACGTAGGTGGGAGTCTTTCTCTGTTTCTCGAGGAGTGGGCTAAAATTACATCCGATCTCTGGGTTCTCGAAGTGATAGAACACGACTACGCGTCAGAGTTTGCCAGGGACCTGCAGGACCTATATATCGAGTCCCGCGGCTGTTCTAAGCGGCCGGCGGTTTGTCACACTCTGAGACTTCAGGAATTGGGGGCGATCCTTCCGGTACCGGTGCAAGAACAGGGCGCCGGCCAGTATTCAATTTACTTCGTTGTTCCCAAAAAGGACGATTCCTTTCGCCCTATTTTGAAACTCAAGAGGGTCAATCTGGCTCTCAGGGTTCCCCGTTTCAAGATTGCGGCGGACCGTCCCGGCGAGTTTCTAGCTTCCCTTGATCTGACGGAGGCCTATTTTCACATCTTCCCCCCCCCCCCCCCCCCCCCCCCAAATCCGTCGGGAACTCCAAAGGTTCCTTCGTTTTCAGATCGTAGCCAGCACTTCCAGTTTCGGGCCCTTCCCTTCAGTCTCGCGACTGCTCCCCCCACCTTCACCAAGATAATGGTGGTCGTTGCGGCAGTTCTCCGACGAGAAGGGATATTAGTTCATCCTTATCTGGACGACTGGTTGGTAAGGGCCAAGTCTGCTGCCCTCTGCGTACTCGCGGTGGACAGAGTATTGGCCCTTCTTACTTCACTCGGCTGGATAATCAATTACTCCAAAAGCAATCTTAGGCCCTCACAAGAGCTAGAATTCCTGGGCGCTCTTTTCAACTCCCAGGCTGGGAAAGGTTTTTTTTTTTTCTCTCGGACTCGCGGGCACTCAGCCTGATCGATCAATTATATAGAAACATAGAAATGACGGCAGAAGAAGACCAATTGGCCCAGCAAGCTTCACACTTCTTTCCTTTCATACTTATCTGTTTCTCTTGGCTCTTAGCCACCCTTGGTCTATTTCCCTTTCACCCCCACCATTAATGCAGAGAGCAGTGATGGAGCTGCATCCAAGTGAAATATCAAGCTTGATTAGTTAGGGGTAGTAACCGCCGCAATAAGCAAGCTACACCCATGCTTATTTGTTTTACCCAGACTATGTTATTCAGCCCTTATTGGTTGTTTTTCTTCTCCCCTGCCGTTGAAGCAGAGAGCTATGCTGGATATGTATTGAAAGTGAAGTATGCATTGAAAGCCACATTAACTATCAACAAATATTGAATAAGCCTAATAATTGGTAATACCTATAGCCTATGAACTCTCCGTTAATTTTACATACTCTTACCCACCCATGTTTTGTTTTGTTTTTTGTTGTTTTTTTTTTAAATTTAATTTGGAGATGGCAGCCCTCCATCCTTCCGCTCCGTGAAGGTGGAAGAACAACCACTGGCATCCCGCTCCGTGAATGCCTCTGTGGCTACTGCCACTCCGTGCAGTGTTTTGCTGCCTCCTCTTTATACACGTCCTCTATACCTGATGGATCCACGATGTTTATCCCGCGTCCCTTTGAAGTCCTTCACAGTTTTGGACTTCACCACTTCCTCCGGAAGGGCATTCCAGGCATCCCCCACTCTCTCCGTGAAGAAATACTTCCTGACATTGGTTCTTAGTCTTCCTCCCTGGAGCCTCAGCTCGTGACCCCTGGTTCTGCTGATTTTTTTTCTGGCGGAAAAGGTTTGTCATTGTCTTTGGATCGTTAGTTTTTCAAGTATCTGAAGGTCTGAATCATATCACCCCTGCTCCTCCTTTCCTCCAGGGTGTACATATTCAGATTCTTCAATCTCTCCTCGTATGACATCCGATGAAGACCCTCCACCTTTCTGGTCGCCCTTCTCTGTACTGCTTCCATCTTGTCTCTGTCTCTTTGTAGATACGGTCTCCAGAACTGTACAAGGGGATAATCACTTCCCTTTTCTTACTCGATATTCCTCTCTCTATGCAGCCCAGCATTCTTCTGGCTTTGCTATCGCCTTGTCGCATTGTTTCGCAGACTTCATATCATTAGACACTATAACCCCTAGGTCTCTCTCCTGCTCCGTGCACATCAGCCTCCCCCCCCCCCCCCCCCCCCCCCCCCACCGAATACAGTTCATTCGGATTTCCATTCCCCATATGCATTACTTTGCACTTCTTGGCATTGAATCTCAGCTGCCATATCTTCGACCACTCTTCCAGTTTCCTTAAATCCAGTCTCATTCTCTCCACTCCTTCCGGCGTGTCCACTCTGTTGCAGATCTTAGTGTCGTCCGCAAAAAGACAAACCTTACCTTCTATCTCTTCCGAAATGTCGCTCACAGATATTGAACAGGACCGGTCCCAACACCGATCCTTGCGGTACACCACTTTACACCGCTCTCTCTTCAGAGAAAGTTTCATTTACCATCTCACATTGTCTTCTGTCTGTCAACCAGTTTGCAATCCAGGTCACCAACTTAGCACTCACTCCTAAGCTTCTCGTTTTATTCACCAGTCTCCTGTGCGGAACCGTATCAAAAGCTTTGCTGAAATCTAAGTAGATGACATCTAGCGCTCTTCCTTGATCCAATTCCTTGGTTACCCAATCAAAAAAGTCAATCAGATTTGTCTAACAGGATCTTCCCCTGGTGAATCCATGCTGCCTCTGGTCCAGCAATTCTCCCGACTGTAGATAGTTCACTATTCTCTCTTTCAACAGTGACTCCATTACCTTTCCCACCACTGAAGTGAGGCTAACCGGTCTGTAGTTACCAGCCTCTTCTCTGTTCCCACTCTTGTGAAGCGGGACCACCAACGCTCTTCTCCAATCACTCGGCACCACTCCCGTTTCTAGGGATCTATTGAACAGGTCACACAGCGGACCCGCCAGCACATCTCTGAGCTCCCTCAATATCCTTGGATGAATCCCATCAGGCCCCATGGCTTTGTCCACTTCCAGTTTCTCCAGCTCTTCCCATAAATGGAGTTACATCTACTCCACTCCCCTCCAGTTTCTTGTTAACTAGTGATGGTCCTTCTCCAGGGTCCTCTTTAGTGAACACAGAACTGAAGTATTCATTTAATATTTCTGCCATTTCTTCGTCTCTCTCCACACATTGATCCTTTCCATCTTTCAATTTAGCTATACCACTTTGAACTTTTCTCTTTTCACTGATGTATCTGAAAAATGTTTTGTCACCTCTCTTTACCTCCTTGGCAATCCTCTCTTCCGCTTGACTTTTTGCCGTCTTGATTAATTTCTTCGTCTCCCTCAGTTCTACCAGATATTCTTCTTTGTGCTCCTCCCTTTGGGATCTTTTATATTTCTTGAACGCTGCTCTTTTAGTCTTTATTTTGTCAGCCACCTCCTTTGAGAACCAGATAGGTTTCATTTTTCTTTTGCTTTTCTTTACTTTTCTAACATTTTTGAACATTTTCATCTCTCTACCGATTACCTGCAGGTTCTAGGGACCATGGCTTCCACGATTGATCTCGTCCCCTGGGTGTTTGCTCATATGCGTCCTTTACAGAAAGCTTTGTTAACCCGTTGGAAGCCAATATCCCAACAATACCAGGAGATTCTCTCTCTCTCCGACTCTGCCATCGCCAATATACAATGGTGGTTCTCTCCGGCTCACCTTCTCAAGGGGATGTTTCTTGGATCATAGTGACGACGGATGCCAGCCTCTCCGGTTGGGGGGCCGTCTGCCAATCTCAAATGACTCAAGGTTTCTGGTCCCCGTCCTAGTCACGGTGGCACATCAATCGTCTAGAAGCCCGAGCGGTTCACCTGGCCCTCAAATATTTTGTTTCTCTGATTCGCCACGAAGCGGTCCGGGTTCTTTCCGACAATTAAGAACATAAGAACATAAGAAAATGCCATACTGGGTCAGACCAAGGGTCCATCAAGCCCAGCATCCTGTTTCCAACAGTGGCCAATCCAGGCCATAAGAACCTGGCAAGTACCCAAAAACTAAGTCTATTCCATGTAACCATTGCTAATGGCAGTGGCTATTCTCTAAGTGAACTTAATAGCAGGTAATGGACTTCTCCTCCAAGAACTTATCCAATCCTTTTTTAAACACAGCTATACTAACTGCACGAACCACATTCTCTGGCAACAAATTCCAGAGTTTAATTTTGCGTTGAGTAAAAAAGAACTTTCTCCGATTAGTTTTAAATGTACCCCATGCTAACTTCATGGTGGCCTACATAAGTCGACAGGGAGGGACTCCAAGTCATCTAATGGCGCTAGAGGCCAGCAAGCTTTTTCTCTGGGCAGAGAGGCACTTGGAACGCCTGGCGGCTTCCCACATAGCAGGCAAGGAGAATGTTCAAGCCGACTTCCTCAGTCGACAGCATCTTGATCCCGGCGAGTGGGAGTTGTCAGACGTAGCGATGGACCTAATCGTGCACAGGTGGGGTCCCCCTCACCTGGACCTCATGGTGACACTATCCAACGCCAAGGCTCCCCGGTTTTACAGCCAGTGGAGGGAGCATTGTTCGGAGGGGGTGGACGCACTAGTTCTTCCCTGGCCCTTCGACGTTCTACTTTACGTGTTCCCACCGTGGCTGTTAGTGGGGAAGGTTCTACGGAGAATAGAGCTCCATCGCGGACTGGTCATTCTCGTGGCCCCGATGGCTGTGGTTCGCAGACCTGGAGAATCTCACTTAGGACGGTCCTCTTCGTCTCGGTCACCTGTCCCATCTTCTGCGGCAGGGTCCCATATTTTCAACCAGGCGGATCGCTTCTGTCTAGCCGCATGGCTTTTGAACGGAGATGTTTGAGACGCAGAGGATATAAGGAAGAAGTTATTGCCACCCTCCTTAGGGCTTGCAAACGGTCAACATCGCTTACCTATGTCCGAGTCTGGAAGGTTTTTGAAAAGTCTGCGAGGAGTTAGATGTTTTGGCACGTTCGCCTTCTGTTGCGGTGATACTCACCTTTCTTCAGCGTGGTCTCTCCAAGGGTCTTTCGGTCAGCTCCCTGCGAGTTCAGGTTTCAGCTCTTGGTTCCCTCCTGGATACCATTGAAGGTCAGGCAGTCTCCTCTCATCTGGATGTTGTACATTTTCTCAGGGGCGCTAAGCACCTGAATCTGCCTGTCCGGTCTCTTTGTCCTTCGTGGAGTTTAAATTTGGTGCTTCGAGCTCTTTGTACTGCGCCGTTCGAGCCTCTCCGTCGTGCCACTCTCAAAGACTTGACTCTCAAGACCATCTTCTTGGTTGCTATTTGTTCAGCCAGGAGAGTGTCTGAGCTCCAAGCTCTATCCTGTAGAGACCCTTTCTTACGTTTCTCGGACTTGGGCGTCTCTCTCAAGACCGTACCTTCTTTCTTACCTAAGGTGGTTTCGTCTTTTCATATTAACCAGTCCGTGGAACTTCCTGCCTTTTCGCCAGAGGATATTGCGGCGTCTGGTGGTAGTGATCTTCGTCTCTCGATGTCAAACGAGTCTTATTGCGTTATTTTGAAGTCACTAATGATTTTCGGGTCTCTGATTATCTTTTTGTCCTGTGGAGTGGACCCAACAGGGGGAAGCAAGCTTCTAAGGCTACGATCGCTCGCTGGTTGAAGGATACGATTTCTTCTGCCTACGTTTGTAAAGGCCGAGCAGTTCCTGAAGGCCTAAAAGCTCATTCTTTATGTTCTCAAGCGGCCTCTTGGGCGGAGTCTCAATCGGTGTCGCCACAAGAAATATGTAGGGCGGCTACGTGGAAATCTCTTCATACTTTTGCTCGTCACTACCAACTTGATGTTCAGGCTCCAGTCTTTGGTTCCTTTGGTCGGCAGGTGCTTCGAGCGGGGATTGTCTGGGTCCCACCCTTTTGTAGGGAAGCTTTGGGACATCCCATGGGCTGGACTGATCCGGGTTCGTACAGGGAAAGGAAAATTAGTTCTTACCTGAATTTTCGTTCCTGTAGTACCACGGATCAGTCCAGACGCCTGCCCGTTCTTCTGTCCGCTCTAATTTTTTTTCCTTCTTACAGGATTTTATTTTTTTATCTCTGCATCGTCTTCCTGGAATTTACTGATAGGCACCGGAAGCATCGTTATGATGATCAGGGGTAGATATACAAGAGCGTTTCGTTACACAGTTCATTCAATTGTTCTCTTATTTTGTTGGTTTAAATTAAATTACTAGTTATCCTGTTACTTGCTTGATCTTGTACTTTCTGCTTTGACAATGGTTATACTGAGGGTTCCTGGGTGGGTTCCATCCTTATATGGGCTACCCTTAGAACTTTGGTCTGTCTCCACCTGCTGGAAGGGGGGCTTAACCCATGGTCCGGAATGATCCGTGGTACTACAGGAACGAAAATTATCAGGTAAGAACTAATTTTCCTTTAAATTCAATATAAATATTATAACATAAATAGTAAAAATATCTATGGATAAAAAAACTATAATGAATAACAAAGTCAATTTAAAAAAACATAAATTTCCTAGTGTGGACCCAGGACAATGGGTTATGTGCTCCCCTGCTAGCAGATGGAGACGGAGTTAGGTTTCAAAGCTGACGTCACCCGGGATACACCCCTGCAGTGACCTCAGCCATCCAGTATCTCCCTGTCTCCTAGCAGATGTGGAGGTGCTATCCCCTTACCAGTTGGAGAAAGATCGAGCCCCGTTCTCCTGCGGTGATACCTAAAGGTCCCTCCCCCAGTTGAGAATTCCTGAGGTGATTTCCGAGATCCCTCAGAGGTTGCCTTGGTCCGGTAGCGGTTTCCAGCATGGACTTTGTTCTAAAGCAGCGGGTGCAGGAAGCCAAGCGTGGCGGTGAACGCCTAATCCCTTTCAGCTGGAGACCATCTCTGTACTCAGCCAGTGAGCCCTGAGCCCGGGTAAGTAGAGAAGAACTCCTCTGATTCAGAGACGTGGAAAGGCTTTGGTAAATCTTTCCTCCGTTCTCCTTGCTCGGTGCGCCATACCGACGATGTTCCCGATCCCGTTGGGGCAACGGAAGGAGGTTTCCGAGCAGGTTTAGTGGCCCCCTGATGGGCCAGGCCCCACTTCAGGTGCGGTGCCATTTCCCCTCCTTGACCGTTAGTACGTGCGGTGCGGGCCGGCCCTGTTGTGCGCCTGACCCCACTCCTTAATGAGCGCACATCTCTGCACATAACCACGCGCATGTGCACGAATGTATGAGCGTGCTTAACTGGATGCTTATGCTTCCGCTCGTCAGGGTGGATTTGCGCGCGCTCGAGTCCGTGCTAGCTGACTGAGCGCACAAGCTACAGTGAACTATGGCTCCGGCAACAAAAGCACAAGCGACACTCTCTGCCGCCTGCCATATTAGGGCTGCGCAGCCTGACCTGGAATCCTTCCTGTGTCAGCTCTGTGAGGAAGCCCAGGGAGGGCCGGACTCTCAGAACTTCTCCCAGTCGGAGGATGGGTCAGCCAGGACCTTATCTGTTAGCACCCGGATCTGAGCAGTCCCGGGGCTGTGTCCTCCTTGGGAGAGGGCAGTTCCGGGGTGCTTACCCCAGTTCCTCCTGGGCTAGGCATGGACCCAGCAACCTTTTCCTGGATGGAATCCTTTCAGGGCCTTCAAAGCCTTTGTTCAGGCGCAGTCGGCTGCTGCCTCTGTCCATTCTGAGCCCCAGCTGGGAAGGCCTCGTCCTCCCAGCCCTATCCGCAGGCTTACCAAGGGTATCCCTGACAGGGATCCAGACCCCACGGATGACGATGGGGATGCAGTCTCATTGGAGGACAGGGAAATCCTTCCAGGCCTGGAGCCGTACCGGCCCATGCTATGATCTTTCCACAGAGATGAATTGCCAGTCCTGGCCTCCCAGACCCTGAGGACTCTGGGAGTTCCCGGCCCAGACCCTGTGTTGGAAGCAAAGAGGAGTCCCATCCTGGTGTCTCTATGGAAAGCCTCTTGCTATTTCCCGATTCTGGAAGCCATCCAGGAGGTGATTGACCTGGAGTGGGACACCCCGGAAGCAGCTTTCAAGGGGGTCTGACCGTGGAGGCCTTGGACCTTCTGGAGCCGGCGGTGTCTCCTCTCTTTGCCTCTTTGGCAATCCTTTCTTCTGCCAGACATTTTGCTTTCCTGATTACTTTCTTGGTCTTTTTCAGTTTAACCAGATGTTCTTCCCTGTGTTCTTCTTCTTCTTTTTGGGATCCTTTATATTTCTCGAATGCGGTTCTTTTTATTTGTATTTTATCAGCCACCTTCTTTGAGAACCAGATCTGCTTCCTGTTTCTCTTGCTTTTGTTTACTCTTTTTTTAAATTTAAGTTTTATTAATCCATATTAATGCAATAACATTTGCATAAACAGATGCAGGATTATAGCAATACAGAAAATCATGACATCTTAATGTAAGCATTAAATATAAAGCAAGCAAATAAATAAATAAGACAAGGGATGCTTTGATTGGGATTCTTAAATTGTCTGAACGTCTGCATTATCCCTCGTCACTAGTAGATGTTGTCACTGAGTCGTAGACTCCACAGGGGCTGGATTTCCCCTCCATTGCAGATATGGATTCCCCGCCTGATTAAATCCAGGAATATTGTGTTGCTTCTGGGCAGTTACCTTGTATAAGATGCACATAGTGTCCAACTTTTGAAGTAAGTTGTCCAAAGAGGGCACCAGATCCTGCTTCCATGTTGCTGCCAGTAATCACCGTGTGCCCAAACAGAATTGGGTAACCAGCTCTTTTTCACTCCCAGAGTCCTCAATGGGGACATTCAGTGAAGCTCGGTCAGGGGACAAAATAATAGCTCTGCCCAAGATCCAGTGTATAATGTCCGATACTTCCTTCCACAGTCTTCCCACCTTAGGGCAATCCCACCACAGGGATAAAAGGACCCGATTGTCCACAACCTTTCCAGCAGAAACCATTGGAGCAGATTTTAGCACAGTGGAGCCTATGAGGGGTAAAATGCCAGCAAAATAGAATTTTCAACCCGTTTTCCACAAGGGAAGCGGATATGGAACACTTCTTGGCATGTAAGAAGATCAGATCCCACTCTTCTCTGGAGGGAGACTTCTCTAGATCTTTCTCCCATGCTTTGATATAGTTTGGTATACATTGAGGAGCATTCTGTAGGAGACCATAAATCTTGGCAAGCCCTCCCTTTAGCCGATCTGCTCACTCACGCCCTCCCTCAAACTGCGGTTTTCCCTGACGCAGTTCCCCTTCTATGGATGCTTTCTTTATGAAATGACATATTTTATTTTATTTATTTAGGTTTTATTTATACCGGCATTCATGAACAAGTCACATCATGCTGGTTTACATAAAAACAAGGGGTGCAAAGAACAGTAGAAATAAACTGGTGCAAAGGGGAAGCAGTTACAAAAGATAAGGGTATTTGCAGATAAGGGTAAACGTTAGGAGATTGTAACTGAAATAGTTCCTGAAGTTGACCAAAGGTCATTTCCTAGCATGTAGCAGATGGACTCAGGACCAATGGGTATTGTGTACTCCTGTTAGCAGTTGGAGACGGATCAGATTTCAATCTGACGTCAGCCCCTAGTACATATACCCCTGCAGGAAGTGCAGCTCTTCAGTATTTCCCGTCTCCATAGCAGTTAGGGACTATCTGCACGCTCTCACTGCGTTAGAACCAAATTCAAAGGAGAAAACCGAAATTTAAAGAAGAAACTTACCTGAAGACGAGCCCCGCTCTCCTGTGGTGATACCATTTGGTCCCTCCCCCAGTTGAGATTCCCGATGTGATTTCCGTGGTTCCTCGGAGGTGAGCCACGGTCCGGCGGCCGAATCGTGGCGAGGACCTAGCCCTCGATTCTCGGATGCGGCTGAGAGACATCCTCGAGCGCGGCATTGAAGGTATTTGCCCTCTCTTCCCCCCCCCCCCCCCCCCCGCAGCCAAGACCACCCGGAACGAAGCCGGGAAGCACCGAAGACAAGGTAAGGTAGAAATCTTCGCTCGATTCCGGTCTCCGAGGTTTGAGGAGGAGTGCAGATCACCGATCGAGACCAGCGCCACCGGGTTGATCCTCCCTAGCAGGGCCAGGCCCCGGCTTTCCCAAGGGTCTGCCCACGTGAAGACCCCCCGATGTGGTCACCATATTGCCCGCGTGCTCGCCATTGCCATCTTGGCCGCTCCGTTCGCCGCTTGGCCGAGCGCACATCTATTTAGGCGCACAAAGTACATGTGTGCGTAGACCTGCGCGCATATAACTCTTGCGGGCATAAGCGGTGCAACAAGGGCCGTGCGCACAGGATACGCGTGCCCCCTCTAGTTGCGCGCATAACTACCCTTTGGGCACACGACTGCACGCACAATCTACACACTTGAGTTAGGCGCACCGGAGCGCATAAGTTTACGTGCCAACAGCCATGGCACCACCAGAAACAGGCATAAAGGCTCAACTTCTCTGCCCAGCATGCCACATCAGAACCTCACAAAGCAAGGAGGCAGACACCCTGTGCACCCAGTGTGAGGAGGCCCTGGGAGATCCAGTTCAGGGCCAGTCCCGCCCAGGGCCGAGTATTAGCTCCTCAGGGGGTACCATGGACTTAATAAATCCCAGTGGGACCTCCCCACAGACGGGGACCCCCAGGGATCCAGCACCCCTCAGCTTGGATCCAGTGTCTATCTCATGGGTGGAGTTCTTCAAAGGGGTCCACGCCTTTGTTCAAATGCAAACTGAACCTATGACTGAGCAACCATATGCTCCACCGGAGGACCCTTATGCCCCAGGCCCCTCAAGATCTAGGCACAGGCTTCCACTACCCAGAAGCCCCACTTCTGGGGACTCTGTCAGAGTCCCAGAAGAGGAGGCCAAGCCCCTAGAAGCGGGGGAACTCCCCCCAGGGACAGAGC
Organism: Rhinatrema bivittatum; assembly: GCF_901001135.1. Taxonomy (NCBI): domain Eukaryota; kingdom Metazoa; phylum Chordata; class Amphibia; order Gymnophiona; family Rhinatrematidae; genus Rhinatrema; species Rhinatrema bivittatum. Next base: position 257,989 of record NW_021820378.1, read on the forward strand.
CTCACCGAACCATGAGACGCTTCTTCACAAAAGAAGAGCTTCCGGGCCTAGTCACCCAATGCCTGGCTGAGCTCGCAGTCCCGGGCCCAGGTACCCCGGGGGAAGCTAGAACGAACCCCCTGCTGGAGGGCCTTTGCCAGCCTTCCCGCCATTTCCCACTGTTGCAAACCGCACAACAGCTAATGGACCTGGAATGGAATGCTCCAGAGTCCCTCGTTCAAAGGGGGACGAGCTTTGGCAGCCATGTACCCTCTGGATCTGGTAACCAAAGATCTGCTTGCCTGCCCAAGAGTCGACGCCGTGGTCGCCAAAAGCACCACTATCCCAGTAGAGGGAGGACCAGCGCTCAAGGATGCACATGACCGACGTCTGGAATCCATCCTTAAACAGTCCTTTGACGTGACCGCTATGTCTCTACAAATCGCGGCCTGCTGCACCGTGGTGACATGTGCCTGCTTAACCCAGACCAGGAACAACGCCCCGGGAGAAGATATGGAACAGGCAGTATCATTCCTTGTGGATGTTGCTTCCAATCTAGTGTGCACAGCGGCCAGAGGAGTGTCATCGGCCGTGGCGGCCAGGAGACAACTCTGGCTCCGAAGCTGGTCGGCCGATACATCTTCCAAAACGCGCCTTACAAGGATGCCTTTCAAAGGATCCCTCCTGTTCTGCAACGAACTAGAGATACTGGCCAACAAATGGGGCGAGTCCCCACTGCCACGATAAGACGAAGAGAAACCAACGACCCTTCCCCAGATCCTCCAGGGGCAGAAGTTCACAGCGCTTCAATCCATACAGAAGCAGCTATCAAGTGCCCCGCCCTACCGGCAGGAACCAGTCCTTTCGGAACAAGCACAACAAAAGTGGAACCGGCTCGGGTTCAGGCCCCAGCCGTACCCAACAATGAGATTCAGCCGACCCATCCAAGGGAAGAAGCCATAGAGGGCAGACGTGCCCTGTTTTACCGCAGATGGGTCGAGATAACTTCGGACAAGTGGGTCCTAGCCATCATTCGGGAGGGGTACTATCTGGATTTACTACACACTCCTCCAGACTAGTTTGTGGAGTCTCCCTGCCACGACCCCTCCAAAAGGGCGGCAGTGGAAGTTAAACTGTCCAGACTACTGGCCCTCGAGGCCATAACCCCAGTGCCTCCACAGGAAATAAATACTGGGCATTATTCCATTTATTTCATCGTTCTCAAGAAAGAAGGAACGTTCAGGCCCATCCTGGACCTCAAGTCGGTCAACCGACACCTGAAGATTCCCCGATTCCGCATGGAAACCCTACGATCTGTAATAAGGGTGATACAACCAGGAGAGTTCTTCACTTCCCTGGATCTGTCGGAGGCCTACCTACACATCCCAATTCATCAGGTACACCAGCGCTACCTACGCTTCAAAGTCCTGGACCGTCACTACCAGTTCCGGGCGTTACCCTTCAGGTTAGCCACAGCACCCCGGACGTTCACCAAGGTAATAGTGGTGGTGGCAGCAACACTGAGGAAGGAAGGAATCCTCGTACATCCGTATCTGGACGATTGGCTGATCAGGGCGAAGTCGCTAGAGGAAATCCACCAAGCAACCAACAGAGTCAAGACTCTACTGGAGAGCCTAGAATGGGTGGTCAACACGAACAAGAGTTCCCTACAGCCCTCACAGTCGTTGGAATACCTAGGAGTCCAGTTCGACACCAAAGAAGACAAGGTCAGCCTAACTCCCACGAGGAGATCAAAACTGTGGAACCAGTTGCAATCCTTGCTGAGCGATCCTCGTCCACAGCATGGGATTACCTGCAAGTCCTCGGCCTGATGGTATCCACACTGGAGGTGGTCCCATGGGCGCGAGCCCACATGAGGCCCCTACAGCACTCGCTCCTCTCATGATGGAGCCCACGGTCCCAGAACTACTCCATATGTCTTATCACTCCCGGGCAGAGTCCGGACCCAGCTGCAGTGGTGGCGGCAGACCAACCACATGAGTCGAGGATCAGGGCTGTCCTCCCCAACCTGGACCCTGCTAACTACAGATGCCAGTCTACAGGGATGGGGGAGCACACTGTGAAGAGTTAACCGCCCAAGGGCAGTGGAACGCAGAAGAGGCAGGATGGAACATCAATTGCCTAGAAGCACGAGCAGTCAGGCTAGCCTGCCTGCGGTTCGATCACAGATTTCGAGACAAAGTGGTCAGAGTGATGTCGGACAACGCCACAACAGTGGTCTACATCAACCGACAAGGGGGAACCCGAAGCCAGCAGGTGTCCCTAGAAATAGACCCACTGATGGCATGGGCGGAAGCAAATCTCCAGGAGATCTCCACCATCCACATCGCCGGGAAGGACAACATCACGGCGGACTACCTCAGCAGGGAAAGCCTAGACCCAGGAGAATGGAGGCTGTTGCCCACAGCATTCCAATTGATAGTGAACGGGTGGGGGCACCGGACATGGACCTTCTGGCAAACAGATCCAACGCCCAAGTACCCAGATACTTCAGCCGCAGGCGGGAATCATGCCCTGGTACAGACCTGGCCACTAGGGACCCTACTATACGCCTTCCCGCTATGGCCCCTCTTGGGCGCAATCATTCACAAGTTACAGCGACACAGGGGACTAGTCCTTCTGGTAGCTCCGGATTGGCCAAGAAGACCGTGGTACGCAGACATGAGAAGACTGCTGGCAGGGAAACCCCTACCTCTGCCTCCACACAGGGACCTGCTTCAACAGGATCCGATCCTCCTCGAGGACCCAGCTCAATTCTCTCTTACGGTCTGGCCATTGAGAGGGCTCGCCTGAGAGAGTGGATACTGGGGCTGTAATTGACAACCATCTCCGAGCACACAAGTTCTCCACTTCGTTAATGTACATAAGGATTTGGAGGGTACTTGAAGCATGTTGCGAAGACCATGACGACAAACCACGCTCATTTAAAGTCCCCGTGATCCTGGAATTCCTACAGAAAGGACTTCAGAAGGGACTGTCCCTCAACTCCATCAAGGTACAGGTAGCAGCTTTGTCATGCTACTGCTCCAAGAGCGAGGGAGAGAGCATAGCCTCTCACCCGGACGTGTCATGCTTCCTGAAAGGAGTCAAACACATTCGCCCACCCCTAAAGTGGCCGGTGCCCCTGTGGAACCTCAATCTCGTTCTGGACTTCCTAGCGGGAACCACCTTCAGAACACTCAGAAGTCTGTCCCTCCGCCTGCTAACCTTGAAGACTGCGTTCTTACTGGCAGTCTGTTCAGCCCGCCGCATCTCGGAACTGCAAGCACTATCCTGCCGTGAATCGTTCCTCAGGCTCACCCCGAGATCCATCCAGCTACGCACGGTTCCCTTGTTCCTCCCCAAAGTGGTCTCACACTTTCATCTTAACCAGACCATCTCGCTACCATTGGTGGATGCCTTGAAGAATTTGGAAGAAGCCCGTAGTCTACACCACCTCAACATCGGCAAACTCTTATCCAGATATCTGGAAATGTCGGAACCCATACAAAAAACGGACCACCTTTTTGTCCTTCACAGCGGGAAGAGATTATGGGAAGCGGCCTCGCGGGCAACCATAGCCCGCTGCATCAAGGAAGTCATCAAGGCGGCCTACGTAGAAGCAGGCAAACCACCACCTCTACAGGTCAAGGCCCATTCTACCAGAGCCCAGGCAGTATCCTGGGCAGAAACTAGAGTGCTGTCACCTGCCAAGATCTGCAAGGCGGCGACATGGTCCTCCATCCATACCTTCTCCAGATTCTACTGTTTGGGTGTTCAGGCCTGGGAGGACACGGTATTTGCAAGGGCAGCACTAAATGGCTCACGGGCAGCCTCCCACCCGGTTCGGGAGTAGCATTTATACATCCCATTGGTCCTGAGTCCATCTGCTACACGCTAGGAAATGGAGAAATTACTTACCTGATAATTTCGTTTTCCTTAGTGTAGACAGATGGACTCTGCATCCCACCCTTGGCTGCCGTTACGCATCGATTTTCAAAGTGATTTATGGGCGTCCATCGGGCCGGAGAAAGGCAACGTCTGAGGAACCGCAGGGTGAGGTTCAGTCCTTGGTTTGCATTTTCTCCCCATCGCTGGTAAAATGCAGCAAAAAAAGAGACTCAAAGTAAACACGCCCAAGGGGTCCAACGCCGAGCGAGTCTAATGAGCGGCCATCTTGGATCTGCGAGGTTGTAACTGGATTTGAATATGGTCAGAGAGGGAGCAATACACATGGACTCAGGAAGTCTCTTCCAGGCACTCGGCAAAGCAATGTGGAAAGCACAGAATTGAAAAGTGGTAGTGGTGGAGAAAGACACAGATAAGGGCAACTTGCCTGATGAATGGCGTTGACGAGTAAGGAAAAGAAAAGAAAAAGAAAATGAGGAGCTGCAGAGTGAATGCATTTGTAGGGGAGGGAGAGAAGCTTGAACTGTAGGTGGAAGAGGACAGAGAGCCAATGTAGTGACCTGAGAAGAGGGGTTATATGATCATAGAGAGGTCATGCAGCTGAATGTTGAAGAGATGGCAGGGGAGAAAAATGAGTCAGCGGGAGGTCAGCAAAGAGCAAGTTACAGAAGACACAATGTTAGGTTCCATATTAGGTGCTACCACCCAAGAAAGAGATCTAGGCGTCATAGTGGATAACACATTGAAATCATCGGCTCAGTGTGCTGCGGCAGTCAAAAAAAGCAAACAATGTTAAGAATTATTAGGAAGGGAGTGGTGAATAAAACAGAAAATGTCATAATACCTCTGTATTGCTCCATGATCAGACCGCACCTTGAATACTGTGTACAATTCTGGTCGCCGCATCTCATAAGAACATAAGAACATAAGAAAATGCCATACTGGGTCAGACCAAGGGTCCATCAAGCCCAGCATCCTGTTTCCAACAGTGGCCAATCCAGGCCATAAGAACCTGGCAAGTACCCAAAAACTAAGTCTATTCCATGTAACCATTGTTAATGGCAGTGGCTATTCTCTAAGTGAACTTAATAGCAGGTAATGGACTTCTCCTCCAAGAACTTATCCAATCCTTTTTTAAACACAGCTATACTAACTGCACAAACCAAATTCTCTGGCAACAAATTCCAGAGTTTAATTGTGCGTTGAGTAAAAAAGAACTTTCTCCGATTAGTTTTAAATGTGCCCCATGCTAACTTCATGGAGTGTCCCCTAGTCCTTCTACTATCCGAAAGAGTAAATAACCGATTCACATCTACCCGTTCTAGACCTCTCATGATTTTAAACACCTCTATCATATCCCCCCTCAGTCGTCTCTTCTCCAAGCTGAAAAGTCCTAACCTCTTTAGTCTTTCCTCATAGGGGAGTTGTTCCATTCCCCTTATCATTTGGTAGCCCTTCTCTGTACCTTCTCCATCGCAATTATATCTTTTTTGAGATGCGGCGACCAGAATTGTACACAGTATTCAAGGTGCGGTCTCACCATGGAGCGATACAGAGGCATTATGACATTTTCCGTTTTATTCATCATTCCTTTTCTAATAATTCCCAACATTCTGTTTGCTTTTTTGACTGCTGCAGCACACTGAACCGACGATTTCAATGTGTTATCCACTATGACACCTAGATCTCTTTCTTGGGTTGTAGCACCTAATATGGAACCCAACATCGTGTAATTATAGCATGGGTTATTTTTCCCTATATGCATCACCTTGCACTTATCCACATTAAATTTCATCTGCCATTTGGATGCCCAATTTTCCAGTCTCACAAGGTCTTCCTGCAATTTATCACAATCTGCTTGTGATTTAACTACTCTGCACAATTTTGTGTCATCTGCAAATTTGATTATCTCGTCGTATTTCTTTCCAGATCATTTATAAATATATTGAACAGTAAGGGTCCCAATACAGATCCCTGAGGCACTCCACTGTCCACTCCCTTCCACTGAGAAAATTGCCCATTTAATCCTACTCTCTGTTTCCTGTCTTTTAGCCAGTTTGCAATCCACGAAAGGACATCACCACCTATCCCATGACTTTTTACTTTTCCTAGAAGCCTCTCATGAGGAACTTTGTCAAACGCCTTCTGAAAATCCAAGTATACTATATCTACCGGTTCACCTTTATCCACATGTTTATTAACTCCTTCAAAAAAGTGAAGCAGATTTGTGAGGCAAGACTTGCCCTGGGTAAAGCCATGCTGACTTTGTTCCATTAAACCATGTCTTTCTATATGTTCTGTGATTTTGATGTTTAGAACACTTTCCACTATTTTTCCTGGCACTGAAGTCAGGCTAACCGGTCTGTAGTTTCCCGGATCGCCCCTGGAGCCCTTTTTAAATATTGGGGTTACATTTGCTATCCTCCAGTCTTCAGGTACAATGGATGATTTTAATGATAAGTTACAAATTTTTACTAATAGGTCTGAAATTTCATTTTTTAGTTCCTTCAGAACTCTGGGGTATATACCATCCGGTCCAGGTGATTTACTACTCTTCAGTTTGTCAATCAGGCCTACCACATCTTCTAGGTTCACCGTGATTTGATTCAGTCCATCTGAATCATTACCCATGAAAACCTTCTCCATTACGGGTACCTCCCCAACATCCTGCGATGGAGAAGGTACAGAGAAGAGCGACCCTATGAGGAAAGACTAAAGAGGGTTAGGACTTTTCAGCTTTGAGAAGAGAAGGCTGAGGGGGGATATGATAGAGGTGTTTAAAATCATGAGAGGTCTAGAACGGGTAGATGTGAATCGGTTATTTACTCTTTTAGGTATTAGAAAGACTAGGGGGCACTCCATGAAGTTAGCAAGTAGCACATTTAAAACTAATCGGAGAAAGTTCTTTTTCACTCAACGCACAATTAAACTCTGGAATTTGTTGCCAGAGGATATGGTTAGTGCAGTTAGTATAGCTGTGTTTAAAAAAGGATTGGATAAATCTTGGAGGAGAAGTCCATTACCTGCTATTAATTAAGTTGACTTAGAAAATAGCCACTGCTATTATTAGCAATAGTAACATGGAATAGACTTAGTTTTTGGGTACTTGCCAGGTTCTTATCGCCTGGATTGGCCACTGTTGGAAACAGGATGCTGGGCTTGATGGACCTTTGGTCTGACCCAGTATGGCATGTTCTTATGAGGTGATAAGAGAGGGGAGGAGTGCTTTGGTGGCAGGCTCAGAGAGGAAGGGATAGATTTTAGCAGTGTTATAGAGGAGAAACTGACTCACTGTAGCAGTGTTTTGTTGATGCAAAAGGAGGGAGATGCATCAAAGATGACCCAAGGTTAGGGACTGAGCAAACCAGGAGGATGAGAGCACAGTGAGCCCTCCTGATGTGACAGAATCAGATGTTCCTGATGTTGTGGATAATGCTCTGTTAGATCTTGGGTTTTATTATTCAGATTTATCCAGGCAGAGACGATTGATATTCTCTGTCTCTGGGATTAGACTTGTAAACCCTGAGGCCCAGAAAGGAAACTGAGTCCAGGGGAACAAGTCTGGCAGTTCCTGGGGATGAGGGGTCCTGGTGTCCCCTCTTCCATGATAAAATGTTATGGGATTAAAGCCAGCTGAGCCCCTCCACGTGTCCCTGAGTGTTTCTGGTTTGTGTTTCAGGTGCCTGTGACGTTTGAGGACATCGCTGTCTCTTTCTCCCAGGAGGAGTGGGGATATTTAAATGAAGAACAGAAGGAGCTTTACAGGGAGGTGATGAAGGAGAATTATGAGACCCTGAGGTCTCTAGGTCTAGGTAAGGATTGCATTATCTGCATTTCTAGTATACACGGAGAATATTTTACTAAACATCATTGGGTCAGTGCCTCTCAGTAAATGTGCACACAGCCCTGGATTTCCCCCCCTTCTCTTGTGTAGGGAATAGGAAGGGCGAGATTGAGGCAGACAGAGCTGGGGTGAACCCCCTGATAAGAAATTTGCAAGCAGCCCGGTGTATCCCCAGAGCCCTCCGTCTCCTGCGGCATGGAGTATCTCCTTCCCTTTTCTGGGCCACTCTCCCACTCCCCACTACAGCAATAGCAATTTGGATCTCCCTCCCTTGATCTCAGATTCTGTCTGCAGGTAATGGAACCTCCTCTCCTTCTATCTCTCCCCTCCTCCCAATCCCAGATCCTCTTCTCTGAAATCCCTCTTACTCCATCCTCCTCTCTTCTCCTTCCTCCTCCACCCCCATCCTAGATTTCCAAACCTCCCCCTCTTTTTCAAACTTTCTAATCTCCTGTCCTTAATCCTCTCTCCTGATTCTCACCACATCCCTGGTCTTCTCATATTCTTTCCCTCTCCCTCCCATCCCTGAAATCTCCTCCCTGTGCTGATACCTGAGATCCCTTTTCCTCAACAGTAAAAGCAAAATAATTTCTTCAGACACAAGTAAGATTGGGAAACCTATTTTATTTTCTCCCTATATTATAAGATTACTGGGGCTCTGGGAATCATTACGTCGCATCTGAACATCACGCAAAGCAGGAAGAGGGGCTATAGGCAGCAAAGGAGGGGCAATGACACTCACAGCACAGGGACAATCACTGCAGCCACGGCACCATCAATGGAGCAGGGAGCAAGGGAGAAAAACCAGCAGCACCAGGAGAAGAAAAGTGGTGGTGGGGGGGGGTTTCCCGGATCCCCACTGAATAATCTATAATCACTGCTGAAGAGCCCTGCCTACCAGTGCACCCATTGCTCTTTCATTTTTCCTTAATAGTGAGGAATTCCTAATTCTGGAATTCCTCAAGAGGGAAATGTAGAGACAAGACCTGCCCCTTGTAATAGTTTTGCAACAACCTGTGACCTTTTGAGGCCTAAGGGCTGTAAAACTGTGGAAACTTGTACTGTTCTTGTTCCTTTGAGGCAACTCAGGGAAACTTGGGATCTGGCAGAAGACGTATGCATGTGCCTGTGAATCACCGTGAACCCAAAGTTTTGTTTTATCTGTGGGAACTGTGCATGAGAGCACCAAAGGGGAAACAGATGGGAGAAGTTAAGCTATTTGTAGAATGAAGGAAAATGTGTGTCCTGGTGGTCAGAAGGATGACTGCTGACTGCATGCAGAGGACTTGAGGTCAGACAGAGAGAAAAACCTGTATATAAGGTGTGGTTGGAGCACTGGATATTTGGAGAAGGCCTGCACTCTATCAGCATGTACATTGCATTGTACCCTTCTCCCCAGGAAGACGACCATTCTTACAGTTATACTGGAACATTTTATAAAATACTTATAACCTATTTACATATAATGAAATGAATGCTTGCTGTTAAGATTCAATACTAATAAAAGATGAATTATCTGTAAAATTCTAAAAAGAAAAAGTCTTCCTGTGTGTTTCCTGAGACATATATTACAGAAAAGGGATCCAGGAGAGAAGCCTCCCCCTGAAGGTTTAGCCACAGCAAGCAGTCTAATCTAAAAATAAAGATAATTAGGGAACTGAAAGCCTTTGGAATAAGGAACAGTAAGGCTGAGGCTAAACAATTGTACAGCTTAAAGTCAGCGGGTGCAGGAGGCCGAAAGCGGTGGTGCTCTGTACTCACCGGTAAGGGCTGAGCTCAGGTAGGTTTAAAAAAAAAATAAAAATAATTAAAAATTTAGTAAAGACAGACATTACAGAAGAGTCTGCAGGACTTTCTCAGGTCTCCATGCTTGGTTCACCATTCTGGTGTTTGTTCCCGTTCGCGTTGGTGTTAGAGGAACTTGGCAGGTTGAGCGGCACCGGTGCGCTAGGCCCCACAGCAAGCCTTGTTTCTTGCGCTCCGCATGGAAGGCCGCGGCTGCATTTTTGCCGCTTTTGTGCATGATTTACTGCCCTCTAGTGCAACGTTGGTGCTTCTAGTGCATCTGGCTCTGCACACGTGCTGTGCGCCCAGTTCTGGAAGCGACTTTTGTACGCACAAGTTTTGCCGTTTGGTGCGCACATTTTGTGTGTGTGTTTGTGGCACGTACTATTGGTGCGCATAAATTTTGGGCACTTGCAATTTGTCAGTGCGAGCTGGCTGGACATACATTCTCTGTTGGCTGTGCACTGATGGCGCCGGTGACTGAGAAACCTAAGTGCCTTTCTCTCTGTGTTGCCTGTCATTTTTGGGCTTCTCAGCCTAATGTGTCCTCTAACATGTGCTTTGCTGTTTAGAGGCTCAGGGAGAGTTGTCTTCCTCTGATTTCGCTAAGCCTGGATCCTCCCAGCCTGAAGATGGTCTGGTTAAGGATCTTTCTGGAGGATCGCCGGATCTTGGAACTCCCTTGACTGGTTCCTCCGCAGGGGCTGGCGGTTCAGTGGGCCCCGCTCCAGTTCCTTCCGTGTTTGGCCTGGATGCGGCTGCTTTTTCTTGGGTGGAGTTTTTTCAGGGTTTGCAATTCTTTCTTCGCCCAATCCTCTCAGATCGGGCCCTCACCCTCCCTCTTCCAGTTATATGTTTAAGTACCGGAGCACGCCTCAGTTTGCTGCGGGTGTTCCCGAAGGAACCTGGATGGCACTGATGATGAGGCAGATCCTGATTCCCTGGAAGATGGAGAAATTCCTCCAGGACTGGAACCGTATCGAACCAGGTTGCGTTTTTTCCATAGAGATGAACTGCCGGCCCTGATTTCCCAGACATTAAAGATGCCGAGTGTTCTTGGTGCAGATTCCATGTCTGAGCTGAAGAAGAATCCTATTTTGTCTTCCTTGCGTAAAGCCTCTTGTTTTTCCCCTTTTATGGACGCCATTCAGGGGTAACTTGCTGGTGTGGTGGTTACTACCCTTAACCAACAAGCCTTCATACTGTTGATGCAACTCATTATTGCTCTCTGCTTTAACAGCAAGAGGAAAAGGGGACAGCAACCAACAAGGACATGAGTTTTACGGTCTGGGAAACAAGCCTGGGTGTAACTTGCTGATGTGGCTGATACTACCCTTAACCAATAAGCCTTATTCTTGTGATGTAACTCCAACATTGCTCTCTGCTTCAACGGCAAGAGGTAACAGGGAATTGGACTCAGACAGCAACTAAAGAGGGCCCTGAGTTTAGCAGTTTGGGTAACTAAGTATGGGGGTAACTTGTATGCCACGGCAGTTGCCACCCCCTGATGATACCTTTATGGGAGACCTGTATGGCGCGGCTGGTGCTACCATAAGCTTGCTGGGCAGTCTGGCTGGACCATTTGGTCCTTTTCTGCCGTCATTTCTATGTTTTTATGATTGATCTTGAATGGGGCGCCCCAGAGGCAAATTTTAAAGGGTGTCGTTCTTTGGAATGTCTGTATCTCCTGGATCCAGTGGCAAGAGAGCATCTATTTTCCCAAAGTGGATGTGCTTGTCTGTGCCATCTCTAATCAGATGATTATCTCTGTGGAGGGAGGAGTGGCCCTGAGGGTTGAGCATGATAAGGGGATTGAGGCCATCCTTAAGCAAGCCTTTGAAGCAGTGGTGATGACTTTACAGATTGCTTCCTGTTGCACCCTAGTGGCACGATCTTGTCTGCTGCTCTCTCAGGAAGCTGATGATTCTGGAGTGACCTCCAGAGCGGTTCTGGAACTCGCTGCCACCTTTTTAGCAGATGCGAGCTATGAATTGGTCCGTACCTCGGCCAGAGGAGTAGGTTCGGTGGTGGTGGCCAGGCGTCAAGTATTTTTGTGAAATTGGTCAGCTGATGCAGTCCCCAAAGCTAACCTTACGAAAATGCCTTTTAGAGGCTCGCTCTTCTTTGGGAGGGAGTTGGGAGAAATTGGCCAGTAAGTGGGGCGAATCTACAGTCCCTCGGTTGCTGGAGGATAAGAAGCAGTTGCAATGCCTCTGGTATGAGGGGTCGTCTCCAAGCATTTTCAGAGGACTCAGCCTTTCGGTAGGTCTCAGTCCTTTCATCCTAGACAGCCCAAGAGAGGAGTGGGCTCGGGTGGCGCATCCTCCTGAGCTTGCCAACTTACCTTTAGGAACAAAGACAGAGGGACGCCTCTCTCTCTCTCTCTTTTATCAGAGGTGGGTGGAGATCAGATCAGATCAGTAGGTCCTGGAGGTGAGACGAGAAGAATATACGCTGGAATTTCGCAGTATTCAGGATGTATTCATGGTGTCTCCCTACCACTCCCCACAAAAGAAGCAGGCAGTGGAATCTAAGCTTCTAAGGCTCCTTTGGCTGAGGGCTGTCGTTCCAGTGCCTACGTCTGAAGAAAGTATGGGGCGATATTCCATTTATTTTGTTGTCCCTAAGAAGGCGGGCTCCTTTCGTCCCATCCTGGATCTCAAAAGTATTAATCGTCATTTGAGGGTGACTCATTTTTGCATGGAAACCTTATGCTGAGTGATAATGGCTGTGCTGTCGGGGGAATTTCTGAAATCCCCGGATCTGTCAGAGGCCTACTTTCATATTCTCATCCATTTGAAGAGCAGCAGCGTTTTCTGCATTTTGCAGTGTTAGGACGCTGTTATCAGTTTTGGGCGTTGCCTTTTTCACTAGCCACCACCCCCTGGATGTTTTCCAAGATTATGGTGGTATTAGCGGCAGCGTTGAGATGGGATCCTGATACACCTGTTTTTGGACGACCAGCTGATTCGAGCCAGGTCTCTGGAAGAGAGTCACTTGGTGACCCACAAGTTTATCTCCTTGTTACAGTAGCTCAGTTGGGTGGTCAACCTGGCCAAGAGCTGTCTTCAGCCATTTATTTTATTTATTTAACACTTTTATATACCGACATTAGTGTGCAGCAACATATCGGTTTACATCTGAACTGACAGGTGGAAAGTACATAAAACGGTAACAGGGGGTGAGGGGAGAACAAGGGGGCAAAGAATAAGCCGTCTCAGTCATTGTAGTATCTGGGTGTTCGGTTTGACATGGCGCAAGGCAAAGTTTTCCTGCCAGAAGTTTGGATTCAGAAATTGATGTCACAGGTGCATCACTGGGTGAGCACTATATGCCTGACAGTGTGATAAAGGTGAACCGGTAGATATAGTATACTTGGATTTTCAGAAGGCGTTTGACAAAGTTCCTCATGAGAGGCTTCTAGGAAAAGTAAAAAGTCATGGGATAGGTGGCAATGTCCTTTCGTGGATTGCAAACTGGCTAAAAGACAGGAAACAGAGTAGGATTAAATGGACAATTTTCTCAGTGGAAGGGAGTGGACAGTGGAGTGCCTCAGGGATCTGTATTGGGACCCTTACTTTTCAATATATTTATAAATGATCTGGAAAGAAATACGACGAGTGAAATAATCAAATTTGCAGATGACACAAAATTGTTCAGAGTAGTTAAATCACAAGCGGATTGTGATAAATTGCAGGAAGACCTTGTGAGACTGGAAAATTGGGCATCCAAATGGCAGATGAAATTTAATGTGGATAAGTGCAAGGTGATGCATATAGGGAAAAATAGCCCATGCTATAATTACACAGTGTTGGTTTCTATATTAGGTGCTACAACCCAAGAAAGAGATCTAGGTGTCATAGTGGATAACACACTGAAATCGTCGGTTCAGTGTGCTGCGGCAGTCAAAAAAGCAAACAGAATGTTAGGAATTATTAGAAAGGGAATGGTGAATAAAACGGAAAATTCATAATGCCTCTGTATCGCTCCATGGTGAGACCGCACCTTGAATACTGTGTACAATTCTGGTCGCCGCATCTCAAAAAAGATATAATTGCGATGGAGAAGGTACAGAGAAGGGCTACCAAAATGATAAGGGGAATGGAACAACTCCCCTATGAGGAAAGACTAAAGAGGTTAGGACTTTTCAGCTTGGAGAAGAGACGACTGAGGGGGGATATGATAGAGGTGTTTAAAATCATGAGAGGTCTAGAACGGGTAGATGGGAATCGGTTGTTTACTTTCGGATAGTAGAAAGACTAGGGGGCACTCCATGAAGTTAGCATGGGGCACATTTAAAACTAATCGGAGAAAGTTATTTTTTATTCAACGCACAATTAAGCTCTGGAATTTGTTGCCAGAGGATGTGGTTAGTGCAGTTAGTATAGCTGTGTTTAAAAAAGAATTGGATACGTTCTTGGAGGAGAAGTCAGTTACCTGCTATTAAGTTCACTTAAAGAATAGCCACTGCCATTAGCAATGGTTACATGGAATAGACTTAGTTTTTGGGTACTTGCCAGGTTCTTATGGCCTGGATTGGCCACTGTTGGAAACAGGATGCTGGGCTTGATGGACCCTTGGTCTGACCCAGTATGGCATTTTCTTATGTTCTTATCCTATCTACAGGTGCTCAGTCTGATGGCAGCAACCCTGGAAGGGGGTGAATAAATTTGTGGACAAAGGTGAACCGGTAGATGTGGTGTATTTGGATTTCCAGAAGGCGTTCGACAATGTCCCGCATGAGAAGCTTCTAAGAAAACTAAAAATTCATAGGATATGCGGCGATGTCCTTTAGTGGATTGCAAGTTGGTTAAAAGACAAAAAACAGAGTAGGATTAAATGGTCAGTTTCCGCAGTGGAAAAAGGTAAACAGTGGAGTGTCTTAGGCATCTGTACTTGGACTGGTGCTTTATAATATATTTATAAATGATCTGGAAAGGAGTACGAAGAGTGAGGTGATAAAATTTTTGGATGACACAAAATTATGCAGAGTAGTTAAATCTCATGCGGATTGTGATGAATTGCAGGAGGACCTTGCGAGACTGGAAGATTGGGCTTCCAAATGGCAGATGAAATTTAATGTGGACAAGTGCAAAGTGATGCATATAGGGAAAAATAACCCTTCTTGTAATTACACAATATTAGGTTCTATCTTAGGAGTTACCACCCAGGAAAAGAGATCAAGGTGTCATAGTGGATAATACATTGAAATTGTCGGCCCAATGTGCTGTGACGATCAAAAAAGCAAGCAGCGTTAGGAATTATTAGGAAGGGAATGGAAAATAAAATGGAGGATATCATAATCCCTCTGTATCACACCGTGGTGAGACTGCACCTTGAGTACTGGGTGCAGTTCTGGTCACCGCATCTCAAAAAGGACATAGCACATTCTACATACACTGTAGAATGTGCAGGAAAGGGCGACAAAAATGATATGGGGCAAGCAACGGCTAAACTGTTGTGAACCTGCCCGCGACGAACACGGGTAGGCCCGCTACCTTTCATGGCCAATCAGGCCGCTGATGTCTTCGATAGCGCGGCAGTCTGCCGCCATCCTACGCAGCACAGAGGTAGCCTTCTTCTCTTGCTCTGCGCGGCAGGGCCGAGCCACTGGGAGCCTTCCCTCCCGACTGGGATCGCCGCTCCTGCGGACCTCGGATGGTAGGAAGCTGTCCTTGCTGCTGCCCGGGGTCCTTACCAGGCAGGGAAGCCGTCCCAGCCTGTGCCTGCAGCCATCCTGCTCCTCCTGCTTCCTCTTCGCAGCATGGAGCCGCTCCTGCAGCCTGCCTTTCCTCCAGCTTCACGGCAGGGCTGCTCCCACTGCCTGCCTTGCTCGCTGGGCCTTTCACATGGCTGGGGACGCCGCAACAGACTGTCCTGCTCTTCTCCAGCTTCTTTTTAGGCGTGGGCACGCACCTCTCCTCCATTCTTATGGGACCAGCCAAGTGTGGCCCCCTGCAAGCTCCTCCCTGGGCGTAGTCCTCTTCAGCCCTATAAAAGGGGCCCTTTGACAGTCCAGCTTTGCCTTCACAAGGAGTTAGACGCTCCAGGAGTCTTCGCTGTTCCATCGCTTCTTGAATGTCCTGTGTTCCTTGTTCTTCTTGGGAGCTCCTTGTCTTGTCCTGATGTCCATGTTCCAGTCACAATGTCCATCTTCCGCTCCTAAAGTCCACGTTTAGTCTTGATGTCCTTCTTCCAGTTCCTGAAATCCTCGTTCCAGTCCAGATGTCTGTCCTCCGTTCCTGATGTCCATGATCCAGTCCAGATGTCCTGAACCCCCTGGTTCCTCGTCGCCACCTTTCCTGGCATGCCATGTTGTGTTGCGCCACCAGCCCCATGGGCGGGCTGAGTAGGGCGCCTCGTGGCACATCGCCTTCCTCACTACCGCAGCACAAGCCTCCGGGAGACTTCCGCTTGAATCCTTGTCCCTGGTCTATGGAGTTCCTTGTGCCTGCTCCATCCATGCTAAAGACTCTGCCAGAACCTGTACCGTACCAGCGTGGTCCGCGACCAGCCACTGGCGGCTGTGTAGGGCACACCTCGGTGCAGGTCTGTACAGTTTCTGCAACAGGCTCTTCTAAGTTATTCTACTATCTCGTCTAAGAGTCTAGTCAGTTCCAGCGTCGTCCGTGACCAGCCCCGCGGGTGGGCTGTGTAGGGCATGCTGCATCGCAGTCTGAATCCAGCTCTTGATCCTGACTCCGTGTCTTCCGAGCCTTGCTCCTTGTCTTCGTCCAAGTGTCCTCGCCTGAGTCCTCGTCCAAGTACCCACGTCTCTGCCTGAGTCCTCGTCCAAGTACCCACGTCTCCGCCTCAGTCTTCGACTGAATCTCCATGTTCCGGTCTTCGTTTTCCCCTGGCCTCCATCCGGCCTGCCGCTTCTTGCCGTTACGCAGCAGCAGGTCCGATAGGGCTTGGAACGGTCGGAGGACTGTTCAGAAGACCACCATTGCGTTGTGGGTCTTCCCGAGTCCAGCAGTCTGCACTAAGGAAAACAAAATTATCAGGTAAGTAGTAATTTCTCCTACAGGCCTTACTGTTCAGCTTGGCTATATCACCCAGAACCCTTTTTTTTCCCAAGGGAATGGTGATAGTGCATGTGTTTTTCAAGGAGGGCATCCTAATTAATCCTTATCTGGATGGCTGATTAATTAGCGTCAAGTCAGCAGCGGATAATCATGCCTGGTCTCGCAGAATGGTTCAGTTGCTAAGAACTCAGATGAGTTTTCAATCTGGCCCAAGAGCAGCTTAAATCTTCAGATGCTAGACTACTTAGGTGCTGGGTTCATCACATTTCAGGGCAAGGTATTCCTTCCGGAGCAGCGTATTGAAAAGCATTGGATACGGATATGAGTTCTGTGACTGACGGATCAGTTGTCTGTGTGGGCTTACTTGCAGACGTTAGGTTCCATGCTGCTACCTTGAAGTTAGTTACGTGGGCCAGAGTTCACATGCGACCACTGATGCACCTATTAGTGGTGAAGGAGGAGTTACTCTGGTGGATACAGAGAGATCATCTCACTGTTGGAATGGATTGGGATATTTCTGATTGAATAGTGGTCCCCACAGATGCAAGTTTTCAAGGTTGAGGAGCTCATTGCCAGGAATTGGTGGTGCAGGGGCAGAGGTCCCCAGAGGAGATGGGTTGGTCCATCAATTGATTTAAGCCTTGAGTGGTTTCGGTTAGTGCTGCTGAAGTTTGCAGTCCAGTTGAACAGGAAACCTGTGAGGGTCAGGTCAGACAACGCTGCTGCTGTGGTCTATATTTACCTCATAAAGGGGGGACCCTGAATCAGCACGTTCTCTGTAAGTAGATGTCTTCCTGGCGTGGGGGATATAGCATCTCTGAGCATAGTCGACATCTCACCTAGTGGGAGTTGACAATGTTCAGGTGGATTGTCAGTCATAATGTCATTGATCTGGGGTGCATGGGACTGGCAAACTAGGCCTTTCAGTTCATTCTTTCCCAATGCGGTTGGCCCTTTTTTGGATCTGATGGGTCCGCGAGAAGGTGAAGATGTCTCACTTTTATAATCACAGATGGGACTCTCAGGCATTCGAGCTTGATGTTGTTGGTCAAAGTAGATCGCGGAACCAGATGCAATGTGTCTTTTCCGTGGCCCCTGATTGATAGATTGCTACAGGAGACAGGCCGTCACCCGAGCTTAGCTGTTCTGGCGGCCTCGGACTGGCCAAGGGGCCTTGATATAGAGATCTTCAGCAGCTGGTCGACCACAGCTTGTGGCAACTATTGTTGCGCAGGGACTTTCTGCAACAAAGGCTGATTCTCCATGAGACTCCAGATCGATGTCATCTTACGGGTGATCCCTGAGAGGTCTAAACGATTGAAGCGGCATCATTCCATGTCTGTAGTGAGTGCTATGTTGCAAGATGGGGGGGGAAGGATTTTCTGTATCCTTGGCGTCTGTGCGTCTCTGGAGGTTCTTTGGGAATGGTTCTCTGTTCCCACCACAGCGGTGATTTCTTTGATTTTGGTATTTCAGCAGGAAGGTTTGACTAACAGGCTGGTGCTAAGTATGCTGAAGTTAGAAGTGGCTGCTTTGAGAGCGGTGACGTCACCCGCAGAGATGGCCGCCTGAGCTCTGTGCTCTCCCCTCCGCCGCAAGCAATCTTCCCCCATCGCGGGACTATCCGGGAAATACCTCTCCAAACTTAGCAAATTTGAATCGCCAGCTGAACGTGATGTCTACCCCGCGGAAAAAGCCTGACTTAAATAGATTCTCCTTCGCAGCGGCGACCGCAGCGGCGGCCCTGAACAGCGAGGAAGGAACCAAGATGGCGCCGGCGCGTGACCCCGCGGACTCCCCGGAGGTGTCGGACGAGAAAGGCGATCTGGAGGTACCCACTAGACAGGAATTTCGGATGTGGTTCCAGGAGATCAGGGGAGATATGGCTCGCTACCGGGAGGAGCTGGGAGCCATGTTTGCAGGCATCCAGAAGGAGGTCCGTGACATAGGACAAAGGGTGGATGAAGCGGAGGCGGGGCTGCAGGAGACGCAGACGGAGCTGGAAAGGCTGCAGGATGAACAGGGGAAGGTTAGAGAACTGCAGGAGGAACTCCAGCGGCAAGTGGAAGATTTGGAGAACAGAGCAAGGAGGGTAAACCTCCGGTTCCGTGGCATACCAGAAGGAGAGGATTACAGAGACTGTGCAATGGCAGTGCAAAGCATATGTGCTCAGTTGTTGGACCCGGAGGGTAAAGCAGAGCGGCCCCGGGAGGTTGTGCTGGAACGGGCCCACAGGATCTTTGGCAGCCCCCGAAATAATTTGCCTAGAGACATTGTAGTGTGTTTTCACAGCTTTTTGGTGAAAGAGCAAGTAGCACAAGCTGCCAGGGCAATGGGCGCCGTCACTTGGAAGGGCCACAAAATTGAAATCTTCCAGGATTTAGCCATTTCCACCATAAAGAAGAGGAGGGCCTATCGTGATGTTGTTCAAATTTTGAGGGCTCACAATATTAGATACAGACAGCTTTTGCTAAAGGATATGGCCTTACTAAAGGCGGACATTATATTCAGCCAAGAAACTCATATCAGGAAACGCTATGAGCGATTGCTTTCCTCTGTAGGGTACCCTCAGGTGTTTCATGCTGCAGCGACCGTGCAACACAAATACACTGGAGTGGGAATTTTCTTTGCCAAAGCTATGGTAGTGGATATTATGTCAGTAATCAGGATGTGGAGGGACGAAACATTCTAGTGAAAGCTAAAATTAATGAAGTGCTGTTTACATTATTGAATGTCTATGCCCCGAATACGGATCAGTCCTCGTTCTTTACTAAACTGTCTACAGTCCTAAGTGAATGGGCGGAAGTGCATCTTGTAGTGGGGGGTGATTTTAACTTTACCCGTTACCCTTATTTAGACAATACGGGAAGAGGAGGAGAAGGGAGTAAGAATATCAGGCAAGCTCTAAAAAACTTGATAGCTGACAGGGGACTAGTAGATATCTGGCGGCTTCGCCATCCTACGTCCCGCAACTACACTTTCTTTTCGACTCCACATAAATCCTACTCCCGGATCGACTACTTTCTGGTAGATAGGGATATGGTGGGCATCATTAGGGATGCGGATATTGGTATTATCTCCTGGTCGGACCATGCCCCAATTTGGATCAAGCTTTACCTAGGAAGTCCTCAAGCGGGTGTAAAATTCTGGAGGTTGAACGACAGGTTATTGGATGATAAGCCATTTGTGGATACGATAAAGGATAAGTTAGTCCAAAATCTAGAAATCAACGATAATGGGGAAGTCACACCTGGTGTATTATGGGACAGCATGAAGGCCTATGTGAGGGGTCTTTTTATAGCCAGGGCCACGTATGTGAAAAAGGAGAGGGAGCGCTGCTCGCTAATGGACAAGATAGCCCGCCTGGAGTTGCAACATAAACGTACCCTTGACCCGGGCCTTCTAGAGAAATTGGCGGAGGCTAGAGGGGCACTACAGGCCCTAGATAAGGATCAGATAGCCTTTTTGATACAGAGATTGAAGCAGCAACATTATGAATGGGGAAACAAAGCGGGGCGGCAATTGGCAAGGAAGCTAAAAGAAAGAGAATCGCAATCCAACATTATCAAGATAAAGGGGCCCCAGGGTAAATATGTATATTCACAGCAGGAAATAGGGCAGTGCTTCAACAAATTCTACCGCACACTATATGATTCAGAGCAATTGAGTACTCCGGAGATTGACCAGTATCTTCGGGATATACCTCTTCCTGTTCTGTCAGATGATCAGAGGACTCAGATTAATGAAGAGATCAGAGAGGGAGAAATATCCCTAATCATCAAAGATCTTAAATTGGGGAAAGCCCCGGGCCTGGATGGGCTAACTGGGAAATTCTACAAAACTTTCTGCTTGGAATTGACACCCACCTTAATGTCCATGTATAATGCATTACGCAGAGATGGTAAGCTTTCCACTGAGTCCAATACTGCGGGCATTACGATATTGGCCAAGCCGGGAAGAGATCACACCCTTTGTGGCTCATACCGACCCATATCACTGATTAATATAGATATGAAGATTTTAGCGAGAGCTTTGGCTATCAGGCTTGGGAGGGTAGTACCTGGGCTGGTTCATAACGATCAGTCGGGGTTTATACCAGGGAGGCTGGCGTCGGACAATGTGCGCCGGGTGGTGGAATTGATGTGGTGGGCCCAGAATAACAGCATTCCTGCAGTACTACTCACTATTGACGCCGAAAAGGCATTTGATCGTGTACACTGGCCTTATTTATTTAAAGTCATGGAGGTTATGGGCCTAGGGGAGCACTTTATCACTTGGATTGCAAAATTATATGGGAACCCACATGCCCGAATTAAAATTAATGGGGCATATTCTGACCCCTTTGAGGTGAAACGGGGCACGAGGCAGGGGTGCCCTTTATCTCCATTATTGTTTGCCCTATCATTAGAGCCGTTCGCGGAGCAAATTAGAGGTCATCCAGATATTCGGGGCATTCCCATTAATGATGTATCATATTTATTTATTTTATTTATTTATTTAACACTTTTTTTATACCGACCTTCGTAGTAATAACCATATCGGATCGGTTTACAATTTATAATCATATAAATTTATAATCGGTTTACAATTTATAATCATATAAATTTATAATCATATAAATTTATAATCATATAAATTATCGCTCTTCGCTGATGATTTGTTATTTACAGTCGCCCAACCGGAGGTCTCCTTAAAGCCTCTGTTGGAGGAAATGCGCATATTTAGCAGATTATCTGGTTTCAAAGTTAACGCTGATAAATCTGAATTGCTAAATGTCTCGCTGTCTAATGACCAGTATGCAGCGCTGGGGAGCGCGTTGCCTTTCCGACTGGCTAGAGAGGCCATAAAGTATCTGGGGGTTAAAATAGGGACACACTTGGCTGATTTATATAGTTTAAACTATGATGCATTACTGACCCGCATACAACAAGACTTAGACAGATGGGACAGGTTTGACTTAACTTTGGTTCGGGAGGGTGGCAGCAATTAAGATTAATGTCCTGCCCCGCTTTTGCTATCTGTTCCAAACGCTACCTGTAGCGATCCCGGAAGGAGCCATGAGAGCATGGCAACGGAAACTCTTTCAGTTTATTTGGAAGAGGAAACCCCCTTGGGTTTCCCGTAACATTTTATATAAAGATAAGGCATGAGGAGGCCTCAATATACCCAACCTCCAGTGGTATTACTCAGCCATCATGCTGGGAGTGATTATTAGTTGGCATCTCAAAGGCAGTCCCAAACCATGGGTGGTCATAGCGCAGGCGGGTTCAGAGCCCGTTTCCTTAGCCTCTCTGGTTTGGTGTAGAGATATGGGAAGGTGCACGTTCCAGTCACTCACGCCGTTCCCGCAAGCTGTCTTGCGGCACTGGGGGAAATGGAGGGGGCGTATGGTGGGAGACAAGAGTATATATTCACTTACACCTTTTTAATGCACCCTAGATTCCCACCAGGGTAGGATCTTGTTTATGTCCGGAGATGGCGACAATTGGAGGTCACTACGGCGGGTCAATTCTTTCATGGGTCTCAGCTGATTCCAGCCGTAGAATTACAAGATACATATGATTTATCACCTAGAGACCTGTATGCCTATCGGCAAATCATACACTTTCTTCGGTCCGAAGGGGCATCTGGTGCATTGTCGCAGGGTAAATCTCTTTATGAATCGCTTTGTGAACAGGCAAAGCCGGTATCCAAGCCCTTTTCTCGACTATATATGCTTATTAATAGTGGCCCTAAGGTAAAGATGGGTTATCAGACCAAGTGGGAAAGAGATCTGGGAGAATCTCTCTAGGATGCAGAATGGGATCAATGCCATATGATTATGGGACGGGGATCTATTTCTGCTACCCTTAAAGAGAATGGTTATAAACTAATGTACAGGTGGTATATGGCCCCGGAAAGAATACACTGCATCCAACCCCAGTTGAGTGACCGTTGCTGGCGTCAGTGTGGTGAGAAGGGTACATTCTTTCATATGTGGTGGCTATGCAACAAAATATGGGCTGAAGTGACCCGGCTTGCATCCAACATATTGGGGGTAGATGTCCCGCTCGACCCCAAGGGATGTCTGCTAGGGCTGCTGGGGGCAACTGGGGGCGAAAAACAGAGGAGATTAGCACTCCATATCTTTATTGCCACCAGGTGTGAAATTGCATTTAAATGGAAAGGGGATGCCGTGCCTATCCTCACACATGTATTATCAAGATTGGATAGAGTATACCAGTTGGAATATCTGACTGCAGTAACACATGACCGGGTCAATAAATTCAACGCCATTTGGGAACCGTATCGAGTTTGGAAACATAACCAGCAGTGACTCCCCTTCCTTTGTGAGCCTGGTTGGGGTAGCGTAATATGGACAACAGGGTGGGTGAGGTGGGGGAGGAGGGTAGGGGGGGAAACACGGGGGGGACAAAAACAGGGGGAGATGTTCAATGAAACACGGAACACTTGTTGACTATTCCAGAACAGTTTATTATGATTGAGTACACAATTCTGTTAAATTTGAATGAGTAGAGCGCATATTTACTGAACAATTGTGCAACGGGCTGAGTTTATAATGTCTGTGCTGTTGAATGTTCTTCTTCTGAAGATATGTTGTATTTCTTGTTCTGTAAGAGATTAAATAAAAAATTAAAAAAAAAAAAAAAAGAAGTGGCCGCTTTGGCCTGGTATAGAGGTCGAGTTCAAGGGAGACCTTTTTTCATCGCATCCAGAAGTGTCTAGATTTTTTAAGGGTGTTAAGCGTATTCAGCTGCCACTGTGGACACTTATATGCTTTAGGACCTGACCTTGGTGTTGACCTTTTTGGCAGGCTCCACATTTCTTCCTCTGTGGTAGCTTCCCTTTTCTGGTGCTTACACTGAACAGCGTACAGGTTAGGACTGTACCTTCCTTCATGTCCAAGATGGTAGCTGACTTTTTTTTTCAATCTGCCCATATTCTGCTTTTCTGCTGCCACAAGGCAGTGAAGAAATAGCAGCACAGGTCAGGAAACCTGCACCGTTTTGGCAATTAATCGGGGTAAGAGATCCCTTACTTACATCGCCACCACCTCGAAGTTCAGCCCCCACCGCTCTGAGGCTGCCTGAAGCCGCGCCCACACCATACCAACAGCCAATCGGAAGCCCCGAACCCCGGGAGCGGCAGCCCTTTAAACTAGCATCATTACCTCGGCGTCACACGCCAAAGGAGTGCAACAAAGGGGCCTTCCCCTTTGAGCGCCCCTTTGTGTGACCCAGTACACGAACCAGTACTCAGCAGTGGCTATTGGTCTCAACTTCTCTCCTTTCATTTCCTAGCAGACTGATCCAAAATTGACGGAGGTTATCTCACTCTCTCTACATACCAGCTCACCTTCAGGACCGTCTCTGCCAATCTACTCTCATTTATATTCTAGTAGGGAACTACCCTAGACTTCCGTGACGCAAGGCTACTCAGTACCCATCGTATACTACAACTACTTCACTAGGGTGAACACACCCATGCAGCACCGAAGTCACCCCAACAGAACCCTTATTCCCATCATGATCTCCCCTATTACCCAACTTCTTGGACTTGCCCTATTCACCCTCACTCTATTCAATGCCCAATCGATCACCAAGAAAACCCATATCCTCCATGACTATTTACTTGACGCCAAGCCAGATATCTGTGCGATTACAGAAACCTGGCTCAAACCGATGGACACAGCCTTGATAAATCAGCTCCCTACTCACCTATATGATGTCTTCTCACTCCCTAGACAAAAGAAAAGAGGTGGAGGCCTCCTCTTACCGGCCAAAAAAGATCTTAATCTAACCCTACAACGCACCAAAACGGTATCTAAACTAGAAGTAGGCTTGTTTAGATCCAGTTCGCTCCAAATCCTCCTCACATACGCTCCGCCAGGATTTCTAGACTTGGATGCTTCACCTTTGATAGAAACCATAGCCAAATACTTAAACCTGGACTCCCCAGCCATAATTTTAGGGTATTTCAATCTACACATTGTTTCGAGAAATTAGGGAAGCTAACCAAATTGGTAGTGCGGTAATAATGGGAGACTTCAATTACCCCAATATTGACTGGGTAAATGTATCATCGGGACACGCTAGAGAGATAACGTTCCTGGATGGAATAAATGATAGCTTTATGGAGCAATTGGTTCAGGAACCGACAAGAAAGGGAGCAATTTTAGATCTAATTCTCAGTGGAGGACAGGACTTGGTGAGAGAGGTAACGGTTATGGGGCCACTTGGCAATAGTGATCATAATATGATCAAATTTGATTTAATGACTGGAAGAGGAACAGTGTGCAAATCCAAGGCTCTCGTGCTAAACTTTCAAAAGGGAAACTTTGATAAAATGAGAAAAATTGTTAGAAAAAAACTGAAAGGAGCAGCTACAAAAGTAAAAAATGTCCAAGAGGCATGGTCATTGTTAAAAAATACCATTCTAGAAGCACAGTCCAGATGTATTCCACACATTAAGAAAGGTGGAAAGAAGACAAAACAATTATCAGCATGGTTAAAAGGGGAGGTGAGAGAAGCTATTTTAGCCAAAAGGTCTTCATTCAAAAATTGGAAGAAGGATCCAACAGAAGAAAATAGGATCAAGCATAAACGTTGGCAAGTTAAATGTAAGACATTGATAAGACAGGCTAAGAGAGAATTTGAAAAGAATTTGGCTGTAGAGGCAAAAACTCACAGTAAAAACTTTTTAAAATATATCCGAAGCAGAAAACCTGTGAGGGAGTCAGTTGGACCGTTAGATGATCGAGGGGTTAAAGGGGCACTTAGAGAAGATAAGGCCATCGCGGAAAGATTAAATGATTTCTTTGCTTCGGTGTTTACTGAAGAGGATGTTGCGGAGGTACCCGTAATGGAGAAGATGTTCATGGATAATGATTCAGATGGACTGAATCAAATCATGGTGAACCTAGAAGATGTGGTAGGCCTGATTGATAAACTGAAGAGTAGTAAATCACCTGGACTGGATGGTATACACCCCAGAGTTCTGAAGGAACTAAAAAATGAAATTTCAGACCTATTAGTAAAAATTTGTAACCTATCATTAAAATCATCCATTGTACCTGAAGACTGGAGCATAGCAAATGTAACCCCAATATTTAAAAAGGGCTCCAGTGGCGATCTGGGAAACTACAGACCGGTTAGCCTGACTTCAGTGCCAGGAAAAATAGTGGAAAGTGTTTTAAACATCAAAATCACAGAACATATAGAAAAACATTGTTTAATGGAGCAAAGTCAGCATGGCTTTACCCAGGGCAAGTGTTGCCTCACAAACCTGCTTCACTTTTTTGAAGGAGTTAATAAACATGTGGATAGAGGTGAACCAGTAGATATAGTATACTTGGATTTTCAGAAGGTGTTTGACAAAGTTCCTCATGAGAGGCTTCTAAGAAAAGTAAAAAGTCATGGGATAGGTGGCGATGTCCTTTCGTGGATTGCAAACTGGCTAAAAGACAGGAAACAGAGAGTAGGATTAAATGGACAATTTTCTCAGTGGAAGGGAGTGGGTAGTGGAGTGCCTCAGGGATTTATATTGGGACCCTTACTTTTCAATATATTTATAAATGATCTGGAAAGAAATACGACGACTGAAATCATCAAATTTGCAGATGATACAAAATTGTTCAGAGTAGTTAAATCACAAGCAGATTGTGATAAATTGCAGGAAGACCTTGTGAGACTGGAAAATTGGGAATCAAAATGGCAGATGAAATTTAATGTGGATAAGTGCAAGGTGATGCATATAGGGAAAAATAACCCATGCTATAGTTACACAATGTTAGGTTCCGTATTAGGTGCTACAACCCAAGAAAGAGATCTAGGCGTCATAGTGGATAACACATTGAAATCGTCGGCTCAGTGTGCTGCGGCAGACAAAAAAACAAACAATGTTGGGAATTATTAGAAAGGGAATGGTGAATAAAACGGAAAATGTCATAATGCCTCTGTATTGCTCCATGGTGAGACCGCACCTTGAATACTGTGTACAATTCTGGTCGCCGCATCTCAAAAAAGATATAATTGCGATGGAGAAGGTAGAGAGAAGGGCTACCAAAATGATAAGGGGAATGGAATAGCTCCCCTATGAGGAAAGACTAAAGAAGTTGGGACTTTTCAGCTTGGAGAAGAGACGACTGAGGGGGGATATGATAGAGATGTTTAAAATCATGAGAGGTCTAGAACTGGTAGATGTGAATCGGTTATTTACTCTTTCGGATAATAGAAAGACTAGGGGGCACTCCATGAAGTTAGCATGGGGCACATTTAAAACTAATCAGAGAAAGTTCTTTTTACTCAACGCACAATTAAACTCTGGAATTTATTGCCAGAGGATGTGATTAGTGCAGATAATATAGTTGTGTTTAAAAAAGGATTGGATAAGTTCTTGGAAGAGAAAACCATTACCTGCTATTAAGTTGACTTAGAAAATAGCCACTGCTATTACTAGCAATGGTAACATGGAATAGACTTAGTTTTTGGGTACTTGCTAGGTTCTTCTGGCCTGGATTGGCCACTGTTGGAAACAGGATGCTGGGCTTGATGGACCCTTGGTTCTGACCCTGTATGGCATATTCTTATGTTCTTATTCCTAACCTCCCTTACCGCCATGGGCTTCCAGCAACTTGTCAGCAAGCCTACGCATAAAGCCGGACATACGCTTGACCTCATTTTCATTAACTCCGGCTTCACACAGCCCACTCCCCCCTTGTGCCTCCCAGTTCCATGGACTGACCATTCTCTTATCACCTCTACCCTCAAGATGAAAGGAAGATCTTTATCTCATCCCTCCCACACCACATTGCATTATAGGAAATCCTGCACTTCAGAAGTCCTCAGCAATTCATTGGTCAAAGAACTCTCTAACCTTGATTTATCAAATCCCAACTCAGCCCTACTCTCTTGGCACAAAATCATGGAAGCAGTAGCTAACAGCGTATGCCCCCTATTGACAAAGAAAATTAACCCTACTCAAAAAAATAAACCATGGTTCTCAAAGGAGCTCCGATTACTAAAACAAGACCTCAGAGAGAGAGAAAATGGCGGAAGACCCCTAATCCTCACACTCTAGCTACATATAAAGCTGCTCTTCACTATTACAGAAACGCAACACTACGAACAAAAAGGGATTTCTACGCCCTCAGAATCCACGACCTGGTATTCGACGCGAAGGCCCTCTTCTCTTACGTATCGGAACTTACTAAAACCACCCCCCTCTCCCTTTCCGGATGACCAAGCGCAATCGAAAGCCAATGATCTGGCACTATTCTTGCAAAATTAAAATTTCCAACATTCTAACACGACTGCCATCCAACCCTAACACGCCGCCCAGCTCCTCATCCTCCTTCTCTAACTTGGAAGCTTCGTTGGAAACCTTCAAAACCACTTCTGCTATGGAGATTGAATCCCTCCACACACACCCTTGACCAAATTCCAACCAAACTACTACTTCTAGTGCCGGACTCTCTCTCCAAACATCTAGCCGATATTATTAACTGTTCACTTTCACATGGAATTTACCCAGATGCTCTCAAACTGGCCACTCTTAAACCCATACTCAAGAAACCGAACCTGGACCCTGGTGTCCTTATCAATTTCTGCCCTATTTCCAATATACCGTTTGTACCCAAGCTCATGGAAAAAATGGTTAACAACCAACTATCGGAGTATCTTGAGGAACATCAAATTCTCCACGCTTCACAATACGGATTCCGTAAATCACATAGCACTGAAACCCTCCTCATCTCCCTCACTGACCACCTCAGCATAGGCCTTGACAAAGGACATTCCTTCTTGTTAGTGCTCCTCGATATCTCCGCAGCATTCGATACAGTTAACCATTCCATCTTATTACATCGGCTTTCAGACATAGGGATAATAGGATCAGCATTCAGATGGTTTGACTCATTTCTCAGCGACAGAGGCTATAAAGTCAAAGTCAATAATAAGGAATCTCCATGCATCAACTCTCCACTTAGAGAGGAGCCCTGGGGAACTCCATCTCCCACCCTGCTCAATGTCTACCTCCTTCCTCTCTGCCAACTACTTAAGACTTTAAATCTGAAATACTACATATACGCGGACGATGTACAAATTTTGATCCCCGTAACTGAATCCCTGGCAAAATCACTCAAGCAATGGGACAACTGTCTACAAATGATTAACCTCCTCCTTACTGGCTTAATGCAGCCAAGACGGAACTCCTTCTTATCACTCCAGAAGACAGTGACCTACACCAGCAGTCGCTCCCTAACTCTCAAATCCCACAAGCAAGAGACTTAGGAGTTATAATCAATAGACATCTGAGTTTAAAGAAGTTCATAAACCACACTACCAAGGTGCTACCAAGACTCAAGCCTCTACTACACTTCCACAACTTCAGATCTGTTCTCCAGGCCATTCTGTTTTCTAAGGTAGATTATTGTAATGCTATTCTTCTAGGTCTCCCAGCATCTACCATAAAACCCCTTCAGATGCTCCAGAACACAGCAGCAAGAATACTAACCAACACCAGTCGGAGAGATCACATTACGCCTATCCTCAGGGATCTGCATTGGCTCCCAGTTAGTTTTAGAATCCTTCACAAATCTCTCACTATTATGCACAAAAGCATCCACCACCAGGTCCCCCTTGACTTGCAATTTCCACTCAAACTTCACACCTCAGCTAGACCCATTAGAGAAGCTTATAAGGCAGTGGTTCTCAACCTTTATAGTTCTGTGACCCTTTTAATACAATTCCCCACTATGTGGCGACCCCAACCGTAAAATTATTTTCGTTCATAGGCCTAAGTAACTGTACTGTATATACCGTATTTTCCGGTGTATAAGACAACCCCCAACTTTTACAGTTAAAATATAGAGTTTGGGATATACTCGCCGTATAAGACTAACCCTCTTCCAACGCATTCCAACATTTACAGCAGGAGGGAGTGACTCGAGGAGTGAGGGCGTGCTGCCCGATTGGCCGGTGCTGGGCAAAAGGGGCTTGCTTCGGCAAGCCCCTTTTGCCCAGCACTGTCGAATCGGGGAGTGAGGGAGCGCAGAATGAACTTTTTTACTGCATCCGGTGAGGGGAGAGAGTGACTCGAGCGACAAAAAACCCATATTTCCAATGGTCTCTTAGGCCAGTGGTCCCCAACCTTTTTTGCACCAGGGACCGGCTTCAAGCAAGACCATTTTTCCATGGCCCGGCAGGGGCGGAGCTTTGGTCATTTGGGGGCAGGGTTATGGAGGGGGTTGGATTTTTAGTGCACACTTATCATTTAATTATGACATTTATAATGTGAATGTGACTCAACTCACCATAGGTTCTCACATGCATGGCACACTGACCCATGATCGTCACGGGGCTAGATGTAAAAGTACAGTTTGTATCCACGGGAACCCCCCTGACCCACAATAATGGATGTAAAGCAGAATTATGACATTCCCCATACAACTCACCCTACAAAAAAGATATTCTGGTTTTGGTGTCATCTCAGTAACAGCAACTCAAACTCCTTCTACTTCCAGGCTCAATAGCCCTACTTATGAAAAGACAGCAGTTTACCACCAATGCATGTCCTCTTGAGAAAATACAACAAATAAGACCGATACAAACACTTACATGCTAGCAAAATAGCTCATCTCGGTAACAGACACAGAACCGACCTAACATACTCCCAGGATCTGTAGTAATGCACATAAACTAATCCACACACAGTTACACCTGTATTATGGAATACACTCAAACAGGAGCAACCCTATCTATGAAAAGGCAACATTACAAATATTAAATCAGGTCCTAAAAACCAATACACCTCTTATTAGGAAAACAGAACTAGCAAGCAGATATAGATCCCCACACAGAAATAATTGTAAAACTATACTAATAAGCAGAATAAATGTTTCTAAACAGCTATGAACAGAATAACATCCAACAATTAAAAACTCATAAAAACTATTAAACATTCTCCAAACACCAATAAAATATTTCAAAAAAGCAGACATCACACAATTAAAATGGCAGTCAAGAAAAATAAACTTAAAAAGCCACCTTTACTTACCCCCTCTAGCAGCTCTCCTACTCCCCTTCCCTGCAGGCCGTGGCACACACCAGAAGCAGCAGTAGAAGCTAAGCTCTATACTTATGGTCCTCTTCCTTAGTGCCCATGTCTCTCTCTCTCTCTCACACACACACACACACACACACACACACACACTCACTCACCAGTCTCTCACTCCCATGCTTGTTCTCTCCACATGCACAGGCTTCTCATTCCCATAATCACTTTCTTTCTCTCTCTCTCTCACAAACACACACACTCACCAGTCTCTCACTCCCTGGTTCTCTTTCAGATATACAGGCTTCTCCCTCCCATGATGTGTCTCACACACACCCAGGTTTCTCACTCCCATGCTCACTCTCTTCACATGCACAGGCTTCTCGTTCCCATAATCACTTTATTTCTCTCTCTCTCTCTCTCACACACACACCAGTCACCTGATTTCGCTCATGCATACACACACACAGGCTTCCCACTCCCATGTTCTCTTTCAGATATACAGGCTTCTCCCTCCCATGCTGTGTCTCACACACACTCAGGTTTCTCACTTTCATGCTCACTCTCTTCACATGCACAGGCTTCTCGTTCCCATAATCACTTTCTCTCTGTTACACACACACCAGTCTCTCTCATTTCCATGCTCACTCTCCACGTGCACAGGCTTCTCATTCCCTGAATCACATTCTCTCACATTCACACACACCAGTCTTTTTCTCTCACACACACCGTCACCTTACCAAGCAGTCTCTCTCTCTCATGCATGCACACTACCCAGGTTTCTCACTCCCATGCTTTCTTTCACCCCCACAACACCAGGCTTCTTACACCCATGCTTTCCCACATACCCAGACTTCTCACTTCCATGCTTTTTCTCTTTCTCACACACACACATCAGTCACCTCCCTGACTGTCTCACACTCTCACATACGCATCAGTCATCTCCTTGAGTAGTCACTTTCATTGTCTCTCACATACACACACACATCAGCTCTCTGACCAGTCAATCACACACAGGCTGGCTGGCTGCTTCTCTCTCTTTCTCTCACTCACTTCCTCTTCTCCCCCCCCCCCCCCCGGAGCACAAATGGGAGCTGCAGCAGCCCCCGCAGGCCAAGAAAGAAGAATCCCATCGGCCGCGGGAGGCTCATGCTGCTGTCTCGATTACCGGCTGCTTCAATTGCTCAGGGACCGATGCTGCAGCCGCCGCTGCTACTTTATCACGTGGCACGGCTCTTTCTCCTTCCCGCGCACCGCTCCGTGTATCACTTCCTGTTCCGGGTCACGGGAGGGGGGGGGGCGCGGGAAGAAGAAAAGGCCAGCCGCGGGTGCCACAGCTTCTTCTAGCACCGCTGCCATTCCCACTGGGCTTGAACGTGCTGACAGCCCGGCGGCAGCAGGAGAGACCGGGAGCGTGCGACACACTTGGCCAGTGCTTGGCGGCGCTGCGGACCGGCAAAAAACTCCCACGGCCCGGTCCCGGTCCGCAGACCGGTGGTTCGGGACCCCTGCCTTAGGCGACCCCTAGCAAATCGTCATTCGACCCCCAAAGGGGTCGCGACCCACAGGTTGAGAACCGCTGTTATAAGGGATCTTTACAAGCCCTTCCTAACA
Organism: Rhinatrema bivittatum; assembly: GCF_901001135.1. NCBI lineage: Eukaryota > Metazoa > Chordata > Amphibia > Gymnophiona > Rhinatrematidae > Rhinatrema > Rhinatrema bivittatum. The sequence continues at coordinate 290,200 of NW_021820378.1, forward strand.
AAGTTGTTAACCGATCAACCATCAGAGAACGGGCTTTCTCAACAGCAGGACCTTCCATCTGGAACGCCATACCCCCGGACCTCAGACAGGAATCTTGTCTTTTGACTTTAAAAAAAAAACAAAACTTAAGACATGGTTTTTTAGACAAGCCTACCCCTCATCTAGGCTAGCATTGCCATACCTTTGTCATGTCATAGATCAGATGTTGACCACTCTAGCACCCTCCATCTCTACAGTTGTATTCATTTTATCGAGTTCTTTCCCCCCTCTGCTTTTTCATCTTCCCAGTTATATTCCCCTGTTTTATTGTAACTTTTGCTCCTTCTGGTTATGGTTATCGTTTTTAATGCCTCTGTTGCCGGTAAACTGACCTGATTTGTTTGGATCAAGAATGTCGGTATAGAAAAGCTATAAATAAATAAATATTGTTGCCCTCGTTGGATGGAGCGGTGGATGTGGCATCCCTTGGATGTGCGGAGATATCTGTTGCATTAACTTACAGTTAATGAGACCTTGCGGAGAACAAATCATCTCTTCGTATTTCATGAGAGTGAAGAAGGGAGAAACAGCTTCTCGTACCACAGTGGCAGTTTGGATTAAAGATGTGATCACAGCAGCTTCAGTGGATGTGGATATGACATTACCCAGGCTAATTAGGGCTCGTTCGACAGCACAAACGGTATTTATTAAAAACATGGCTCTGTAATCAGGCATTCAAGGAAGGCTCAGGCTAATCACAATAGACATTATATGTCTCCTGCCCACCTAAACTATGAATCTGCAATGCTCCACTTGGTCTTTTTTGTTTTATTGGTTACTTTTAGATATTTTACTTATTTTGTTTATTTTGGATGCTTTTACATATTATTTAACTTGTAATATAAACTGAATTTAGTATTAACTTGGCTTGTATGAAATTTTTTATGTTATTATGTTGATAAATGTACTTGTATGCCTTTCATAATTGTATTATTGTAAACCGATGCGAAGGTCCCTGGTCCAAACACCGGTATAGAAAACTTTACAAATAAATATTTATTTAGGGGGGGGGTGCTCTTCTGCCGGCAACGGAGATAGTCGCATGAACTCGTGCTCTCCCTCCCAGATCTAATTTCTGCAACTTAAATTAAGCTTGGAAACCGGTGATTACCAGGATAAAGTGGTCACAAGCTCCCGGAACAGCAACCATGGCTGCAAAAAGATTTAAAGCAGTTTTCTTTTACCAAAGTACTGCCGGACATTCCTACTGACATTCCTGAGCAGGCCGCTGTGGATGGCACTGTGGTAAATTCTGAACCGTAGCACCCCACGTTTGTCAAACAGCTGAGAGATGAGATTTGGGGGTGGTTTGTGGAGTTTCAAGCAGACCTCAAGAACCACAAAAAAGAACTATTGGCTTCTCTTTCAGATTTGCGAGATGATTTTGTAGCACTGGGGCAGAGAGTAGATGAAGTCGATGTTAGGCCCGAGAACCACGCAGCAGCGCTGAAAACTTTAAATCTGCAGCAGGGACATCTAGAAGCTGAATTCACCACACTACAGGACAAGATTGAAGATCTTGAAAACCGCACACGGAGGTGCATTATGCGAATAAGAGGAGTAATTGAATCTCCTGCATACTCCAACTTCTCAGAGGTGGCTGAGAAAATCTGCAACTTTATACTACTGGGAGAAACTTACCTAATGGAGAGGAGGCTGAACAAGCAACTTGCATAAAGCTGGAGAGAGCACATAGAGCTCTAGGACCCAGATCAGACGCTAAACCGTGAGACATCGTGATCTGCTTCCATAGCTATGCCCAAAAGTCCTCAGTAATGGACGCTGCTAAAAAGCAAAATACCTGGCTGTGGGAGGGCAACTCATTGCCATTTTTCAAGACTTGGCTTCCTCGATGCTTAAAAGGAGATTTGAAATGAGAGAGAGAACCTCCTTTATGCGAAATGAAAACATAAGGTATAAATGGACTTTTCCGTTTGGATTACAGTTTGTGGTGAAAGGTACGACACACAGAGTCAAGATGCAGAGCGCAGCAGTGGAGGCTCTAGAAAAGGCCGGCTAGAGCCTCAATACAGAAGCCACCCGGCCCTCATCAAAACCACAGAGAATTGTGGATCAACCGAGATGCCACAGAGTTGGCAAGGGCGGCAGGAGACTTAGGAGGCGTTCGGAAGATTTGAGAGCGGCCCTCTCAGACCAAGGATGAAAAGATAAGGACCCAGTTGATTTATAGCCCGCCAGGCTTCTATTATTTATTATTATTTATTTAAAGCTTTTCTATAGCGGCATTCATGATACAATCATATCATGCTGGTTTACAGGTAACGGGGTGTAGAATCTTAAGCAAATAACATGTGGAAAGGAACAAAAGTTACAATAAAACAGGGTAGTAGCAACTGGAGAAGGAAGAAACAAGAGTAGGAGTAACTTACAGTAATTTTACAGTAAAAAACTACATAGGGCTGAAATGTCTCTTAATAGTTTTCTTGGTAGTTGTTGTTGTTATGGGGTCAGTTAGACGTTATTATGGCCGTCCTGTCCATCTGTGGGGCTTTTGATCCAATATTTGACCGCCTTAACATTACATAAGAACATAAGAATATGCCATACTGGGTCAGACCAAGGGTCCATCAAGCCCAGCATCCTGTTTCCAACAGTGGCCAATCCAGACCAGAAGAACCAGGCAAGTACCCAAAAACTAAGTCTATTCCATGTTACCGTTGCTAGTAATAGCAGTGGCTATTTTCTAAGTCAACTTAATTAATAGCAGGTAATGGACTTCTCTTCCATGAACTTATCCAATCCTTTTTTAAACACAGCTATACTAACTGAACTAACCACGTCCTCTGGCAACAAATTCCAGAGTTTAACTGTGCATTGAGTAAAAAAGAACTTTCTCAGATTAGTTTTAAATGTGCCACATGCTAACTTCATGGAGTGCCCCCTAGTCTTTCTATTATCCGAAAGAGTAAAAAACTGATTCACATCTACCCGTTCTAGACCTCTCATGATTTTAAACACCTCTATCATATCCCCCCTCAGCCATCTCTTCTCCAAGCTGAAAAGTCCCAACCTCTTTAGTCTTTCCTAATAGGGGAGCTGTTCTATTCCCCTTATCATTTTGGTAGCCCTTCTCTGTACCTTCTCCATCGCAATTATATCTTTTTTGAGATGCGGCGACCAGAATTGTACACAGTATTCAAGGTACGGTCTCACCATGGAGCGATACAGAGGCATTATGACATTTTCCGTTTTATTCACCATTCCCAACATTCTGTTTGCTTTTTTGACTGCCGCAGCACACTGAGCCGACTATTTCAATGTGTTATCCACTATGACGCCTAGATCTCTTTCTTGGGTTGTAGCACTTAATATGGAACCAACATTGTGTAACTATAGCATGGGTTATTTTTCCCTATATGCATCACCTTGCACTTATCCACATTAAATTTCATCTGCCATTTTGATGCCCAGTTTTCCAGTCTCACAAGGTCTTCCTGCAGTTTATCACAATCTGCTTATGATTTAACTACTCTGAACAATTTTGTATCATCTGCAAATTTGATGATTTCACTCGTCGTATTTCTTTCCAGATCATTTATAAATATATTGAAAGTAAGGGTCCCAATACAGATCCCTGAGGTACTCCACTGCCCACTCCCTTCCACTGAGAAAATTGTCCATTTAATCCTATTCTCTGTTTCCTGTCTTTTAGCCAGTTTGCAATCCACGAAAGGACATCACCACCTATCCCATGACTTTTTACTTTTCTTAGAAGCCTCTCGTGAGGAACTTTGTCAAACGCCTTCTGAAAATCCAAGTATATTACATCTACCGGTTCACCTTTATCCACATGTTTATTAACTCCTTCAAAAAAGTGAAGCAGATTTGTGAGGCAAGACTTGCCTTGGGTACAGCCATGCTGACTTTGTTCTATTAAACCATGTCTTTCTATATGTTCTGTGATTTTGATGTTCAGAACACTTTCCACTATTTTTCCCGGCACTGAAGTCAGGCTAACCAGTCTGTAGTTTCCTGGATTATGTATTGGTCTGCCTCACTCTAGCCTGCGAGCCTTGCAAACACTCCAACCGTCCAGGGCCTGTTTAGTTATAAGAAGCTTTCCTTGGGATCATGTGACTCTGCTGCTGCATGAATTACTTTAGTTGCTGCTCCAGCAGTGGATTAAATTTTAACTCTTGTTTTTAGATCTCTGAAGTTTAATGGTCCAATATTTTTTATTCTAATGTTTAGTTTGGCAGATCCACTATAAGCAGGTTATAAATGTTATTAAATAAATAGTAGATAAGCCCAGAGGAACCAGACCTATAGGAATCCTAAAGGAGGGACCTGAATGATTTCCAAAGTTCCTGTATTGCATCAGCTTTATTTCTGTATCCTACACAGTATGGTAAAGAGAACCCACTGATTTTCTTAACTTAACTTCCGAATATTTCTATAGAGAGATCATAGAGAAGTTTTCATAGGCATCACATAAAGCTTCTGCTAAGTCACAGAATTCTTTAATATCAAGAGATCTCATGCATTCATTATGTGATCCTTCTAAACATCTCATCTCAGGTTATTGGTAGCGTTCCATGCCATTGTCTCTTACACATGATTAATTCCTTCTTTTTATATCCAGCAGACAATGAGGTCATACAGAAAGAGAAGAGGGAGGAGCATCGAGAAGAACACCCTATAGTATTGGCACTTACACCAAGAAAATCAGGAAATGTCTGTGAGAATCTTGCCCAGAGTACTGAGGGGGGAGACATTAGCCAAAGACAGCATGAATCGGAGAAGAAGGAGCAAGTCTCTGCAGGAGAGTCACCGGTTGGAGTCACTGCTTGTGACATCCCTGAGCACCAGAGACATCTGAGAAGAGAGAATCCCTTCCAAAGTAATAACAGTGATCAAATGAGTTTTGAACACCGCATGAGAAATCTGAGAATAGAGAGACTTTTCCAGAGTAATAACAGTGATCAAATGACTTCTGACTTCCAGCAGAAAGAGGAGGAAGGGAAGAAATCCTTTCACTGTGACACTTGTGGGAAAAACTTTAATAGAAAATGTCATTTTGTCTTGCACCAGAGAAGTCACCCAGGAGAGAGACCTTTTCCATGCAAACAGAAGTTAACCCTGAAATTACACCAGACAATCCACACTGAAGGGAGCACTTTCACTTGTATCGAATGCAAGAAAACCTTTTCTTGCAGGGAATCCTTAGTAATACACCAAAGAATGCATACAGGTAAGAGACCCTCTCATTGCCCTCAAGATGGGGAATCTTACAGTTCTGAGTTCTCTTTATTAGAAAAACCATTTAAATGTACTGAATGTGGTAAAAGCTTCAATAACAAGGCAGGTCTCAGACAGCATCAGAAAATCCATACTGGAGAAAAACTATTTAAATGTACTGATTGTGGTAAAAGCTTCCCTCGGAAAGCGAATTTAATATTGCATCAGAGAATGCATACTGGAGAAAAACCATTTAAATGTACTGAATGTGGTAAAAGCTTTAGTCAGAAGACCAATCTCAGCCAACATAAAAAAACTCATACTGGAGAGAAACCATTTAAATGTACTGAATGTGGTAAAAGCTTTAGTCAGAAGGCCAATCTCAAGCAACATCAGAAAATTCATAGTGGAGAAAAACCATTTAAATGTACTGAATGTGGTAAAAGCTTCAGTGACAAGGCATGTCTCAGACAGCATCAGAAGATCCATACTGGAGAAAACCCATTTAAATGTACTGAATGTGGTAAAAGCTTTAGTCAGAAGGCCAATCTCAAGCAACATCAGAAAATTCATAGTGGCGAAAAACCATTTAAATGTACTGAATGTGGTAAAAGCTTTAGTCAGAAGACCAATCTCAAGCAACATCAGAAAATTCATAGTGGAGAAAACCCATTTAAATGTACTGAATGTGGTAAAAGCTTTCGTCAGAAGTCCTATCTCAAGCAACATCAGAAAATTCATAGTGGAGAAAAACCATTTAAATGTACTGAATGTGGTAAAAGCTTCAGTGCCAAGGCACGTCTCAGGCGGCATCAGAAAATCCATACTGGAGAAAAACCATTTAAATGTACTGAATGTGGAAAAAGCTTCAGTGACAAGGCACGTCTCAGGCGGCATCAGAAAATCCATACTGGAGAAAAACCATTTAAATGTACTGAATGTGGTAAAAGCTTCTCTTGGAAAACGCAATATGAAATACATCAGAGAATCCATACTGGAGAAAAACCATTTAAGTGTAGTGACTGTGGTAAACGCTTCACCGACAAGGGATGTCTTAAAAAGCATCAGAAAATTCATACTGGAGAAAAACCATTTAAATGTACTGAATGTGATAAAAGCTTTTCTCAGAAGGTGTATCTCATATTGCATCAGAGAATCCATACTGGAGAAAAACCATTCAAATGTGCTCAATGTGGTAAAAGCTTCTCTCAGAAGGTGTATCTCATATGGCATCAGGGAATCCATACTGGAGAAAAACCATTTAAATGTACTGAATGTGGTAAAAGCTTCTCTGGAAAGGTGGGTTTCATATTGCATCAGAGAAACCATACTGGAGAAAAACCATTTAAATGTACTGAATGTGGTAAATGCTTCGGTGACAAGTCAGGTCTCAGACAGCATCAGAGAATCCATACTGGAGAAAAACCATTTAAATGTACTGAATAGTGGGTAAAAAGCTTCTCTTGAGAAGACGCAATATGAAATACATCAGAGAATCCATACTGGAGAAAAACCATTTAAGTGTAGTGAATGTGGTAACACTTCACCGACAAGGGATGTCTTAGAAGGCATCATAAAATTCATACTGGAGGAAAACCAAGTTAATGTACTGTGTCTGATAAAAACTTCAGTAGAAAGGAAGACCTTGTAAGCCTCCAGAATAGTTTGCACAGGAGTCAAATTCAGTTCACATGCTTTCATATAGTTTTGGAATAGAAGGAGTGGCCTAATAAAGATATTAAATGCCGGATGCAAGAACAATAAAACTTCTCCATTTCCATCAAGTAAGCTATAAGAATCAGGGAGGTTGATATTCAAATGCCAGAAAGTTGGTTAAGTAGGATTTATCCTTCTATCTCACTGCTGCTGAATATCCAGTTATGTTCAATGGCTGAGAAAGCTGTGGGTGGGCAGTGGGTGGATCAGAGCGGTGCTCCTTAGCTGGAAAGTTATTCAGCTAAGTAGCGATTTTGGCAACATTGGGTGTTTTGCATGATTTGTAGTTTATTTTTTCTGCCCTGTGACAGTTTTCCCCAGAGAGCTCATTCCCTGTGTTGCTGGCTTGCAGGTAGTGTTTGACCGCTGCACTGTAGTTTCAAGCAGAGGCTTTGGATGCTGCCATGACTGAAGGTGGTTTGATCAGCAATCACATCCCCTGATGCATAGAGAGAGGAATATCGAGTAAGAAAAGGGAAGTGATAATCCCCTTATACAGGTCCTTGGTGAGGCCTCACCTGGAGTACTGTGTTCAGTTCTGGAGACCGTATCTCCAAAGGGACAAAGACAGGATGGAGGCGGTCCAGAGAAGGGCGACCATAAAGGTGGAAGGTCTTCATCGAATGACTTATGAGGAGAGATTAAAGAATCTAAATATGTACACCCTGCAGGAAAGGAGGAGCAGGGGTGATATGATTCAAACTTTCAGATACTTGAAAGGTTTTAATGATCCAAAGACAACGACTAAATTTTTCCATTGCAAAAAAATTAGCAGAACCTCGGGCGCGGCTGAGAGGCAGCGGGTGCACCCTAGATTGCGGCGGTGAAGGTATTTGCTCTCTTCCCCCCGCAGCCAGAGACCGCCCGGGTCGAAACGGGGAAGCACCGAAGACAAGGTAAGGTAGAAATCTTCAGGTTTGAACCGGTCTCAGAGGATCGAGGAGGAGCACAGGTCACCGGGTTGATCCGCCCTAGCAGGGCCAGGCCCCGGCCCCGGCTATTCCATGGGTCTACCCACGTGGAGACCCTCCGAGGTGGTCCCCATATTGCCCGTGTGCTCGCCGTCTCCATCTTGGCCCTATTCGTCACTCCGTTCGCCCCGGGCGCACAAAGCACATGTGCGCGTAGACTTAACACGCACATAATCCTTGTGTGCATAAGTTGTCTGCACAAGGGCCGGGTGCACAAGAATACGTGCGCCCTGCATGCCTCCCGAACTGTGCGCATAACTACGACTTGGGCGCACAACCCACACGCTCGTCTTAGGCGCACCAGAGCACATAAGAGTTTAAGCGCCGACAGCCATGGCACCACCAGAAACAGGGATAAAAGCTCAAGGCCTCTGCCCAGCATGCCACATTAGAGCCGCACAAAGCGAGGAGGCCAACGCCCTGTGCTCCCAGTGCGAGGAGGCCCTGGGAGAACCAGGCCAGGGCCAGTCCCACCCAGGGCCGAGTAATAGCTCCTCAGGGGGTACCCTGGACCTAGCAAATCACAGTGGGGGACCCCCAGGGAACCAGCGCCCCTCAGCTTGGACCCAGCTTCTATCTCATGGGTGGAGTTCTTTAAAGGGATTCACGCCTTTGTTCAAATGCAAACTGAGCCTCTGGCTGATCAGCCACATTCTCACCAGAGGACCTTTATGCCTCAGGCCTTCTTAAGACCTAGGCAAAGGCTTCCACTACCCAGAAGCCCCACCTATGGGGACACAGACAACTCTGAAGAGGAAGCCGAGCCCCTAGAAGAGGGGAACTCCCCCCGGGGACAGAGCCTCACCGAACCATGAGACGCTTCTTCACAAAGGACGAGCTTCCGGACTTGGTCACCCACTGCCTGAGGGAGTTCGCTATCCCGGGCCCAGATACTTCGGGGGAACCTAAGCCGAATCCCCTGCTGGAAGGTCTTCGCCAGACCTCCCCGCCATTTCCCTCTATTAACAAGCCGCACGACAGCTAATTGACCCGGAATGGAATGCTCCAGAGTCCACATTCAAAGGGGGACGAGCTTTGGCATCCATGTACCCCCTGGATCCGGCAACCAAGGACCTTTTGCATGCCCAAGAGTTGATGCCATGTGTCTGCGCGGATCTCGAAGCGCACCACTATACCGTGGAGGGAGAGAGCAGCGTTCAAAGATACACATGACCGGCATCTGGAAATCATCCTTTAAAAGTCATTTGACGTAGCCGCTATGTCCCTACAAATTGCAGCCTGCTGCACCGTGGTGACATGTGCCTGCTTATCTCAGAGCAGGAACAACACCCCTGGAGAAGTCATGGAACCTGCAGTATCATTCCTTGCGAACGCTGGTTTCCGATCTGGTGCGCATGGCAGGCCAGAGGAGTGTCATCAGCGGTGGCAGCCAGGAGGCAACTCTGGCTCCGAAGCTGGTCGGCTGACCAACATCTTCCAAAACACGCCTCATAAGGATGCCCTTCAAATGATCCCTCCTGTTCGGCAGCGAGCTAGAGAACTGGCCAAGAAATGGGCGAGTCCCCATTGCCACGCCCTGCCAGAGGACAGGATGAAGAGAAACCAGTGACCCTTCCCCCGGCCCTCCATGGGCAGAAGTTCACAGCGCTTCAACCCATACAGAAGCAACTATCAAGCGCCCCACCCTACAGGCAGGAATCAATCCTTTCGGAAACAAGCACAACAAGAGGGGAACCAGTTCAGGTACAGGCCCCAGCCGTACCCCACAATGAGATTCAGCAGACCCGTCCAAGGGAAGAAGCCATAGGGGGCAGACTAACCCTATTCTACCGCAGATGGGACGAGATAACTTCGGACAAGTGGGTCCTAGCCATCATTCGGGAGGAGTACTGCCTGGATTTTCTACGAACCCCTCTGGACAAGTTTTTGGAGTCTCCCTGCCACATCCTCTCCAAGAGGGCAGCAGTGGAAGCTACAATGTCCAGACTACTGGCCTTCGAGGCCATAACCCCAATGCCTCCACAAGAAACAAATATTGGTCATTATTCCATTTATTTTATCATCCCCAAGAAAGAGGGAACGTTCACACCCATCCTGGTCAACCACCACCTGTGGATTCCCTGCTTCCGCATGGAAACCCTACCATCCGTAATAAGGGCGATATAACCGGGAGAGTTCCTCACATCCCTGGATCTTTCGGAGGCCTACCTACACATCCCAATTCATCAGGAACACCAGCGCTGTCTACGCTTCAAAGTCCTGGACTGTCACTACCAGTTCCGGGCACTACCCTTCGGGTTAGCCACAGCACCCCGGATGTTCACCAAGGTAATAATGGTGGTGGCGGCAACACTGAGGAAGGAATGAATACTCGTTCATCCCTACCTGGACGATTGGCTGATCAGGGCAAAGTTACCAGAGGAAAGCCACCAAGCAACCGACAGTCAAAACTCTACTGGAGAGCCTAGGATGGGTGGTCAACACAAACAAACGTTCCCTACAGCCTTCACAGTCGTTGGAATACCTAGGAGTCCGATTCGACACCAAGGAAGACAGGGTCAGCCTGACCCCCACAAGGAGATCAAAACTGTGGAACCGTTACAAACCTTGCTGAGCAAATCCCTCGCCCCACAGCATGGGGCTACCTGCAAGTCCTCGGGCTCATGGCATCCACACTGGAAGTTTGTGCCTTGGGCACGAGCCCCACATGAGGCCCCTACAGCGCTCACGTCTTATCATGGTGGAACCCACGGTCCCAGAACTACATCTTACGTCTATCACTCCCGGCAAAGTCCGGACCCAGCTACGGTGGTGGCTGCAGACCAGCCACACGAGTCGGGGATCAAGGTTTTCCTCCCCAACCTGGACCCTGCTCACCACAGATGCCAGTCTACGGGGATGGGGAGCACACTGCGAGGAGTTAACCGCCCAAGGGCAGTGGAATGCAGAAGAGGCAGGATGGATCATCAATCGCCTAGAAGCACGAGCAGTCAGGCTAGCCTGCATGAGATTCGAGACAAGCGGTCAGAGTGATGTCGGACAACGCCACAACAGTGGCCTACATCAACCGACAAAGGGGCACCAGAAGCCAACAGGTGTCCCTAGAAATAGACCCTCTGCTGGCGTGGGCGGAAGCAAATCTCCAGGAGATCTCCGCCGTCCACATCGCCGGAAAAGACAACATCACGGCGGACTACCTCAGCAGGGAAAGCCTAGACCCAGGAGAATGGAGGCTGTCGCCTGCAGCCTTCCAAATGATAGTGAACTGGTGGGGACACCAGACATGGACCTTCTGGCAAACAGATCCAATGCCCAAGTACCCAGGTACTTCAGTCGCAGGCGGGAACCGCAGTCCGAGGGGATCGATGCCCTGGTACAGACCTGGCCCCTGGGGACCCTACTGTATGCCTTCCCGCCATGGCCCCTAGTGGGGACTAGTTCTCCTGGTGGCCCTGGATTGGCCAAGAAGACCGTGGTACGCAGATACTCGGGGGGCTGTAATTGACACCCTCCTCCGAGCACGCAAGTTCTCCACATCTTTAACGTACATAAGGATTTGGAGAATATTTGAAGCCTGGTGTGAAGACCACGACATCAAGCCACGCTCATTGAAAATTCCCGTTATCCTGGAAGTCCTACAGAAGGGGCTGTCCCTCAACTCCATCAAGGTTCAGGTGGCCGCCTTGTCCTGCTATGGCTCAAAGAGCGGGGACGCCAGCATAGCTTCTCACCCGGATGTGTCACGCTTCCTAACAGGAGTCAAACACATCCACCCACCACTACAGTGGCCGGTATCGCTGTGGAATCTCAATCTCGTCCTGGATTTCCTAGCGGGAACCACCTTCAGACCCCTCCGAGGTCTGTCTGTCCGCCTGTTAACCTTAAAGACCGTTTTTCTGCTGGCAGTTTGTTCTGCCCGCCGCATCTCGGAACTACAGGTACTGTCCTGCCGTGAGCCGTTCCTCAGAATCATCTCGGGATCCATCCAACTACGCACGGTCCCCTCGTTCCTTCCCAAAGTGGTCTCACACTTCCATCTTAACTAGATCATCTCGCTACCATAGACGGATGACTTGAAGTATTTGGAAGAAGCTGGGAGTCTGCGCCACCTCAACATTGGCAGACTCCTCTCCAGATATCTGGAAATGTCGGAACCCGTACGAAAAACAGACCACTTTTTCGTCCTTCACAGCGGGAAGAAGCAAGGGGAAGCAGCCTCGCGGGCAACCATAGCACGCTGGATCAAGGAAGTTATCAAGGCGGCCTACGTAGAAGCAGGCAAACCACCACCTCTACAGGTCAAAGCCCATTCGACCAGAGCCCAGGCGGTGTCCTGGGCAGAAACTCGAATGCTGTTACCCGCCGAGATCTGCAGGGCGGCGACATGGTTCTCTATTCATACCTTCTCCCGATTCTACCGTCTGGATGTTCAGGCTCGGGAGGACACGGCGTTTGCAAGGGCAATACGAAGTGGGTCACGGGCAGCCTCCCACCCAGTTCGGGAGTAGCTTTTATACATCCCATTGGTCCTGAGTCCATCTGCTACACGCTAGGAAATGGAGAAATTACTTACCTTATAATTTCGTTTTCCTTAGTGTAGACAGATTGACTCAGCATCCCACCCACGGCTGCCGTTACTCATGGAATTCTAGGGAGACAACCCTGGGAGCGAGTGATTCAAGGGTAAGCCATGCTTTCCTTCATCTAGGACACCCATCCTACCGGGTATCGATGCTTCTCGGTTGAGGGCACTGGCGGTCTCCTGCTATAGCCAATTCAACCAGATCAAATTAAATCAAGTTAATCAAGGTATGAAGTTAATCAAGTTATTCAGATTACTCAGTCACATGTATATCCACAATGCTTTTCAAGGAGAATACTAAAGAGCTGCACTTCCTGCAGGGGTTTATATACTAGGGCTGACAGATTGAAATCTGATCCGTCTCCAACTGCTATCACGACTACACTATACCCATTGGTCCTGAGTCCATCTGTCTACATTAAGGAAAACAAAATTATCAGGTAAGTAATTTCTCCAATCTAAGACAAATGAGGGTGAGTTTCTGGGCTGATTGGATCACAGATATAAGGTAAAATAAGTGTTACGTTCTGTGCACTGCTAGTTCCCTCAGGAAGGGGGGACGAGGGCAGAGTCCAGACTGCAGCCTACGCTTATAAATTTCCTGCACACTCCTGGAGAGCACTGGATCTTTGTGTGATGTTATGAATCATTTCTGTGGGTCCTTTAAAAGGTGTCTCAGGAATAAGGGCATTAAGAACATAAGAAAATGCCATACTGGGTCAGACCAAGGGTCCATCAAGCCCAGCATCCTGTTTCCAACAGTGGCCAATCCAGGCCATAAGAACCTGGCAAGTACCCAAAACCTAAGTCTATTCCATGTTACCATTGCTAATGGCAGTGGCTATTCTTTAAGTGAACTTAATAGCAGGTAATGGACTTCTCCTCCAAGAACTTATCCAATCCTTTTTTAACCACAGCTATACTAAACTGCACTAACCACATCCTCTGGCAACAAATTCCAGAGTTTAATTGTGCGTTGAGTAAAAAAGAACTTTCTCCGATTAGTTTTAAATGTGCCCCATGCTAACTTCATGGAGTGCCCCCTAGTCTTTCTTCTATCCGAAAGAGTAAATAACCAATTCACATCTACCCGTTCTAGACCTCTCATCATTTTAAACATCTCTATCATATCCCCCCTCAGTCGTCTCTTCTCCAAGCTGAAAAGTCCTAACCTCTTTAGTCTTTCCTCATAAGGAAGTTGTTCCATTCCCCTTATCATTTTGGTAGCCCTTCTCTGTACCTTCTCCATCGCATTTATAATATCCAACCTCTGGGCTTAAATAAACTGCATATATTTAAGTTTTCTTTGGGGGATTAGATTCCTGCATCTCTTTTAATGCACACTTCGCAGTCCCAGAGTCTCAATGCGTGGATGAGACGCTGGGGCAGGGATGAGGGATTCAGTTTTGTAAAGAACTGGGGAACCTTTTGGGGAAGGAGCAGACTTTTCCAAAGGGACGGGCTCCACCTTCACCAAGGTGGAACCAGGCTTCTGGCGCTTTAGAAAGGAGATGGAGCAGCTTTTAAATTAGAACAAAGGGGAAACCGACAGTCGCTCAGCAGTGCATGGTTCGGAGGGAGGTATCTTCAAAGGATACTAATGATGCATTAGAATTAGGGCATCCAGACAGTGAGGCTCCAATAATAAGAAAAGTAGTCCAAGTGCCTGTAACTAAAATCTCACCTGAGCTAAAAGATTCCAAATTATCTCTATCACCTGAAAAGCAGGTTGTTAATACAAACAAAAAACACACTTTGAAATATCTGTATGCCAATGTCAGAAGTCTAAGAAGTAAGATGAGAGTGCATAGCTGTAAATGATGAGATTGACATAATTGGCATCTCAGAGACTTGGTGGAAGGACCAATGGGACAGTGCTATACCGAGGTACAAATTATACCACAATGACAGGGAGGATCAACTTGGTGGGGGTGTAGCACTTTATGTCCAGGAGGGTATAGAGTCCAACAGGATAAAGATCCTGCAAGAGACTTAAGTGCACAGTAGAATCTTTATCAAGGAAATCCCATGTGTGCTGGGGAAAAGTATAGCGATAGGAACATACTACCATCCACCTGGCCAAAATGGTGAGATGGACGGTGAAATGCTAAGAGAAATTAGGGAAGCTAACCAAATTGGCAGTCAAGTCATAATGGGAAATTTCAATTATCCTAATATTGACTGGGTAAGTGTCACATCAGAATATGCTAGAGAGATAAAGTTCCTGGATGTAATAAACAAATGCTTCATGGAGCATTGGTTCAGGGACCAACAAGAGAGGGAGTAATTTTAGATGTAATTGTTAGTTGAACACAGGATTTCATGAGAGAGGTAACGGTGGTGGCACCACTTGGTAATAGTGATCTTAACGATCAAATTTGAATTAATGACTGGAAGGGGGAAAAATGATAAAATGAGGAAAATAGAAAGAAACTGAAAGGTGCAGATGCAGAGGTTAAAAGTGTTCAACAGGGACCTGTGAGGACGTGCGGGCTGCACTTCTCGGTTGATGAAAATTCTTATCGAGCTATACCTCAGGAAAATTGCCTTTTCGCCTTTCTAAATAATGCCTCACACAAAGAGGAAAGCTCGAGTCCGTGAAGTTACCGCTACGCCTGACCATTTACACCAACAGAGGATCGAAGCAGCCTTCGCGAGGACGCCTTCAACTAACCCAGAAGCTGTAGTCGCTGGGGCAGGCAAGGAGCAGCTGCCGAGCCCCTTGACGCTGGAGACATCGTTGAGCCCGGGATATCCAACTGTACCAGAGCCACCCATGAGATTGTCTACTAGTGTGGATTTACTCGAGCAGTCTTTTTCTGTAATAAGTGGTGCCCAGAGAAGAGAGGAGGAAGTCTCTTTGGGGAACCGATGGAAACGGGTTCCAGGAGCCACGAGAATTTGGCACAACATTGCCCGGAACAACTAAGAAAAAATGGTGAAGGACCTTTGGAGGTAGGAAGTACGATGAATAATATACCTTTTCTTTTTTATATTTTATCAATTTTTATTGGCAACCAATAAAAGCATGTACAACGTGTATTGCATATTAAGGTAATTGACATACTGAAAGAGTCCAGTGGGCAAAGTTACAGAAAAGTTATACACGAAATTGAAACTGTAACAAAGGGTCACCAACATTTTGACAATATAGAGGAAAAAACCTCACCCCTCCTTCCCTCCCACCCCCCACATGGTCATAGTCACTGCTTTCTTGAAGTGTGGAAGCCAGAAATACCTTGTCCTAAATTACACCAGAGAAGGAGGAAACATAAGAAGGCATTGGTACGGTGTCTGCTGCTGTGCTAAGTCAGGAATCGCTTCTGGACGACACTATGACTGAGAGCATAAGGAACCGCATGCCCCTGTAAGGGTGAAGTAGTTATTAGTAATCTGCAAGGGAATGCAGGACTCAAGACACAAATGGCATCACAAATATGTTTTCCTTAACAGGCAGCCATTTAAGGCGTAGCTGAGGCCCGTGCCTCACCTTGGTTCTGTAGCCAAGTACAATATGGTTCCCAAACTTTTTGGAAAGCTCCAATTCGGTCCCGGTGAACAGCTGTCAGCTGACCCAGGTAATAATATGAATGTAAGCGCTTATGGACATGTGCTAATGAGGGAGCATGGTCTCTCTTCCAGTGTAGTGCGATCTCCGCTCTTGTTGCAATAAAAACTTGTAAAATCAATTGCTGTGTGTGTTTTGGGGTATCGCTGGTGGGGAGACCAAGCAACACATGCCACGGTTGAACATTAAGGGGGATGGAAATGATCTGACCCACCCATTCTAGAACCCTCGACCAACATTCCATGACCTTCGGGCATTCCCACCATATATGATAATAAGTACCCTTCGCCCCACAACCTCTCCAACAGACATCAGGAATCGATGGTACAAATTTATGAAGGGCTTCAGGTGTTCTGTGCCATCGATATATCAATTTATAACAATTCTCCTGTGGCCAACTGAGATAGAACATTTAGAGGCTGTAAGGTAAATTTTTTCCCAGTCTTCATCTTCTAGGGAAACCCGAAAGTCTGCTTCCCATAATGTTCTATGCCGCTGAACCCCTAGTCGGCGACCATTAATAAGGGCATATATTTTTGATATAACTCCCTGAATGGAAGAGGCGTTCTTACAGAAAGTTTCAAAAAGGGTGTTCTTCGTTCGCAATGTGCCCTCCCTAATCCCCTTGAGAGTGAAATGGTATACTTTAGCATACAAAAGGAAATCAATCCGTTCAAGAGCATTCGTAGCGCCTAACTGTTCTTTGGTCAACAGAGCATCTTGTTGTAACACATGCCCCACCCGATGTATTCCAGCCTTCTCCCACTGGTGCTGGGACCTGGTACGTTCAAGCCCCACAGCCGTAGGATTTGTGAAAATATGTGTCATCAGGGAATAAGGCTCGGGTCCCACCAGAGTAGTTTTCCACCGCCGCCACACCGGTAGGGTAGCTCGTAATACAAACGGTACATACATGTTCTTAGTCCACTGTGCTGGGGGCTGCCATGGGAGCGCATCTATGGGAAAGGAACCTATTTGCGCCTGCTCCAGCCGAACCCACTGTGGTTTATCCTGGGTACTGTGGAGCGCTACTAGTGCTCGCAATTGTGCTGCGCAGTAATAGCATTCCAGGTTGGGAAGTTGAAGACCCCCCCTAGCCTTGGTTTGATATAATGTGGCTCTAGCTATCCTTGGTGGACGCCGGCACCAAATAAAACTGCATAATAGCTGTTGCCATTGCTTAAGTTGCTGTGAGGGAATAAAGATCAGAATAGTAGCGAAGAAGTATAAAAAGCGTGGGAGAATGTTCATTTTAACAATAGCCAATCTACCTAGCCAGGAGTGGGTGTGTTCTAACCACTGGTCCAAATTCTTTCTAATATTCTTGGTAAGCGGTCGGTAGTTCAAGTCATACAATAGTTTATTATGCGAGCCTAAACTGACCCCCAGATACTTAAGGGAAGTAGTGGCCCATTTAAAGGGGAAACGTTGTTGTAGATCGGAGGCTAAAGGAGGGGGTAGAGTCAAATTAAGAATCTCCGATTTATCAAAATTAATTTTCATCCCAGAGGCCGCAGTAAATTTGTCTAGTTCCTCTAGAATCCCCTTAAGTGACCGTTCTGGGTCAGTGAGGGTAAACATAATGTCATCAGCAAAAAGGGAAATCTTAAAGTGGTCTTTCCCCTTGCGCACCCAGCAGATTTCCTCAGCTCCCCTAATTCGGATGGCAAAGGGTTCTAGGAATAAGGCAAAAAGCAATGGGGAAAGTGGGCAGCCTTGCCTAGTCCCTCTCTTAATATGAAAGGGGTTCCCATAGCTACCATTAACTTTCACCCTGGCTGCAGGATTCTCGTAAAGTTTACAAATCAAAGAAATAAAGGGCGTCCCAAACCCCATCGCTTGCAGTGATTGAAATAAAAACTCCCAGTGTACAAGATCGAATGCCTTTTCGGCGTCCAGGGCTAAGAGCACTGATGGTAAGTTATTCCTATGAACTAAGTCTACAATATCAACTATCCTGCGTACATTGTCAGCTGCTAATCGCCCCGGTACAAACCCCACTTGATCGTTGTGTACTAAGCCAGGAAGGACCCCATTTAAGCGTGCAGCCAAAACCCTTGCCAGAATCTTTAAATTGAGGTTAATTAGTGATATTGGCCTGTAGGAGCTACATCTGGTGGGATCCCTTCCAGGTTTTGCCAGTATGGTAATACCCACAGTGTTGGCATCAGTGGTGAAAGAGGAACCTGTCAAAAGTGAGTTAAATGTAAGGGTTAAAGGTTCCACGATAAGCGATGCAAACCTACGGTAAAACTGACCCGTGAAACCATCCAGTCCTGGGGCCTTGCCGGGTTTCAGCTTTTTAATGGCTGCCAGTACCTCCCTGGGTTCGACGGGCTTGTCTAAAAATTCTTTTTGCATTGGTGTAAGTTGAGGCAAACGTACTGCTGATAGATAGTCTTGTATAGCTCCGTGAGCTATAGACTCATCCTTGGAATATAATTGGGAGTAAAAAGCAGTGAATGAGTGCTAAATCTCTTCCTCAGAGGTGACCACCTGTCCGTTATGACTAAACATCTTGGCCACAACCGTTTTAGCCTGCACGGCTCCGAGTCTCCTAGCCAGATACCTCCCCGCCTTGTTGCCCCCTTCAAAGTGTTGCTGCTTAAGCATATTCAGATAATGACTAATAGCAGTATCCTCAAGTGCCCGAAGCCGATCCCGGACTGCTAGAATCTTCTGATATAACCCCTCAGATTTCATAATGCTATGGCGCTGCGTTAAGGTAGCCAGCTCAAGCATTAAGCTCTTCCTTTGAGCAGCCCTCTCCCTGTTACAATATGCAGCCCTTGCTATACATGTTCCCCGAATTACAGCCTTTGCACATTCCCAAATGGTGAGTGGAGACATACCTTCTGTTTGATTATCCCGAAAATAATCTTTCAGGTGGTCGTCCACCTTAACACAAAAAGACAAGTCCTTAAGAGGGCTCTCGTTAAGTCTCCAGGAACAGAATCCCGTACCTGAGTCCCCCAATCTACACGCCAACCACACAGGGGCGTGGTCCGACCATGTGATATTATCTATGTCTACGGCTTGGGTTCTGGGTTGCAGAGAGGAGGAGATAAAAAAATAGTCTATCCTCGTATAAGAAGCATGTGGGCACGAATAAAACGTGTATGATCTGGAATGCCCATGTCTGATCCTCCAAACATCTACAAGGCCCCATTTACTCAAGAAGGCATGCCACTCTCGCCTCCCCGCAGAATGCGAGTAGCGGCCAGAACTGGAGTCCTTCGACGGGTCCATCACCAGGTTAAAGTCCCCTCCCACTATTAATTCCCCATCCGCGTGTTGGTGTAACAATGCTTGGAGGCGGTGAATAAAAGACTCCTGATGAGTGTTGGGGAAATACACATTTAGCAAAGTAATAATCCTTTTGTCTACTTTAAGTTTAACTAGAAGGTACCTGCCTTGAGGATCTCGTTCGGTCAAGAGCAGCTCATGAACAAAAGAAGAGGATATGATTATGCCCACCCACCCCCGTATCGAAGGTCCTGAGTTCTGGCTGCCCAAAAAGCAGTTGGGTATTGCGAAAAGACCAGCAGCCTCTCGTGATGCCTCCGGATGTAGGTTTCCTGCACAAACACTATCCCAGCTGACTGTCTCTGCATCTCCCTTTTAAACAATAAACGCTTCCGTGGTGTATTTAAACCCTTAACATTTAAGGATAACAATTTAGTGGCCATTTACCATGTGTATGTATGTCCCCCGCTCCATCTGTCCCTGAACAGTCCACATTCCCTCCCCCCTACAAACTTCATCATTATATGCCTTCCCTGATGTAAGAATACACCAATTTTTCCCACTACTTCACCTGTAAAAAGAATCGTACTGCTGATCATGGCCCCACAATATCCTACATTATCCCAGAGTCCTCCATGGGACAACCTTCTCCAGTGGACCTGCTGCATCCGTCACGGAGCCCGACCCGCCCACCCCCCCCCCCCCCCCCCCGAGCACTCGCCCATTATCCTATACAGGAAACACCAAAACAGTAATTAACCCCTTCTTAGAGAAACTGTAAAAAGTCTCAACCCAGCAACAGTTATAAAACGAATCCTGGATCAGCATTAACCAACAATATAAAACCTCTTGGTTTTAAGTCCAAAACCGGTAACCTTTCAGACCTCCATCTGTGGAAGATTTAGAACCTCAAGTCCCGCTTAGGGACTCAGTGTGCAATTAAGTCCATACTGCTTCAACCCTGGTCCACGGGGTGTGCGCGGCCCTCCTCAGGCTGGTGGCGAAGCCTCTTACCCCCTTTCCCGGCTCGTTGCCAACGAGGGGCAGTGTCTCTCGCAGTAATCTTATCCACCAGCTTGGGGGGTTGAAAGGTAACTGGCAGTTGGGCCTTATGGAAAGCCTCTGTTGCCTCTACGATGGTGGTGATCCGATGGGTGACCCCCTGAATCTGAAAGGCCAGTCCAAAAGGAAATGTCCAACGATACTTAATATCCTTCTCTCGTAATGCTGTGGTAACTTCCCTAAGCTCAAATCGTTTCTTAAGTGTGATCGGAGCAAGATCCTGGTATATGGAGAGATGATAGTTACGCCACTGAATATCCTTCATTTGGCGGGATAGCGTATGAATACGCTCCTTCATAGTAAATCTAGTGAAACACAGGACGATATCCCTTGGCTTTTGATCCCTGCGTGGGCCCAGAGCACGATGTGCGCGCTCAAATTGCACTGCAGGGTGTAGTCCCTCGCTATCTGATGGGCCCTCTCCCCCTCTGAGCAGAATATCCTTACAGATCAGGGCTGCTGTTTCCGCCGCATCCGCAAACTCTGGATCTTCGGTCAAGAGCAGCAAATCCTTAGATTATTTCTTCTGCTCCGATTTTCCAAATATTCAACTTTAGCTTGTAATGCTTGAAGTTCAGATGCAGAGGTTTCCTGCCGGTTAGTCAAGGAGTTAATCGCATCTCCATGACTGTCTATCCGGGTCTCTACTTCGTCCACGCGATGGCCCATAGCTGCCAGGTCTTCTTTTAGATCTGCCATCGACGCCATTAGGTCCGATCTATGCTGTTTTAAATCCGCCCGCAGGTCAATGAACCACTGTCGGGCCTCCTCCTGGGTAAGAAGTGCAGCTAAATTCGCCGCTCCAGAGCCCTCCGAATCACTAGCCCTGACTGCTGATTCTGCTGTTTCTTCTTGCGCTGGGCTCTGCAGATCGGCGCCATCTTGTTCGGGCTCCGCGGCGGGCTTTCCATATGAAAATTGGCGGAGATCCGTAGGTTTTCGTTTGGAGGTCATCATTAGATGCTCGGTACTCTCCCTTAGTTGGTTCGGTGCTCAAATTGCTGGAAACTGGTTTAAAATCGGCTGTTTACCGGGGTTTTTAGGCTCAGGGAGGGAGGAGCAGAGCCGGCACACGTCCTCTCACATGAGCTGCAAACAGCGCCCCCAATATACCTTTTCTCAGTACTACTTCTGTTCTTGTGCTGTCATTAGAAGAAATAAAGAACATTTTAAGAATTATGCAGAAATCTATTAACACACTTACCGCCACTGTGCAGGAAGCAATGACTAAATCTCATAAGGTTGAAGAAACATTGATATTGGTTGAGAAAAGAACTGTTATTTTGGAAGGGAAAGTGAAAAAAGTGGAAGATGTACAAATAAGTTTGATAAAATGGGAGAAAATGGTCGAGAACAAAATGGAGTTCTTTGAGAACCAATCAAACAGGGCCAATTTGTGATTTTTGAACTTTCCTAAAACCAAATTGCAGTCTCCTATGGACTTGTTGAAAAGTTACTTTGTAAACATATTGAAACACCCATTAGAAAGAATATTGGCTATAACTGCAACTTACTATCAAATGCAACGTACATCTTTGGGAGAAAATCTTATTTAGCAAGGAGAGGCAACGTTGGATCTAACAGATTTCCTGGAAAAATCCTTTGCAATGGATATTACCTCAAGAGCCCCATTACTTGTGTAGTTTTCCTCACAGCTGGACAGAGATAATGTCCTAAAGCAGGATTTCAGATTTCAGAAATTGACATTTTTTGGACAGCCTATTCGAATCTTTCCAGGTATCGTAAGGATAACACAAATGAAAGGGAAACAATTCTTAGAAATGAGAGAAGAGGGAGTAGAAAGAGGGGCAGGGTTTATGTTCTGATTTCCCTGTCGTTGTTTATTATACTGTGGGGATGTAAAGTTTGTATTTATAGATCCGACACAACTGCGGAGTTATCGAGATTCTTCAGCGTGATCCTAGGATAAATCCAAAGGGAGTTGGAAATAGGAGATTTTTGGGTTTTGGTGTCACTTACAGGGTATCAGCAGGTTATCTTTCTGAAGTTGTAAGATTACTTTTACCTATCTGCTATATTCATCCTTGGGCTCCCGTATTTCTTTATGGTATGATTTCAATGTGCATATGACCAGGTGATATTATATGATTTATATCATTTTGAAAAAAATGTGAAAGATGGAATTGTATTTGCCTACCTGGAATATGATAACACATTGGAAAACATTTCTTGTAATTAAAACAAAAACTCAATAAAGTATAAATTAAAAAAAAAAGTGTTCAACAGGCATGGACATTTTTTAAAAATACAATCCTAGATGTGCAGTCCAGATATATTCCATGCATTAAGAAAGGTAGAAGGAAGGAAAAACGATTACCGGCATGCTTAAAAGGTGAGGTGAAAGAGGCTATTTTAGCCAAAAAAAATCCTTAAAAAATTGGGAGAAGGATTCATCTGAAGAAAATAGGATAAAGCATAAGCATTGTCAAGTTAAGTGTAAAACATTGATAAGACAGGCAAAGAGAGAATTTTAAATGAAGTTGGCTGTAGAGGCAAAAACTCATAATAAAACCTTTTGTAAAATATATCCAAAACTGGAAGCATGCGAGGGAATCAACTGGACAGTTAGATGATCAAGGGATTTAAGGGGCACTTAGGGAAGATAAGGCCATCGCAGAAAGACTAAACAAATTCTTTGCTTCCGTGTTTACTAATGAGGATGTTGGGGAGATACCAGTTCTGGAGATGGTTTTCAAGGGTGATGATTCAGATGAACTGAACCAAATGACTGTGAACCTGAAAGATGTAGTAGCCCAGACTGACAAACTGAGGAGTAGCAAATCACCCGGACCAGATGGTATACATGCCAGGATTCTGAAAGAACTAAAAAACGAAATTTCAGATCTAATGCAAGTAATTTGTAAGCTATTATTAAAATCATCCATTGTACCTGAAGATTAGAGGGTGGCCAATGTACCCCAATATTTAAAAAGGGCTCCAGGAGGGATCCAGGAAACTATAGACCTGTGAGCCTGCCTTCAGTGCTGGGAAAAATCCTGGAAACTATTCCAAAGAACCAAAACCCCAAACATATATAGAGACATGATTTAATGGGGCACAGCCAACATGGATTTACCCAAAGGAAGTCTTGCCTCACAAATCTGGTACATTTTTTGAAGGGGTTAATAAACATGTGGATAAAGGTGAACCAGTAGGTGTAGTGTATTTGGATTTTTAGAAGGTATTTGACAAAGTCCCTCATGAGAGGCTTCTAAGAAAATTAATAAGTCATGGGATAGGAGGTGATGTCCTTTTGTGGATTGCAAGTTGGTTAAAAGACAGGGAACAGAGAGTAGGATTAAATGGTCAGTTTTCACAGTGGAAAAAGGTAAACAGTGAAGTGCTTCAGAGCTCTATACTTGGACATGTGCTTTTTAATATATTTATTAATGATCTAGAAAGGGATACAACAAGCAAGGTAAACAAATTTGCAGATGACACAAAATTATTCAGAGTAGTTAAATCTCATGCGGTTTGTGATAAAATGCAGGAGGACCATGCGAGACAGGAAGATTGATTGTATGGTAGTTGAAATTTAATGTGGACAAATGCAAGGTGATGCATATAGGGAAAAATAACCCATGCTATAAGTTACACAATGTTAGGTTCCATATTAGGAGTTACCACGCAGGAAAAAAACCTGGGCATTATAGTGAATAATACATTGAAATTGTCAACTCAGTATGCTGTGGCAGTCAAAAGCATACAATGCAAAAAGCAAACAATGTTAGGAATTATTAAGAAGGGAATGGTGAATATAATGGAAAATGTCATAATGCTCCATGGTGAGACCACACCTTGAATCTGTGTGCAATTCCAGTTTCAATAAAGAGATGGTTGTACTGGAATACTGAGAAGGGCGACTAAAATGATAAAGGGAATGGATTGGCGGCTCCCCTATGAGGAAAGGTTAAAGAGATTAGGGGGTAGATTTTCAAACCGCGCGATTTGGCGTACTTTTGCTGGCGCATCAGGCGCAAGCAAAAGTACGCGGGATTTTAGTAGATACGCGCGTATCCGCTAAAATCCTGGATCGGCGCGCGCAAGGCTATCAATTCCGTATAGCCGGCGCGCGCCAAGCCGCGCAGCCTACCCCCGTTCCCTCCCCTCACCTTCCCCTCCCTTCCCCTACCTAACCCACCCGCCCGGCCCTGTCTAAACCCCCCCCTTACCTTTGTCAGGGGATTTACGCCTCCCAGAGGGAGACGTAAATCCCCGCGCGCCAGCGGGCCGCTAGCGCACCGGGACGCGACCTGGGGGCGGGTCCGGATGGTGCGGCCACGCCCCCGGAACGCTCCCGACACGCCCGAAAACGCCGCGCGGTTCGGGCCCACCCCCGACACGCCCCCCTCAGAAAACCCCGGGAGTTACGCGAGTCCCGGGGCTCTGCGCGCGCCGGTAGGCCGATGTAAAATCGGCTCACCGGCGCGCAGGGCCCTGCTCGCCTAAATCCGCCCGGATTTGGGCAGATTTAGGCGAGCAGGGCTCTTAAAATCCGCCCCTAGGGCTCTTTAGATTGAATAGACAGCTGAGGGCTATAAAATCATTAAAGGCCTTGAAGGAGTAAATCTGAATTGGTTATTTACACTTTCAGATAATAGAATAACTAGAAGTTAGCAACTAGCACATTTAAAACAAATCAGAGAAAATTATTTTTCACTCAATGAACAATTAAGCTGTTAAATGTATTGCCAGAGGATGTGGTTAAAGCAGTTAGTTTTGCTGGGTTTAAAAAAAAGATTTGGAGAAGTTCCTGGAGAAGTCCATAAACCACTCTTAATCATGTTAATTTAGGGAATAGCCACTGCTTATTACTGGCATTAGTAGCATGGGATCTTTTTAATGTTTGGGTATTGTAATCTTGATTGGCCACTGTTGGAAACAGGATGCTGGGCTTGATGGACCCTCTGTCTGACCCAGTTTGGCAACTTATGTTCTTATTTAGGGGAAAATGCTTGTCTAGGTTTTTGTTTACTGCAAGGACAGGTTTGGGGCTGTAGGGCCAGTGCAAGGGTATGAGATGCCCTGCGTAAGACTTCAGCCATGCATTCACTCCCCCTCCAGCCCCAGAAAATTTAACTTCCTCTATCTCCTAACCCCCCATCCTCCCCCAGCTCCAGGAGTGTTCTTGCCAATTCCCACAATCTCAGATGTGGTTCTGGGAGCACAGGTGGCAGTATCAGCGCTGCCGTGAAGTTGGGTTACGGCGCTACTGAAAGCCACTACAATGGGAGACAACCATTTGGGCAAGGGTGGTAGAAGAAGCAACAGGGAGCTCGCTCCCACTGATGCAGCAAGGCTTGGGCCTTAGCTTAATCCAGCCTGATCCAGTCCTGCTGCTGCTGTCGCCCTAAAAACTGTAGAACTTTAGGCAACTACCTAGTACATCTAGTGCTTCCACTGTCCCAGACTGTGAGGCCAGCCCTGAAAATCTGCTGCCTAAAATTGCTCCCTCTTGGCACTCCATGAAGTTAAAAGTAGCAAATTTAAAACAAACTGGAGAAAATGATTTTTCAATGCACAATTAAGCTCTGGAATTCGTTACTAGAGCATGTAATTAGGGCACTTAGTGTAACTGGGTTTATAAAAAGTTCGGAAGAATTCCTGGAGAAGTTCATTAACTGCTATTAATCAGGTTGACTTAGGGAATAGTCACTGCTATTACTGGCAATAGTAGCATGGGATCTATTTTATGTTTGGGTACTTGCCAGGTACTTGTTGTAACCTGGTGGAAACAGGATGCTGGGCTGGATGGACCCTTGGTCTGACTCGTTATGGCATCTTTCTTATGTTCTTATGAAGTGGAGGAATGAGAGCGTGAACAGTGTGAGCTGAGTTTTTTTCACAGGAATAAAGAGTAAATAGTGGCTGCAGGGAAGGGGCAAGGAAAGGTCATGCTGTATTTTATTTAAAAAGCACAATGTGCTGATGCGATCATTTTACTGAGTTACTAGCAGGCCGGCAGAGCGCACTGTTAACCCGTGCTTGGACGCGCGTTTTCGACGCGCTAGCTTTACCATTTATTCAGTAAGTGGTAATAGTGCGTCGAAAACGTGCGTCCAACCCCCCCCCCCGAACCTAATAGAGCCCGCAACATGCAAATGCATGTTGATGGCCCTATTAAGTATTCCTGCGCGATTCAGAAAGCAAAATGTGCAGCCAAGGTAGGCGTTAATTTCTCCGAGCACAGGGAAACTGCACAGAAAAGCAGTAAAAACTGCTTTTCTGTGCACCCTCCGACTTAATATCATGGCGATATTTATTTATTTATTTATAACTTTTATATACCGAGGTTCAATTAACAGAATTAATTATCACTTCAGTTTACATTACAACCAGTAAAAAACAACAGTGACAAAGTCTTGTCGTACATTGAACAGGGTAAAGAATGGAGAAATTACTTACCTGATAATTTTGTTTTCCTTAGTGTAGACAGATGGACTCAGGACCAATGGGTATAGTGTGCTCCTGATAGCAGTTGGAGACGGATCAGATTTCAATCTGACGTCAGCACCTAGTACATATACCCCTGCAGGAAGTGCAGCTCTTCAGTATTCTCCTCGAAAAGCATTGTGGATATATGTGTGACTGACTGAATGATTAACTTAATGAGTTTAACTCTGATGATAAGTTTGGTGCAACGGTAACATTTTTATTAATTTTGAATACTTGATTGGTTGATTGACTATAGCTGGAGACCGCCAGTATCCTCAACCAGAAAGCGTCGACACTCGGCAGGGTGGATGCTCTACGTAAAGGAAAGACATGGCTTACCTTGATTCGATGAACAACCATGTATAACGGCAGCCGAAGGTGGGTTACTGAGTCCATCTGTCTACACTAAGGAAAACGAAATTATCAGGTAAATAATTTCTCCATTTTCTAGCGTGTAGCAGATGGACTCAGGACCATTGGGATTTATAAAAGCTACTCCCGAACTGGGTGGGAGGCTGCCCGAGGTCCGCTTAGGATAGCTCTTGCAAATGCTGTGTCCTCCCGGGCCTGAACATCCAGAGGGTAGAATCTGGAGAAGGTATGGATGGAGGACCACGTTGCCGCTCTGCAGATCTCGGCAGGCGACAGCATTCTAGTTTCTGCCCAGGAGACCGCCTGGGCTCTGGTGGAGTGGGCCTTGACCTGTAGAGGTGGTGGTTTTCCCGCTTCTACGTAGGCCACCTTAATGACTTCTTTAATCCAGTGAGCAATGGTTGCCCGCGAGGCCGCTTCCCCTTGCTTCTTCCCGCTGTGAAGGACGAACAGGTGGTCCGTCTTTCGTACTGGTTCCGACATTTCCAGGTATCTGGATAGCAGTCTGCCGATGTCGAGATGACGCAGGGCTCGGCCTTCTTCCAACTTCTTCAAACCTTCCATCGTTGGTAATGATATGGTTTGGTTGAGGTGGAAGTGTGAGACAACTTTGGGTAAGAAGGAGGGAACCGTGCGTAGATGGATGGTCCCTGGGGTGATTCTGAGGAATGGATCCCGGCAGGACAGCCTTGTAGCTCTGAGATGCGGCGGGCCGAGCAAGAACACCATCTTCAGGGTTAGTAGACAGAGAGACAGGCCTCGGAGGGGTCTGAAGGCGGGTCCCGCTAGGAATTCCAAAACTAGGTTGAGGTTCTGGAGGGGCACTGGCCACTTCAGTGGCAGACGAATGTGTTTGACCCCTTTCAGGAATCGTGAAACATCTGGGTGCGTGGCAATGTTGTTGTTGCCCTTGCTCCTGGGACCGTAGCATGATAGCGCTGCCACTTGAACCTTGTTTGAGTTGAGGAACAGGCCCTTCTGAAGTCCATTCTGTAAGAAGTCTAAGATTATGGGAACTTTAGCGGAATGTGGTTTGGTGCTGTGGTCTTCGCACCAGGCTTCAAACACTCTCCAGATCCTTATGTACGTTAGTGATGTGGAGAACTTGCGTGCTCGGAGGAGGGTATCTATTACTGTCCCCGAGTATCCCTTCTTCCTCAGTCGGGCCCTCTCAATGGCCAGACCGTAAGAGAGAATTGAGCTGGATCCTCGTGGAGGATGGGGCCTTGTTGTAGTAGGTCCCTGTGTGGGGGCAGGGGTAGGGGATCCCCTGCCAGTAGTCTTCTCATGTCTGTGTACCAGGGTCTTTTTGGCCAGTCTGGGGCCACCAGAAGAACTAGGCCTCTGTGTCACCGAATCTTGTGAATGATTGCGCCCAGCAGGGGCCATGGGGGAAAGACGTATAGCAGGGTCCCCGGTGGCCAGGTCTGTACCAGGGCGTCGATACCTTGTGACTGTGGGTCTCGACTGCGACTGAAGTATCTGGGTACTTGAGCGTTGGATCTGTTTACTAGAAGATCCATGTCTGGAGTCCCCCACCGCTCCATTATCATCTTGAAGGCTGTGGATGACAGCTTCCATTCTCCCGGGTTTAGTCTTTCTCTGCTGAGGAAGTCTGCCGTGGTGTTGTCCTTCCCGGCGATGTGGACGGCGGAGATGTCCTGGAGATTTGCCTCCGCCCAGGTCATCAGAGGGGCTATTTCTAAGGATACCTGTTGGCTTCTGGTTCCGCCCTGCCGGTTGATGTATACCACCGTGGTGGCGTTGTCCGACATCACTCTGACCACTTTGTTTCGAAGTCTGTGGGCAAACCACAGGCAGGCTAACCTGACTGCCCGTGCCTCTAGTCGGTTGCTGTTCCACCCTGACTCGTCTTTGTTCCACCGCCCTTGGGCGGTTAGCTCTTCGCAATGTGCTCCCCATCCGCTTAGGCTGGCATCTGTGGTGAGCAGGGTCCAGGTTGGGGAGGATATTCTTGATCCCCGGCTCATGTGGTTGGGTTGTAACCACCACCGTAGCTGGGTCCGCACTCTGGACAGTAGAGGTAGATGTACGGTGTAGTTCTGTGATCGTGGACTCCACCGAGATAGGAGTGAAACATATAGAAACATAGAAATGACGGCAGAAGAAGACCAAATGGCCCATCCAGTCTGCCCAGCGAGCGTTGTAACGGTCTCATGTGAGCTCGCGCCCATGGTACCACTTCCAATGTGGATGCCATTAGACCGAGGACTTGTAGATACTCCCAAGCTGTGGGCCGGGTGGCGCTCAGCAGGGTCTGGAGTCTGTTCCGCAGCTTTGATCTCCTCGTGGGGGTCAGGCTGACCTTGTCCTCCTTGGTGTCGAACCGGACTCCTAGGTATTCCAGCGACTGCGATGGCTGTAGGGAACTCTTGTTTGTGTTGACTACCCATCCTAGGCTTTCCAGAAGAGTTATGACTCTATTGGTTGCTCGGTCGCTCTCCTCCGGTGACTTTGCCCTGATCAGGCAATCGTCCAGGTAGGGATGGACGAGGATTCCTTCCTTCCTGAGTGTCGCCGCTACCACTACTATTACCTTGGTAAAGGTCCGCGGTGCGGTGGCTAACCCGAAAGGTAGTGCCCGGAATTGGTAGTGTTGCTTCAGGACCTTGAAGCGTAAGTAGCGCTGGTGTTCCTGATGGATTGGGATGTGCAAGTAGGCCTCTGACAGGTCCAGGGATGTGAGGAACTCTCCTGGCTGTATTGCACGTATGACTGACCGCAGGGTTTCCATGCGAAATCTTGGGACCCTTAGGTGTCGGTTGACTGACTTGAGGTCCAGGATGGGCCTGAAGGTGCCCTCTTTCTTGGGTACGATGAAGTAAATGGAGTAATGTCCAGAATTTGTCTCCCGTGCAGGCACCGGGGTTATGGCCTTTAGGGTCATGAGTCTGGTCAGAGTAGCCTCCACTGCCACCCTCTTGAGGGGGTCGTGGCAGGGAGATTCCACGAACTTGTCCGGAGGGGTTCGGAGGAAGTCCAGGTAGTACTCTTCTCTGATGATGGCTAGGACCCACTTGTCTGAAGTTATCTCGACCCATCTGCAGTAGAATAGGGTTAGCCTGCCCCCTATGGCTTCTTCCCTTGGATGGGTCGGCTGATTCTCATTGTGGGGTGCAGCTGGGACCTGAACCCGAGCCGGTTCCCCTCTTGCTGTGTCTGTTCCGAAAGGAATGGTTTCTGGCCGGAGGACGAGGTGCTTGGTAGCTATTCCTGTAAGGGTTGAAGCGTTGAGAGCTTCTGCCTCTGGATGGCCTGGGAAAGGGATGCTGGTTTCTCTTTGACTTGTCTTCTGGCAGACGAGGTAATGGAGAGTCGCCCCATTTGTCAGCCAGTTTCTCTAGTTCGCTGCCGAACAGGAGGGATCCCTTGAAGGGCATTCTTGTGAGGCGTGTCTTGGAGGAGGAGTCGGCCGACCAGTTTCGCAGCCAGAGTTGTCTTCTGCATGCCACTGAGGATGACACTCCCCTGGCTGCTGTGCGTACAAGATCGGAGGCAGCATCAGTGAGGAACGAGAGAGCTGATTCCATTTCTTCTCCCAGGGTGTTGTTCCTGGCTTGAGATAAACAGGAACGCGTCACCACGGTGCAGCAGGTCACAATTTGTAGGGACATGGCTGCCACCTCAAAGGTTTGTTTCAGTATGGCTTCCAGGCACCGGTCATGTGCGTCCTTGAGGGCTGCCCCTCCCTCCACTGGTATGGTGGTGCGCTTCGCGACTGCGCAAACTATGGCATCCACTTTGGGACACGCTAGCAGCTCCTTAGTTGTTGGGTCCAGAGGGTACATGGAGGATAGGGCTCGATCCCCTTTGAATGAGGACTCCGGCGTATTCCACTCCAGGTCGATTAGCTGTTGTGCCGCCTGTAAGAGGGGAAAATGGTGGGCCGTCTGTCAAAGGCCCTCTAGCATGGGGTTCATTCTGGGTTCCCCCGGGGTGCCTTGGCCCGGAATAGCAAGTTCCGATAGGCATTGAGATACCAGGTCCGGAAGGTCCTCCTTTGCGAAGAAGCATCTCATGGTTTGATGTGGTTCTGTCCCCGAGGGAAGTTTTCCCTCCTTGAGGGGCTCAACTTCCTCTTCGGAGTAATGCATGTCCCCGTAGGTGGGGCTTCTGGGTGGTAGGGTCCTGTGCCTAGGCCTCGAGGGTCCTGGGGCATGAGGGTCTTCCGGTGCATATGATTCAGACTGCATCCTGACAAATGCGTGAATCCCTTTGAATAATTCCACCCAGGAGAGCGATGCAGGATCAAAGTTGAGGGGCGGCAGGTCTCTTGGGTTCCCCGTCTGAGGGATGGACTCACTGGGGCCTGCAAGGTCTGGGGTGTTCCCTGAGGAGTTAGCACTTAATCTTGGGTGAGACTGGCCCTGGCCTGGAGCTCCCAGGGTCTCCTCACATCGGGCGCATAGGGCGTCTGCTTCCTCGCTCAGTGTGGCTCTGAGGTGGCATGCTGAGCAGAGGCCTAGAGCTTTTATGCCAGATTCTGGAGGTGCCACTTCTGTGGACGCGTGGGCTCTTACGCGATCCATTGCGTCCAATATATATGTGCGCCGGTGCTCTCCCAGTCGAAATATGCGCTTTGCAGTGTGCACGAAGCTTATGGGCGGAGATTCTTAACGTGCGCCTAAGATTGTGCGCCTGAAACGCGTGCCCAACTATCGGCGCCTATAATACGCGCCCAATTGTTGGCGCCTATAATACGCGCTTAATATGTGCCCAACTATTTTCGGGTGCCTAGGATACGCACCTGTTAACTTGTGCGCTTAGCTTTATTTGAGCGCTCGATCGGGTGGAGGGCGGCGAACAAGAACAAGATGGCGACGGCAAGCAGGCAAGCAAGATGGCGACCTCCTTGGAGGGTCTCCACGTGGGCAGACCCTGCTAATCCTCGATCTTCGGAGACCAGTAAATAAAGGATGTACGCCTTACCTTGTCTTCAGCGCTTCCCGCTTGCGACCCGGGCGGTCTCCGGCTGCGGGGGAGAGGGTGATTACCTTCATCGCCGCGCTCGAGGAAGTGCGCCCGCCGCCTCTAAGCCGCGCCCGAACTCATCTTGCTTGGGGGCTAAGTCCTCGCCGCAAACGGCTCCGGACAGAGGCTGCCTCTGTGTCGCGCCCGAGCCCTTCTCACTCGGGGGCTAGGTCCCTGCCGCGATTTGGCCACCGGACCAAGGCTCTTACCTCCGAGGGACCACGGAAATCACCTCGGGAAACGCAACTGGGGGAGGGACCTGAGGGTATCACCACAGGAGTGCGGGGCTCGTCTTCAGGTAGGATTTTTCTTAAAATTTGGAAGAACGCTCAGCGAGCGTGAGATAGCTCCTAACTGCTTTGGAGACGGTAAATACTGAGCTTCTGCACTTCCTGCAGGGGTATATGTACTAGGTGCTGACGTCAGATTGAAATCTGATCCGTCTCCAACTGCTAGCACGAGTACACTATCCCCATTGGTCCTGAGTCCATCTGCTACACGCTAGGAAAACCTGGATAATCATAACTTGGGCGAAAGCAGTAATAGAGTCTTGACTTACATTGAACGGTGTAGAGAAGACTTGGATAAACATCATTTGGGAGAATGTAAACTGTAAAATGCAGAATATATCCGAGGTGAGATGTACAAGAAGGGAGAAAAACCAGGATGGCAGTGTTGGTTAAAGGGGGATAAGGGTATTAAGTCAGAGGTCCTGAAAGTTAAGGGTATTAAGTCAGAGGTCCTGAAAGTTAAAAAAAAATTTTGAAAACCGGGCCCTAATTTAAATAAATTAATTTAGTGAATCGCACGCACAGGAGCGTGGCTTTTACTGTATCGGCCGGTAGGTTAGGTTAATGTATTTTTGAAAATTGTATTTTTCTTCTTTCCCTTCAAGATTTCTCCAGGTGTAGTTTTTTTGCAGTATATATTGCATTTCTCTTAATGAGACAATTTCCAATTTCTTTATGTATATTTTCTTTGGCATAAATATTCCTCCGACACACCTAGAGGAGGGGGGAGGGAGATTCCTCCTAGCTCACCTGCAAACATGGCCCCATAGTAGGGCACACATTGTTGGCAGCTCGGGCTATTTCACACTCAGCTGGGCTATTTCTTTTCCATTCTGCAGGAAAAAAAAAAACCCGTTTGTGCGGCTGCGTTAGATCTGGGCTGGCCCCCTGACTGCCAACCACCCGCAAGGTTGCCGTGGTTTCCTTTGCTGCACAGTCCCTCCAGCAGTCACAGATTGATGATTCTTAAGCGATTGCAATAAAGCTCAGTACAGGAGAAGGGCTGCCAACCCAGTGTTGCCAGGTTTTCACGAAAGAACAAGCACTTTTCCCCAAAAAAACAAGCCCAAAACACGTGAAATTGAAACTTTTTTTTTCTTATAACATTGAACACTTGAAATACTTTTGTAATGCACACATAATGGATGACTTTATTGTAATAAATTGTACCTCTCACAGTTAACTAAGACAAGTCTGACAATTATTGATATCAGCCAGTTCTTCATCTGCTGCAGGGAGAAGAAATGAGGGAAAAAAAAGCTAAATTAGATGAAAGCAAAAGTGGTATAGAACAAATAAAAAATAGCATTACAAGTTTCCATGTCACATTTCTTACCTGTAGTCAGCTGGTATAGCAGTGTTGCCAACCTCGCTTATTTACCTCCAGATTGGGCTTCTTTTTGAAGTCATTCGCGGGGTTTTTTCCCAATTCGTGGGTTGCTTTTAATTGGGCTATTTTTTTCTTTCGGTCACTTTTTTTTGGGCTTGTTGGGCGGGACCTGTGCGCTGAATCATGTTACACTGATTGGCTGCTGCGATGAAGCCTGTGTCCATAGCAGGCGCACCCTATCCCTATATTGCACCAGTAAGCCATTCAGAGTGAGCAGACAGAGCTTTATTGCACGCCACGTTTTGTGGGTAGAGTAGACCCAGCCAGCTGAGCAACGTCTATCCAGCACTGCATCGCACGTGGGCAGAGCAGCAGACTGTCCTGGAAGGGGAAGGCCAGCAGTACGGCACTGGAGAGCTCAGAGCAGCAACATCAACGGAATCAGACTGCAGCTACAGCCCGGTATCAGGAGGAGGGAATGAGGGGGTGGGGGATGATTATGTGGGGGCCAGAAATGTGCTCAGAGGAGGGAAGGAATGAGAGGGGCAGGTATTTTTTAATTTGTTCTACTCCACTTGATTTCATCTATTTTTTTTCCTCATTTCTTCTCCCTACAGCAGATGAAGAACTGGCTGATATCAATAATTGTCAGACTTGTTTTAGTTAACTGTGAGAGCTACAACTTATTACAAAAAAGTCATCCATTATGTGTGCATTACAAAAGTATTTCAAGCGTTCAATGTTATAAGAAAAAAAAAGTTTCAATTTCACCTGTTTTGGGCTTGTTTTTTGGGGGAAAAGTGCTTGTTCTTTCGTGAAAACCTGGCAACACTGTGGTATAGACAAGCTTTTTTTTTGCCAAAATAAGGTTTTTTTTTTATAAAGGTGATCTGCTGCAGGGAGAAGAAATGAGGAAAAAAAGATGAAATCAAGTGGAGTAGAACAAATTAAAAAATACCTGCCCCTCATTCCTTCCCTCCTCTGAGCACATTTCTGGCCCCCACATAATCATCTCCCACCCCCCACCCCCTCATTCCCTCCTCCTGATACCGGGCTGTAGCTGCAGTCTGATTCCTTTGATGTTGCTGCTCTGAGCTCTCCAGTGCCCTACTGCTGGCCTTCCCCTTCCAGGACAGTCTGCTGCTCTGCCCACGTGCGATGCAGTGCTGGATGGACGTTGCTCAGCTGGCTGGGTCTACTCTACCCACAAAACGTGGCGTGCATTAAAGCTCTGTCTGCTCACTCTGATTGGCTTACGGGTGCAATATAGGGATAGGGTGCGCCTGCTATGGACACAGGCTTCATCGCAGCAGCAGCAGCAGCCAATCAGTGTAACATGATTCAGAGCACAGGTCCCGCCCAACAAGCCCAAAAAAACGCGACCGAAAGAAAAAAATAGCCCAATTAAAAGCAACCCGCGAATCGGAAAAAAAAACCGCGAATGACTTCAAAAAGAAGCCCAATCTCGCGGGAAATAAGTGAGGTTGGCAACACTGTGCCAACCTCACTTATTTCCCGCGTGATTGGGCTTTTTTCTTTCTTTGTCATTCGCGGGTTGCTTGTAATTGGGCGTTTTTTCCTGCCAATCGCGTTTTTGTTTGGGCTTGGTGGGCGGGACCTGTGCTCTGGTGTTGCAGTGATTGGCTGCTGCTGCCGGTGAGGCCTGTCCATAGCAGGCGCACCCTAACCTATTGCAGCATTAAGCTAAGCAGAGCCGGCAATCCCAGGAGCGCGTGGGCAGACCCGGCCTGGCATTGCAGGAAGCAACAAGCGTCGTGGGTGACCAAGAAGCTTCTGTGCAGCTGCAGCCCTGAATGCTGAAAGGTGTGGAGCACTCAGCTGCCTACAACCAGGGATCAGGAGGGGAGAATGAGTGTGGGGGGATTGAAGACGGGTTTGTAGGGAGTGGGGAGGGGGAAATGAGTGTTATGGGGCCAGTGTGGGAAGTAAAACAACATACTTTTCCCTTGCGGGAAAGATAAAACAGTGAACAAATTCAGCGAAACGAAGTCTTTATTGTAACATTTGGAAATGGCTGCAAACAAAGCCAACCCCAGCAGGTGTCAGTAATGAGGCATAAGCTTGCTATTAAAATACAGGGGTTTATAGATCCCCCTTTAGTTCCTTGCGGTTAACTTGTTTTTCTGCCTTGGTACATATTGGGGGGGCTGTAAGGGGGAGGTTAGGAGAAGGGGGGTTGGAGGAGGCTTGTGGTTGTTGCTTTTCTTGTACTTTCCTAATTCTGGTCTGGAACAAGAGGAAAAGGGGGAAGGGCTATGGGGGCTGCTTTCAACATCTCTTAACGGTTTCTGCAGAAAGATTTGACTTTAGTTCATTACTTAGGCCTGCTCATGGTCTTAATGACAAGGGGATTTTTATTCAGGTATTGTGTGTCTCTAAGAGGGGATTTCTGGAGAATATGTTTTAATACTAATCTTTCTGTTATAACAAAGCTTTCTAGTTAAACTGTTTCCAGCAGCTTCTAACTTTCTCTTTTTATAGTAACTGCCCCATAGTTTTTCACAGCTTCTAACTTCCTCCTTTTATAGTGACTGCGCCATAGTTTTTCACAGCTTCTAACTTCCTCTTTTTATAGTCACTGCTTCAAACTACATGATTTCTCTTATAACTTGTACATAAAAGTTACAATTTTGATTATTCACTTTAGCTCTATGTTCAGCAAAGCTTTGAGTACAATTCTAGCAGTCAAGTCTTCCCACCCTATCTATAGCACCATCCTGATCATAGGGTTATAGCAGTATAGAGTAGGCCACACAAAGCATTTTATATTTATCATTATTACTGTAATAATAACATTCAAATTCCATTTCTTACACCAGTGATGTGCTCAGAGGGTGGAATCTGTGTGTGTGTGTGGGGGGGGGGCAGAGATGTGCTCGGAGGGGGGAATCGGTAGTGGGGGGCCAGAGATGTGCTCGGAGGGGGTAGGGAGGGGGGGAATCTGTGTGTGGGGGGCCAGAGATGTGCTCGGAGGGGGGAGTCTGTGTATGGGGCTGGTGTTTTTTTTAATTTGTCCTACACCGCTTTTAATTTCATGTAATTTTTTTCTCATTTCTTCTCCCTGCAGCAGATCTCCTTTGTAAGAAAGCCTGTCCATACCTGCTGTTTCTGTCATTGGCTGCTACGCTACTAAATGGATTTGATCTACTATGGCTAAAGTAAGGAACTAAAAGATCCTGCTAAGCCTGGGAAGAGGAATGTGAACTAAAAGCATGGATTCAGTCTGTCAGCAATGAGAGTAAGGCTATGTGCACATTTTGTAAGTGTGACATTCGTGCACATCATGCAGACCTTTTACAACATGCAAAACGTTAAGCTTCCTTTGTCATCTATGCGACTCACAAACATTGGGGTTTCAATTTCATGTGTTTTGGGCTTGTTTTTTTGGAAAAAAGTGCTTGTTCTTTCATGAAAACCTGGCAACCCTAAGCGGTGTCTTTCCGACCTGTTCTTTTCTACTGTCCCTGTGATATTTTCTAGCAAGCAGCGGGACTGACTGGGGGGGCTCTGCATGGGGAGCGTGGAAAGGAAATCAAGGTGGCAATCAGGTCTTTAAGTTGCAATCTATGGGGCCGATGCAATACAGCTCAGCCGAGCGCATTGTTTAACCTGCTGTGGGACATGGGTTAAACAGGCGCTAATCCACCCCCTAATGCAATAGGGTGATTAGTGTCTATTTAACGCGCGTCGGACACGGAGTGAATGAGTTAGTGCTCATCACATGCAAATGCACTCATTCACTCCAAATGCAAAAAGATACATTGAAAAGCAGAAAAAGCCGTTTTCATATCTGGCAGACAGGGCAGCTCAGCGGGTCGCGTTAGGAAGGAGGTGCTAAGATCGCACAAACTACTCTAGCACCTCCTTCCTAATATGACACCCCCCCCCCCCACGCGGGTGCCATGCGTGCGTTAAGAAAAGTCAGCGCCTTCTTTCTGGGAAGATTTTTGCATCGGCCCCTATGTTTGCAGCCATTCTTATGAGCTGCTCTGATTGCTGCCCTTAGGATTCACAAGAATTTGACTTTCAGAAAGTTGAGCATTAAAATGTTACGATTTAGGGGTCAAAGCTTGAATGGGAGGAGCACTAAGCACCACCCCGTAAAGAGAGTAGAGGGGAGTTAGCCTGCAAGAGACTTCTCAAAGCTCACAATTTTACTTGCACACAGAAACCTGAGATTTATCTTTTGTGCTCTCTGTAACCTGTAATTTTACTTTACTATTGTTGTTTTATAATTTGTATTACTTTTTTTTTCAGTTTGATATTCCCTTATCCTGTATTTGGTGAGGGTCTGTCTGGATATTCCATGTGGGACTGAGGTGAGGGATTCTGCTAGCATTTAGTTTTTGTGTAAGGTTTGTGTCAGTCCAGCTTGTTTTGTTTTCCAGCAGGGAATAGATTTTTATTTATTTAAAAACATCTCTAATTCACATATTACATAAAGTTCATTATTTAGCTGCTTTAGGGCAAGTTACCTCATTTCCAGTTTTGTTGTTTCATAGATAGGATGTTGCTGTGTGAGGTTTGGGAGTTAGCGCTGTTTAAATGTGATGGGTTTGATACAAAGGTGCTGAGTGTTTTCTGCAGGGTTTTCTGTTACTTCCCAAAGTGCCCGGTACAGGAGGGAATTAACTCTCCAGATTCTCTCTTTCTCTAATCCACAGCCCGACCTGTCTCTGATTCTGACTACAACGAATAGAAAGGGAAAGTCTAAATCTCGCTCGTCTCCCATGGATGGTTTTATGGGTTCTGGGACTTCAGTGGAGCCCAGGAAGGGGGTTCTGCCTTCTCCAGAGCCAGATCCCTCCTCGGTGCAGCCTCTGGCAGAGCCCCCGGGATCAGAGGAGGGGGCAGGGCTGGCTCTGGATCCCCTGCAGCCCAGGACTTTGGGCTCTCTGTGGATGGTTGTGGAGCGACCGGAAGCAACAATGAGCAGCAAGTTGGAAAGGATTGAAGGGGAAATCTCCTCAGTGACCCAGGAGAAGAAAATCTCTGCTCAGGCTAAGCGGCTGCAGGCACTGGAGAGCAAGGTAGGACATTTACTCATTAATTCTCCTGTGTCCATTCAGGATAAAGTTTGTTAGAAGGAAAATTAAGAATTTGGAAAATGTTGCCAAAAGAGAAATATTTTAAAATCATCAACTTTCCCAAGAGAGAATATTTCACCAGGGGAGATGATTAATAATTATTTAGGGGAGGCTTTGCAAATATCTAAGGAATCTCTTCTAATTAACCCCATTTCTTTTCTAGTGAAAATTAAATGTATAAAGATCTTCTCTCTTGTTGCTGATCCACAAATTTCAAGGAAGAAGTTGAACCCCAAAAGTAATTTTCTAAACCTTGGTCATTTTTAGTCTTCAATTCTCAGCCAGGTCACGTCTACACCTCTCCCTCCCCCGCTTTATTTATTTGGTTTTTATATTTTATATACAGTTATTCTGATAACAATCATAACAGTTCACAGTATAAATATAAATAAAATCAATTAAATTATAAATGATTAAAAACAAAACATTAAATTCAATTTCCCTGTACGTACCAGGATCAGTCCAGACTGCTGGGTTATGCCTCCCGTCCAGCAGATGGAGTCAGAGAGAAACTGAAAAGGCACCACTGATATACCCTGGTGCGCCCCCTGCGATCCTCCAGTATATCTCTGACTCCAGCAGATGAGAGAGCATAACCTTGCGGTCCTGATCTCCTGTAAATTGAATTGTGAAGGGATTTCCCTATCAGGTTTGACTTAATATAGAGGAGAAATCCTGTGACTAGATCAATTAGTGATTTGTACCTAATTTGGTAATAATAAGTGGAGCCATAGCAGGCCAGGCAGGGCACTGCCCTACAGCCTTTTCCCGGGGTTTTTTCAGTCTTACCCAGTGAGAGGAGGGGAGGATTAATCGGTGGGCCGGTCACTCTCCCTATCCGCCTCCTGAGAAGTTTCATTCCTCGGAGAAGAAAGTTCAGTCGGGTGTGCTACACCCCCTGCAGGCTCCACCAGCCAATTGTCTGTGAGGTACTTTAGCTGCCGGTGGCAGCGCTATTAAAAAAAAAAAAAAGATTAAAAACGAGGTAATTGTGTCCACTGCCTGCGTTCCTCACTGTGGTCTCCGGAAGGGGTGGCTTGTCACCCAGCCCTTACTCGCGCCGTTTTTTGGTGTTAAAAAAAACAAACAAAAAAAAACCATGCCCCGAGGAACTGTTTGTACGGCATGTGGGGAGCCGGGCCGTCGGCTCTCCCGCGAGGGCCTTTGCTCCCGGTGCCTTCCCGGGGGTGAGGGTTCCTCGCGGGGGTCAGCCGCGGCCGGGAGCTCCCCTTCCCCGCGGCGTGGGGCACGGCCAGCGTCGGCCAAATCTCGGCAGTCCGCGCTACCGATACCGGGGGCGGCGGCCATTTTAAATGACTCAGATCGCGAGGCGGTTTCGTCGGAAGAAGGGGATGACCCCCCCCCCCCTGTCCCCACCGGATCTTAGCCCCCGCGGGTTACCAGGGCCTGTTAATTTGCCACCTGTGGGAGCAAAAGGAGGTTCTTTGAAGAGGCCTTATCCCTTTTCCTCACAATTTGTACTTTTGCTCCACAAGGCTTATATGGAGGCCGAAGCGGAATGGGAGCAGGGTACTCCTGCCCCAGATAAACGGGGGAGACTTTCTACTGGTCTCTTTGGCTTGGGGGATGCAGCCCCGGCTCCTCCTCAACCTCCGCAGCAGGCTGCTCCAGCTCCTTCGGCTCCCCCCTCCAAAACCTCCTCAGCATGTAGCTCCGGCCCCCCTTTCACAGGATCCGTCCACGCCAGATCCTGATTTGGATGTAGGGGGTACGGACCCGGTTGAGGGGGATGATCCTCAGATACTCCGGTTATTTCATAAGGAAGAACTGGATCCCTTGATTGCCCATGTTCTTCAGGAACTAAAGATTCCAGTACCCCAGGTTGACTCCAATTCCCAGCCAGGGGATTTTGAATTAGACGGGTTCAGCACGCCTGCGCATGCCTTTCCTTTTCATAATAAACTGTTTCAGCTTGTATCCCGGGAATGGGATAATCCGGAGGCAACTCTTAGGGTCAGCCGCGCTATGGATAAGCTTTACCCTCTCCCTGCGGATTCCTTGGAGCTCCTTAGGGTGCCAAGGGTGGATTCGGCGGTCACTGCCATGGCTAAACATACCACCATTCCCGTAACAGGGGGTACAGCCCTTAAGGATCTTCAGGATCGGAAGCTGGAGACGTTGCTTAAGCGCATCTTTGAGGTTTCGGCTTTGGGAGTACGGGCGGCCGTTTGCAGCTGCATGGTACAAAGGGCTACCCTTCGTTGGGTACAACAGATGTTGACATCTCAAGATCTGCCTCCGGATGAAGCAGAGCATGCAAACCGTATAGAATCCGCGGTGGCTTACGCCGCGGATGCCTTTTATGACCTCCTCCGCACTTCGGCCCGGTCTATGTCTTCGGCTGTGTCGGCACGGAGGTTACTCTGGCTGCGTCATTGGGCGGCAGACTCTTCCTCCAAGGCCCAACTCGGTTCCTTTCCCTTTCGGGGCAAGTTGTTATTTGGCACCGAGTTAGAAGACCTTATCCGATCTTTGGGGGAGAATAAAGTGTTTAAGTTGCCAGAGGACAAGCCTAGATTTTTTCGCCCTTCGGGTACCTTCCGCGGATGGTTTCGCGGGCAACGCCGTTTTCGCTCGGGAAGGGGGTCCTCTTTTGCTACCCGACAGCAGTCTCCGCGTTCCCAGTCATGGACTCCTTCCTTTCGTGGTAGAAGGCCGGCACGCGCAGGGGCGTCTCATATCTTCGCCACCTCTAAGGCGGCTCAATGAAGGGACGCCGGTCCATTCCTCCGTCCCGGAGGTAGGAGGACAACTCTCTTACTTTCGGGAGGAATGGGCCACAATTACCTCAGACCAATGGGTCCTCGACATTATCTCACGGCTACGCCCTAGATTTTGCAAGGCCCCTGCGCGATTTGTTCCTTATCTCTCCCAGCGGTTCTCAGGTAAAGCAACAGCGAATTGCTCAGACCCTGGAGCGATTGCAGGCGCTGGGTGCAATAGTGCCTGTGCTGCCCGCCGAGCAACGCACGGGCCGTTATTCCATCTATTTCATCGTTCCCAAGAAGGAGGGCACATTTCGGCAGATTCTGGATCTCAAGCGAGTCAACAGGGCGTTGCGCATACCGCGGTTTCGGATAGAGACCCTGCGCTCGGTCATAGCGGCGGTACACAAAGGCGAGTATTTGGCTTCCTTAGATCTCACGGAGGCTTACTTGCACATAGGGATACAAGAGTTCCATCAAAGATTTCTGCGCTTTATGGTCCTGGGATCTCACTTCCAGTTTTGTGCTCTTCCGTTCGGTCTGGCGACAGCTCCGAGGGTGTTCACCAAGGTAATGGTGGTGGTGGCGGCGAGTCTTCGGAGAGACGGAGTGTTGGTACACCCGTATTTGGACGACTGGCTCATCCGAGCAAAATCGTGACGTCTCTGCGAAGATGCGATTCAGGCAGTCCTTCACCGGCTCCACTCCTTGGGGTGGGTTGTCAATTACACCAAGAGCCATCTGATCCCCTCCCAGAATTTGGAATTTCTGGGCGCCTCGTTCGATATGAAAGTGGGAAAGGTTTCTCTCCCACAGGCAGGGATGGAGCGTCTGATGGCGCACGTTCGCCGTCTCCTCGCCCTTCCCCTGCCTGTGGTATGGGATTACTTACAGGTTCTTGGATATATGGCATCCACACTGGATTTGGTTCCGTGGTCATTTGCGCATATGCGGCCGCTACAGAGGGCGCTTCTGTCTCGTTGGGACCCCAAATCGGAAGAGTTTCAGATACCTTTGCCACTCTTACC
Source organism: Rhinatrema bivittatum (assembly GCF_901001135.1). NCBI lineage: Eukaryota > Metazoa > Chordata > Amphibia > Gymnophiona > Rhinatrematidae > Rhinatrema > Rhinatrema bivittatum. Next base: position 332,846 of record NW_021820378.1, read on the forward strand.
CCCAGCAAGGACCAGTCTACAATGGTGGTTGGATCCGGTCCACTTGCTCCAAGGCACCGATTTGGATCCACCTCAATGGATCATTGTCACGACCGATGCCAGTCTGACGGGCTGGGGAGCAGTCTGTCAGTCTCAGTCTGCTCAGGGACGTTGGACGCCTCCTCAGACCAAGTGGTCGATCAATCGTTTGGAAACAAGGGCGGTTCGCCTAGCGTTACAGCACTTTCTGCCTTTGATTCGGGACAGAGCAGTTCGGGTAGCGTATATAAATCGGCAAGGCGGTACACGGAGTCTACCGGTAGCAGCCGAAGCCAGCCAGTTGATGGTGTGGGCAGAGCAGCACCTGTCTCGGATTGCGGCGTCCCACATCGCAGGAGTCGACAACGTTCAAGCAGACTATCTCAGCCGGCAACGACTAGACCCGGGAGAGTGGGAACTATCTCCCGAGGCACTCAGACTCATCTGTCGCCGGTGGGGAACTCCCCGGTTGGACCTCATGGCAACTCGTTTGAATGCCAAGGCAGCTCGCTTCTTCAGTCGCAGAAGGGAACACGGGTCGGAGGGTGTAGACGCGCTAGCTCTTCCCTGGCCCGCGCACGTTCTTCTGTATGTGTTTCCACCGTGGCCATTGGTGGGGAAAATATTGCGTCGCATAGAATCCCACACGGGACCCGTCATTCTCGTAGCTCCGGAGTGGCCGAGGAGGCCGTGGTTCGCCGACCTCATCAATCTAGCGGTGGACGGCCCCTTGCGGCTCGGTCATCTGCCTCGACTCCTTCGGCAGGGTCCAGTATTTTTCGACCAGGCCGATCGCTTTTGTCTAGCGGCTTGGCTTATGAGAGGCGGCAATTGAGAAGGAAAGGATATTCCGAGTCGGTCATTACTACTCTTCTGCAGGCTCGTAAGCCCTCTACCTCGGTTGCTTATGTCAGGGTATGGAAGGTTTTTGACTCCTGGTGTCAGGGTCTGGAAGTGCCGTCGCGGAAGGCTACGGTGTCTCATATTCTGACTTTTTTGCAAGAGGGTCTAAAGAAGGGTTTATCCTATAATTCTCTGCGTGTGCAGGTAGCGGCCTTAGGCTGTTACCGCGGTAAACTTGATGGAGTTTCCATTGCCATGCATCCGGACGTTGCACGATTTTTAAAGGGAGTTAAACATTTGCGACCCCCGGTGCGACCTATCTGTCCTTCTTGGAGTTTAAATTTGGTTCTCCGGGGTCTTTGTACTTCTCCGTTTGAGCCTCTACGAAGGGCTACTCTCAAGGATCTCACTCTCAAAACTGTTTTTCTCATCGCTATTTGTTCGGCTCGCCGAATCTCGGAACTTCAGGCGTTGTCTTGTAGGGAACCTTTTCTCCATATTTCTAATTCGGGGGTTTCTCTACGTACCGTTCCTTCGTTTTTGCCTAAGGTAGTTTCCGCCTTTCACGTCAACCAGACGGTGGACCTACCGGCATTTGCGGTGGACGGGGCTGAGGCGTCGCAGCAACCGGAACTTCGCAAGTTGGATGTTCGAAGGACGCTCTTGCGGTACCTGGACGTTACCAACCCCTTTCGGTTGTCTGATCATCTGTTTGTCTTGTGGGGTGGTCCAAAGAAGGGCAGGCCTTTCCTAACTCCAACATTATGTAACTTCTCATCAATCAACACGCTCCGCTAGTAATAGCGTTAATTTTTGCTGTATTGATTTCACGGACGCTGCACGGCATAGTCAGCTCTATACCCTAACCCAGTTATTACCTCCTTGTTCTCAGTTACATGTAAGGGCCCAGCCCAAAAGTTAAACTGTTTTTTCAATGTTATATGTAAGGGCTCTGCCCAATTGTTCCTTTTTAACTGTAAACCAATGCGATGTGTAAACGGTCATCGGTATAAAAAACTTTAAATAAATAAATAAAATAAATAATAGCCACCCCTTACAATGTTATTTATACATATATATAATTATCTGATCTTCATTTTCCTTCTCACTCCAAGTTATTGATTTCCTTGTTATATGTAACTGCTTTTCTGCACTATTGTTCAAATTGTAAAGATTGTTATATTTGCACCCCTGTTTCTTGTGAACCAGCATGATGGGACTTCTGTCTTGAATGTTGGTATATAAAAAACTTAAATAAAAATAAATAAAGCTTCAAAAACTACGATCGCACGCTGGTTGAAAGAGGCGATTGTGTCTACTTACATTTCCCAAGGTCGCGCCGTTCCGGAGGGTCTTAAGGCTCATTCTCTGCGCTCCCAGGCGTCGTCGTGGGCAGAGAGTGGGTTTATTTCCTCGCAGGTACTATAGGAATGAAAATTATCAGGTAAGTCCTAATTTTCCTATAAATATTACAACATAAATAGTAAAAACATCTAATCATAAAACACTATAATGAACAACAAAGTCAATTTAAAAAACCATAAATTTCCTAGTATGGACCCAGGACAATGGGTTATGTGCTCCCCTGCTAGCAGATGAAGACGGAGTCAGGTTTCAAAGCGGACGTCACCCTAGATACCCCCCTGCAGTGACCTCAGCCATCCAGTATCTCTCTGTCTCCTAGCAGATGTGGAGGTGCTATCCTCAAACCAATTGAAGTAAGATCGAGCCCCGTTATCCTGTAGTGATTCCTAAAGATCCCTCCCCCAGTTGAGAATTCCTGAGGTGATTTCCGAGATCTCTCAGAGGTTGCCTTGGTCCGGTAGCGGTTCCCAGGGTGGACTTTGTTCTAAAGCAGCGGGTGCAGGAAGCCGAGCGTGGCGGTGAACGCCTAAGCCCTCTCACCCCTCGGCCAGAGACCATCTCTGTACTCTGCCAGTAAGCGCTGAGCCTCGGTAAGTAGAGAAGAACTCCTCCGATTAAGAGACATGGAACTGTTCCAGTAAGTCTTTCCTCCAGTCTCCTTGCTCAGTGCACCATACCGATCCCACTGGGGCAAGGGAAGGAGGTTTCAGAGCGGGTTTAGTGGCCCCCTGATGGGCCAGGCCCCACTTCAGGCTCGGTGCGGTGCCATTTCCCCTCCTTGACCGTTAGTACGTGCGGTATGGGCCGGCCCTGTTGTGCTCCTGACCCCACCCCTTAATGAGCGCACATCTCTGCACATAACCGCGCGCATAAGCACACTCCTACATTCGTGCACAACTGGATGCTTATACCACGCTCGTCAGGATGGATTTGCGCGCGCTAGAGTCCGTGCTAGAACATAAGAACATAAGAAAATGCCATACTGGGTCAGACCAAGGGTCCATCAAGCCCAGCATCCTGTTTCCAACAGTGGCCAATCCAGGCCATAAGAACCTGGCAAGTACCCAAAAACTAAGTCTATTCCATGTAACCATTGCTAATGGCAGTGGCTATTCTCTAAGTGAACTTAATAGCAGGTAATGGACTTCTCCTCCAAGAACTTATCCAATCCTTTTTTAAACACAGCTATACTAACTGCACGAACCACATTCTCTGGCAACAAATTCCAGAGTTTAATTGTGCGTTGAGTAAAAAAGAACTTTCTCCGATTAGTTTTAAATGTGCCTCATGCTAACTTCATGGAGTGCCCCCTAGTCTTTCTACTATCCGAAAGAGTAAATAACCGATTCACATCTACCCGTTCTAGACCTCTCATGATTTTAAACACCTCTATCATATCCCCCCTCAGCCGTCTCTTCTCCAAGCTGAAAAGTCCTATCCTCTTTAGTCTTTCCTCATAGGGGAGTTGTTCCATTCCCCTTATCATTTTGGTTGCCCTTCTCTGTACCTTCTCCATCGCAATTATATCTTTTTTGAGATGCTGCGACCAGAATTGTACACAGTATTCAAGGTGCGGTCTCACCATGGAGCGATACAGAGGCATTATGACATTTTCCGTTTTATTCACCATTCCCTTTCTAATAATTCCTAACATTCTGTTTGCTTTTTTGACTGCCGCAGCACACTGCACCGACGATTTCAATGTGTTATCCACTATGATACCTAGATCTCTTTCTTGGGTTGTAGCACCTAATATGGAACCCAACATTGTGTAATTATAGCATGGGTTATTTTTCCCTATATGCATCACCTTGCACTTATCCACATTAAATTTCATCTGCCATTTGGATGCCCAATTTTCCAGTCTCACAAGGTCTTCCTGCAATTTATCACAATCTGCTTGTGATTTAACTACTCTGAACAATTTTGTGTCATCTGCAAATTTGATTATCTCACTTGTCGTATTTCTTTCCAGATCATTTATAAATATATTGAACAGTAAGGGTCCCAATACAGATCCCTGAGGCACTCCACTGCCCACTCCCTTCCACTGAGAAAATTGCCCATTTAATCCTACTCTCTGTTTCCTGTCTTTTAGCCAGTTTGCAATCCACGAAAGGACATCGCCACCTATCCCATGACTTTTTACTTTTCCTAGAAGCCTCTCATGAGGAACTTTGTCAAATACCTTCTGAAAATCCAAGTATACTATATCTACCGGTTCACCTTTATCCACATGTTTATTAGCTCCTTCAAAAAAGTGAAGCAGATTTGTGAGGCAAGACTTGCCCTGGGTAAAGCCATGCTGACTTTGTTCCATTAAACCATGTCTTTCTATATGTTCTGTGATTTTGATGTTTAGAACACTTTCCACTATTTTTCCTGGCACTGAAGTCAGGCTAACCGGTCTGTAGTTTCCCGGATCGCCCCTGGAGCCCTTTTTAAATATTGGGGTTACATTTGCTATCCTCCAGTCTTCAGGTACAATGGATGATTTTAATGATAAGTTACAAATTTTTACTAATAGGTCTGAAATTTCATTTTTTAGTTCCTTCAGAACTCTGGGGTGTATACCATCCGGTCCAGGTGATTTACTACTCTTCAGTTTGTCAATCAGGCCTACCACATCTTCTAGGTTCACCGTGATTTGATTCAGTCCATCTGAATCATTACCCATGAAAACCTTCTCCATTACGGGTACCTCCCCAACATTCTCTTCAGTAAACACCGAAGCAAAGAAATCATTTAATCTTTCCGCGATGGCCTTATCTTCTCTAAGTGCCCCTTTAACCCCTCGATCATCTAACGGTCCAACTGACTCCCTCACAGGCTTTCTGCTTCGGATATATTTTAAAAAGTTTTTACTGTGAGTTTTTGCCTCTACAGCCAACTTCTTTTCAAATTCTCTCTTAGCCTGTCTTATCAATGTCTTACATTTAACTTGCCAATGTTTATGCTTTATCCTATTTTCTTCTGTTGGATCCTTCTTCCAATTTTTGAATGAAGATCTTTTGGCTAAAATAGCTTCTTTCACCTCCCCTTTTAACCATGCCGGTAATCGTTTTGCCTTCTTTCCACCTTTCTTAATGTGTGGAATACATCTGGACTGTGCTTCTAGAATGGTATTGTTTAACAATGACCACGCCTCTTGGACATTTTTTACTTTTGTAGCTGCTCCTTTCAGTTTTTTTCTAACAATTTTTCTCATTTTATCAAAGTTTCCCTTGTGAAAGTTTAGCACGAGAGCCTTGGATTTGCACACTGTTCCTTTTCTAGTCATTAAATCAAATTTGATCATATTAGGATCACTATTGCCAAGCGGCCCCACCACGTTACCTCTCTCACCAAGTCCTGTGCTCCACTGAGAATTAGATCTAAAATTGCTCCCTCTCTCGTCGGTTCCTGAACCAATTGCTCCATAAAGCTATCATTTATTCCATCCAGGAACGTTATCTCTCTAGCGTGACCCGATGATACATTTACCCAGTCTATATTGGGGTAATTGAAGTCTCCCATTATTACTGCACTACCAATTTGGTTAGCTTCCCTAATTTCTCTTAGCATTTCACTGTCCATCTCACCATCTTGACCAGGTGGACGGTAGTATACCCCTATCACTGTAGTCTTCCCTGACACACAAGGGATTTCTACCCATAAAGATTCAATTTTGTATTTAGTCTCATGCAGGATGTTTGACTGAACGCACAAGCTACAGTGAACTACGGCTCCGGCAACAAAGAAGCCCAAGCGCCCCCCTCTGCCGCCTGCCATATTAGGGCTGCGCAGCCTGACCTGGATCCTTCCTGTGTCAGCTCTGTGAGGAAGCCCAGGGAGGGCTGGACTCTCAGAACTTCTCCCAGTAGGAGGATGGGTCAGCCACTACCTTATCTGTTAGCACCCGGATCTGAGCAGTCCCGGGGCTGTGTCCTCCTTGGGAGAGGGCAGTTCAGGGGTGCTTACCCCAGTTCCTCCTGGGCTAGGCATGGACCCAGCAACCTTTTCCTGGATGGAATTCGTTCAGGGCCTTCCAAGCCTTTGTTCAGGCGCAGTCGGCTGCTGCCCCTGCCCGGTCTGGGAAGGCCTCTTCCTCCCAGCCCTATCAGCAGGCTTACCAAGGGTATCCCTGACAGGGATCCAGACCCCACGGATGACGATGGGGATGCAGTCTCATTGGAGGACAGGGAAATCCTTCCAGGCCTGGAGCCATACCGGCCCATGCTATGATCTTTCCACAGAGATGAATTGCCAGCCCTGGCCTCCCAGACCCTGAGGACTCTGGGAGTTCCCGGCACAGACCCTGTGTCAGAAGCAAAGAGGAGTCCCATCCTGGTGTCTCTATGGAAAGCCTCTTGCTATTTCCCGATTCTGGAAGCCATCCAGGAGGTGATTGACCTGGAGTGGGACACCCCGGAAGCAGCTTTCAAGGGGGTCTGACCGTGGAGGCCTTGTACCTTCTGGAGCCAGCGGTGTCTCCTCTTTGCTTCTCTGGCAATCCTTTCTTCTGCCAGACATTTTGCGTTCCTGATTACTTTCTTCATCTTTCAGTTTATCAGCCACCTTCTTTGAAAACCAGATCAGTTTCCTGTTTCTCTTGCTTTTATTTACTTTTTTTTAATTTAAATTTTATTAATCCATATTAATACAATAGCATTTGTATAAACAGATGCAGGATAATAGCAATACAGAAAATCATGACATCTTAATGTAAGCAATAATAAGACAAGTGCTGCTTTGATTGGGATTCTTAAATTGTCTGAACGTCTGCATTATCCCTCGTCACTGAGTCGTAGACGCCACAGGGGCTGGATTTCCCCTCCATTGCAGATACGGATTCCCCGCCTGATTAAATCCAGGAATGTTGTGGAGGACTTCCTGGATGTCATCACTGGGGTCGACAGCACTGTGAGCTGGCTCTAGGCCCTCCCCCCTTCGAATCGGCCGCCATCCCTCCCTTAAAATTATAAAACATTTTTTTTTCTCGGCTGGATGTAGTGCAGGATGTCGAGGGCTGCTATCTCGCTGCAGTTTGGCGAAAAAACGAGCATCCAGAGACCCGCAGTGAGCCCGAGATTGGTGCGGCCTTCCTGGCTCCCCTGGTGAGTTTGCTCCGGAGCACCTCTGTTCCAATCGGCCGCCATCCTCCCTCAGTCTGTTTTTCTTTTGCCTATCTGGCGCTTGGTGGTGATAGAGGACGTGTGGGACTGTCGATTTTCCCCACGGCTGGGGACCAAAACGAGCGCTCTGCGACCTGATATGCGCCAAAGATCGGCGCGGACTCCCCAGAAGAAAAGGCATAGTGTGGCCAAGATGGCTGCCGCCACCGCAGGAGACAGCACAGCTCCGGTGGCAGAGGTCTCTGAGACGGCCCTCCTAAAAATCTCTGCTAGGGTTGCTGAAGTGCTGGATGCCAGGCTGTTCAAAATTCAATTCTCCATGGAGGAAATAAAGAATGCAGTAGAGGGGCAGGCTAAAAGGCTGGACGAGACGGCGCATAGAGTATCTGATCAGGAAGACCGGCTGCATATTGTGGAAAGGCAAGTACAAGGCCTAACCACGCAAAATTCCTCACTGCTGGAGCGTTTAGAGGATCAAGAGAATAGGAACCAGCGTAACAATATCAAAATTGTCCTTCCAGAATCCGTGTCAGACCAAGAACTGTATGATCTTATTTGAAGTCTGGCTGCCGGCTCAGGTGGGTCTGACTTTGATTTCTGGTCGCTTGCGCTGTGAAAGGGTACACAGAATGGGGCCCACCAGGGAAGCGACGAGCAAGCCTCGGCCTGTGATGGCCACAATTTTAAACTGGTCCCACAAAATTCAACTTCTTTTATTGGCATCTGAAACAATAACATAGCCATATTCGCTTCAAATACAGAACAATTAAACTGACGACAAAGCTTTTACAACCAATGTCTTGCCATACATTTTCATTTTTCTCCCCCCCCTCCCCCCCCCCTGTGTCATTCTCCCTGGTTGAGAATTGCTCCGTTTATGAGAATGAAGGAATTGGCTGCCTACATCTCGTCCTGTGGGAGCCCAACAATGTCAACATGTCCTTATATTCCAACCACTCCGGACCACATTTCCCACGTGAACTTTCACGTCCCCTGTACTCTCCCTCGTCTCAGAGCGCATTATACCAATGTAAAAAGGGCTCCCATATTAAAGCATGTTTTGCCACTGTATCCTGTTGTTGGGCCCTTATGTAAAACCACGAGTGCATTAGCCACAGCCGCTGTAGAACAGACTCCGCGGCCGGCGGCCTGTCCTGCCTCCAATGTGCCGCCAGTTCCTGGCGCGCCGCGCTAAGCACGTGATGTGCCAACTTTCTCACCCTCCTCGGCCACGCCTCTGGAAAGTCTGACAGCAAGAAAAGTGCCGGGTCATCAGACACCGGAATACGTAGCATCTGTGTTATCGCCTGCCGGATCCATTGCCAAAATGGTGTTATCTTGGAAAATTCAACTTCTGAGAGCCTTTCGGCAGCACAGGGGTGTGGAATACCAGGGCCACCGGATCAGGCTGTTCCATGATTTCTCATCACAGCGTAAAGCTGTCTCTCCTGCGTGCACAGAGTTACACAAAAGGGGGATTCAGTTTGCACTACATTTTCCTGCCAAACTCCGAGTGCAGCGCAATGGTACTACCCTGTTTTCCTCTAAAAAGGAGGAAGCCAGTTCTTTTATATCCTCGCTGGAACAAGCCAGTGCTACTTGAATGACGCAGCTCTGCTGGACTGAAATTCGCCAGCAAAGTCCGGTCTTCACATTCCTCGCGGTGTGAGCCTGCTGGCTCTGCATTTGCAAAAGACTTTGGTTTTCAATTCACTGTAGTTACCCTATGACTGACTTTGGGCCCCTAATTAAGGGTACAATTCTCATCTCCTCACAGGTTTATTTTTTTCATTAGTTCACTGTTCTTTGAGGGGCGGTTCAGTGGTTTAGTAAACTTCAAAGTGTTTGTTTCATTGTCACCAGCTGTAGTGCCTTCAGTATAAGGAAGGGGGATGGTGGTGGCGAAGGCTTGGGGGGGACAGAGGGAAGCCCAAGGCCCTATGGGGCAGATGGGTATTTTGTGCCTCTTGTGGAGCAAAAAGTTATGGGGTTGGATGAGACCCGTGTGTGGGGAAACAGGTTGGGGGGGAGGGGAGGGTTCACAGATACGCCCAGGAGCCCTTTCGGTTTCTTAAATCTGTCTGGAAAGTTTTCTATTGTTTCGGACGTGGGAGGCGGGGCGCCCAGGCTGGGGGGCGCTCGGTCCCACTGTCATTGTCACTTCTGTGCTATCTGCTATCATTATGTTCCCTTTAAACAGCTGACATAGTATCGGGTAAGATAACTTTCCTAGCGTGCAGCAGATGGACTCAGGACCAATGGGGTATAGTGTACTCCTGATAGCAGTTGGAGACGGATCAGATTTCAATCTGACGTCAGCCCCCAGTACATATACCCCTGCAGGAAGTGCAGATCCCCAGTATTTTCCATCTCCGAAGCAGTTAGGAGCTATCTGCACGCTCGCCGAGCGTTAGACCAAATTTAAAGAACAAATCCTACCTGAAGACGAGCCCCGCACTCCTGCGGTGATACCCTCGGGTCCCTCCCCCAGTTGAGTTTCCCGGAGGTGAGAGCCTCGGTCTGGTGGCCGAATCGCGGCGAGGACTTAGCCCCCGAGCGAGAGGAGTTCGGGCTCGGCTGAGAGGCAGCGGGTGCACCCCCTCGAGCGCGGCGGTGAAGGTATTTACCCTCTTCCCCCCGCAGCCAGAGACTGTCCGGGATGAAACTGGGAAGCGATGAAGACAAGGTAAGGCATACATCTTCTACTTTAACCGGTCTCCGAAGATCGAGGAGGAGCATGGTTCGATCGGAACCAGTGCCACCGGGTTGATTCACCCTAACAGGGCTAGACCCCGGCTGTTTCAGGGTCTGCCCACGTGGAGACCCTCCAAGGAGGTCGCCATATTGCTCGCCGTTGCCATCTTGGCCTTGTTCGCCGCCCGCCGTCCGATCAAGCGCACAAATTAAGCTGGGCGCATATTATAGGCACACATTCCTAGGCGCACATAAAATTTTATGCGCATAAGTTACGCGCACAGTACAAGGTGCATATCTACGGCTAGGTGCACACCGGCGCGCACATGTCAGACGCAATGGAGCTCATAAGAGCTTACGCGTCCACAGAAATGGCACCTCCAGAAATAGGAATAAAAGCTCAAGGCCTCTGCCCAGCATGCCACATCGGAGCCGCACAGAGCGAGAAAGCAGACGCCCTATGTGCACACTGTGAGGAGGCCCTGGGAGGTCCAGGCCAGGGCCAGTCCCGCCCAGGCTAGCTCCTCAGGGGGCACCCCGGACCTAGCAGACCCCAGTACTTTCATCCCACAGACGGGGACCCCCAGGGAACCGGCACCCCTCAACTTAGACCCAGCATCGATCTCCTGGGTGGAATTATTTAAAGGGATTCATGCCTTTGTCAAGATGCAGTCTGAAACCCGGACGGACCAGCCATATGCGACGCCGGAAGACACCCAGAAGCCCCACCTACGGGGACACGGATTTCTCCGAGGAAGAAGTCGAGCCCCTTGAGGAGGGAGAACTCCCCTCGGAGACAGAGCCCTATCGAACCATGAGACGCGTCTTCTCAAAGGATGAGCTTCCGGACCTTGTATCCCAATGCCTATCGGAACTCGCTATCCCGGGCCAAGGCACCCAGGGGGAACCTAGAATGAACCCCCTGCTTGAGGGCCTTCGACAGACGTCCCGCCATTTTCTCCCTCTTACAGGCGGCACAACAGCTAATTGACCTGGAGTGGAATGCACCGGAGTCCTCATTCAAAGGGGGTCTAGCCTTATTGTCCATGTATCCCCTGGACCTAGCAACCAAGGAGCTTCTGGCGTGCCCCAAAGTGGACTCCATAGTTTGCGCGGTCGCTAAGTGCATCACCATTCCAGTGGAGGGAGGAGCGGAGCTCAAGGATGCACACGACCGGCGCCTGGAAGCCATACTAAAACAAGCATTTGAGGTGGCAGCCATGTCTCTGCAAATTGCGACCTGCTACACTGTGGTGACACGTTCCTGTTTATCCCAAGCCAGGAACAACACCCCGGGAGAAGACATGGAACCAGCACTATCATTCCTCACTGACGCTGCCTCTGATCTAGTACGCACAGCAGCCAGAGGAGTGTCATCCACAGTGGCAGCCAGGAGACAACTCTGGCTTCGAAATTGGTCGGCTGACTCCTCCTCCAAGGCACATCTCACAAGAATGCCCTTCAAGGGATCCCTCCTGTTCGGCAGTGAACTAGAGAAACTGGCTAACAGATGGGGCGACTCTCCATTACCTCGTCTGCCAGAAGACAAGACTGAGAGAAACCAGCATCCCTTTCCCAGGCCCACCAGAGGCAGAAGCTCACAGCGCTTCAACCCTTACAGGAATAACTATAAAGTGCCCCGCCCTAAGGGCGGGAACCAGTCCTTTCGGAACAAACACAGCAAGAGGGGAACCAGCTCGGGTCCAGGCCCCAGCCGCACCCCACAATGAGATTCAGCCGACCCATCTAAGGGAAGAAGCCATAGGGGGCAGACTAACCCTATTCTACCGCAGATGGGTCGAGATAACTTCGGACAAGTGGGTCCTAGCCATCATCCCAGAAGGGTACTACCTGGACTTCCTTTGAACCCCGCCGGACAAGTTCGTGGAATCTCCCTGCCACGACCCCTACAAGAGGTCGGCAGTGGAAGCTACTCTGACCAGACTCCTGACCCTAGAGGCCATAACCCCAGTACCTGCATGGGAAATAAATTCTGGGCATTACTCCATTTACTTCATCGTACCCAAGAAAGAGGGTACATTCAGGCCCATCCTGGACCTCAAGTCGGTCAACCGACACCTAAGGATCCCAAGATTTCGCATGGAAACCCTGCGGTCAGTCATACGTGCAATACAGCCAGGAGAGTACCTCACATCCCTGGATCTGTCGGAAGCCTCCTTGCACATCCCAATTCATCAGGAACACCAGTGCTATTTACGCTTCAAGGTCCTGAATCATCACTATCAGGTCCGGGCACTACCCTTCGGGTTAGCCACTGCACCGCGGACCTTCACCAAGGTAGTGGTGGCGGCAACACTCAGGAAGGAAGGAATCCTCGGGCATCCCTACCTGGACGATTGGCTGATCAGAGTGAAATCACCGGAGGAGAGCCACCGAGCAACCAACAGAGTCATAACTCTACTGGAAAGCCTAGGATGGGTAGTCAACACAAACAAGAGCTCCCTACAGCCATCGCAGTCTCTGGAATACCTAGGAGTCCGATTCGACACCAAGGAGGACAAGGTCAGCCTGACCCCCCCCCCCCCCCCCCCCCCCCACGAGGAGATCAAAGCTGCGAAACCGACTCCAGACCTTGCTGAGCGCCGCCCGTCCCACAGCATGGGATTACCTACAAGTTCTCGGCCTAATGGCATCCACATTGGAAGTGGTACCATGGGCGCGAGCCCACTTGAGATCCTTGCAGCGCTTACTTCTATCATGGTGGAGTCCATGATCCCAGAACTACACCGTACATCTACCTCTACCAACCAGAGTCCGGACCCAGCCTACGGTGGTGGCTACAGACCAACCACATGAGCCGGGGATCAAGACTATCCTCCCCAACCTGGACCCTGCTCACCACAGATGCCAGTCTACACGGATGGGGAGCACACTGCGAAGAGCTAACCGCCCAAGGGCGGTGGAGCGAAGACGAGTCTGGGTGGAACATCAACCGCCTAGAGGCACGGGCAGTCAGGTTAGCCTGCCTGCGATTTGCCCACAGACTTCGAAACAAAGCGGTCAGAGTGATGTCGGACAAAGCCATCATGGTGGCCTACATCAACCGGCAGGGCGGAACCAGAAGCCAGCAGGGTATCCTTAGAAATAGCCCCCCTGATGTCTTGGAGATTTGCTTCCGCCCAGGTCATCTCTGCCGTCCACATCGGTAGGAAGGACAACACCACGGCAGACTTCCTCAGCAGGGAAAGTCTAAACCCGGGAGAATGGAAGCTGTCAACCACAGCCTTCAAGATGATAGTGGATCGGTGGGGGACTCCAGACATGGATCTTCTAGCAAACAGATCCAACGCTCAAGTACCCAGATACTTTAGTTGCAGGGGAGATCTGCAGTCCCAGGGGATCGACGCCCTGGTATAGACCTGGCCACCGGGGACCCTACTATACGCCTTTCCCCCATGGCCCTTGCTATGCGCAATCATTCACAAGGTTCAGCGACACAGAGGACTAGTTCTTCTGGTGGCCCCGGACTGGAAAAGAAGACCCTGGTACGCAGACATGAGAAGACTACTGGCAGGGAATCCACTACCCCTGCCTCCACACAAGGACCTACTACAACAAGGTCCCATCCTCCACGAGGATCCAGCTCAATTCTCTCTTACGGTCTGGCCCCTGAGAGGGCCCGACTGAGAAAGAGGGGATACTCGGGGGCAGTAATAGATACTCTCCTCCGAGCACGCAAGTTCTCCACATCTCTAACATACATAAGGATCTGGAGAGTATTTGAGGCCTGGTGCGAAGATCACAACATCAAACCACACTCCTCTAAAGTCCCCATAATTTTGGAATTCTTACAGAATGGGCTACAGAAGGGACTGTCCCTCAACTCAATCAAGGTACAGGTGGCAGCGCTGTCATGCTACGGCCCCAGGAGCGAGGACGACAGCATAGCAGCGCACCCAGATATATCACGATTCCTGAAAGGGGTCAAACACATTCGCCCACCACTAAAGTGGCCAGTGCCCCTGTGGAACCTCAACCTCGTCTTGGAATTCCTAGCGGGACCCGCCTTCAGACCCCTCCGAGATGGTGTTCTTGTTGGCTGTATGCTCGGCCCGCCGCATTTCAGAGCTACAAGCACTGTCCTGCCGTGATCCATTTCTCAGAATCACCCCGGGGACCATCCAACTACGCACGGTCCCCTCCTTCCTCCCCAAAGTGGTCTCACACTTCCACCTCAACCAAACCATCTCATTACCGATGATGGAAGGTTTGAAGAAGTCGGAAAAAGGCCGCTCTCTTCGCCATCTCGACATCGGCAGACTCCTATCCAGATACCTGGAAATGTCAGAACCAGTACGAAAGACGGACCACCTGTTTGTCCTTCACAGCGGGAAGAAGCAAGGGGAAGCGGCCTCACGGGCAACCATTGCTCGCTGGATCAAAGAAGTCATCAAGGCGGCCTATGTTGAAATTGAAAACCTGGCTTTTCGCAGAAGCCTACCGCTGAAGGATCTCCTCAACCATCACTGACTCTCACTCCCCCACCCCTCCCCTATCCCTTCCCCCCACCCAACCTCACCCTTTCCTTCTCCCTCTGGACATACCAGGCTAATAACTGCCTAGGACAAACCTATGTTTTGTATCTTACAGTTTTTGTTGATTTATATATTTATCTCTCTCTAATTGTTTCTTAGTTTAAACTCTGCACTGTCTTCCATTGCCCAGGTTCTATGCTCCCTGTTTAATGTAACTTTACTTTCTACCTTGATGTTAATTGGTTTCCCCTCAGTTACATTGTAAACCGGTACGATAAGACCTAGTCTTGAGCATCGGTATAGGAAAAGAAATTAAATAAAATAAATAAATAAATATGTAGAAGCGGGAAAACCACCACCTATACAGGTCAAGGCCCACTCTACCAGAGCTCAGGCGGTCTCCTGGGCAGAAACTAGAATGCTATCACCTGCCGAGATCTGCAGGGCAGCAACGTGGTCCTCCATCCATACCTTCTCCAGATTCTACCGTCTGGATGTTCAGGCTCAGGAGGACACAGCTTTTGCAAGAGCAATCCTAAGCGGACCTTGGGCAGGCTCCCACCCAGTTCGGGAGTAGTTTTTATACATCCCATTGGTCCTGAGTCCATCTGCTACACACTAGGAAATGGAGAAATTATTTACCTGATAATTGCGTTTTCCTTAGTGTAGACAGATGGACTTGGCAGCCCACCCTCGGCTGCCGTTATACATGGTTGTTCATTGAATCAAGGTAAGCCATGTTTTCCTCACATAGGGCATCCACCCTGCCGGGTGTCGACGCTTTCCGGTTGAGGACACTGGCGGTCTCCAGCTATAGTCAATCAACCAGTTCAAGTTAATCAAAATTAAGCAAAATTTTAACCTTACAACAAAGTTATCAGAGTTAAACACATTAAGTTAATCAATCGGTCAGTCACACATATATCCATAATGCTTTGCAAGGAAGAATACTGAGGAACTGCACTTCCTGCAGGGGTATATGTACTAGGGGCTGACGTCAGATTGAAATCTGATCAGTCTCCAACTGCTAGCACGAGTACACTATACCCATTGGTCCTGAGTCCATCTGTCTACACTAAGGATAACGAAATTCAGGTAAGTAATTTCTCCAATCTCTGAATGTGGATGGCATACATTCTCCAATCAATCGAAATCCTTAAGAAATTTTAAATATCAATTATTTAAACATGGGAATGTTCCGGGTAGGCTTCTCGCGAACTTAACCAGACCTCGCAAAACCAAGTCTTTTATTGCAGGGGTCAAGGGTAGTGAGGGTGCCTATCATACTGATCCACAAAATATTGAAGCGAGTTCTGTACAGTATTACAAGTTGCTGTGTGCATCTAAACCTTTCCTTCGATTGCAGTCTGAAGCTTTTTTTCGACATCTAAATTGGCCAAACCTGCCTGGAGACACCCTCCATACATTAAATGCCCCCATTGTGGACTCTGACATTTTTGCTATCGTACAAAAACTGAAAAAGGGCAAGGCAGCTGGTCCTGATGGGCTAAGTAAAGAGTTTTACAAGATCCTAAAGTTCCCATTATTGACTAGTTTAACCTCATATTATAACTCTCTCCTTCAGAGTAAGAACCTCCCACCGGATGAAAATTGTTCCACTATCATTTTATTGCCAAAACAAGGGAGGGATTTACAAGAGGTGGGATCATACCGGCCCATTTCTCTAATAAATGTAGACATCACAATTCTTGCAGCAGTTTTGGCAGCTCGGCTCAGCATTATTTTGCCCACCTTGGTGCACTCAGATCAGACTGGCTTTGTTTCTCATCGCCAAGGGGTGCAAAATGTGAGACGGCTCATCGCTGCCCTAAACTACTATCCCCAGGAGGAAGCTCTTATTCTAAGTTTGGATGCCGAAAAGGCTTTTGACTCCTTATCCTGGGACTATGTGTTTTGGGTGCTTCAGCAATATGGGATAACTGGGGACTTTGTTACGTGGCTACAAGTTCTGTACAACAATCCTAGTGCCAAGATTCTTATTAATGGAGGTTTATCTGTCTCCTTCCCTCTGCAATGTGGGGTTCGGCAAGGGTGTCCACTTCCCCCCCCTACTATTTGTACTGGCGATAGAGCCACTAGCTGAGAAGTTATGACAGGACAAAGGATTTTGGGGAATCAGGTTGAGTGGACATCCCGTCAAACTTGCTTTGTTTGCGGATGACATTCTGCTTTTTGTCGGACGACCCCGGCAGAGTGTGCCCGTAATTCTCTCTCTATTTTTACAGTTTCGGGATATAGCGGGCCTTTGCATTAATTTTTCCAAGTCCGAAGCATTGGCCCTACATTCACGGCTTCCACAGACGTGGCCTGACTCCTTCCCCTTCAAATGGGCACCTGGGAAACTAAAATATTTAGGGGTATGGATCCCCAGAGAGTTGGATAAGCTCTATGAGTGTAACATATGTGAAACCTTGGCATCCTTGGAGTGGCAGTTGCAGGCCTGGCAGTCTCTTCCCCCTCAATTTTTCAGGGCGTTGTGCTCTAGTTAAAATGATTGTTCCTAAATTGCTATACAAGTTACACATGCTTCCCCTTTGGCTTAAGGTTTATGATCTTAATAAATTGCAGAGGGGTTTGATCCAATTTATATGGGCGGGTAAGCGTGCACGGATTGCCTATCAAACACTGGTGCACCCGAAGGCTCGGGGTGGGTTGGGCCTGCCCGATTTCCATGCTTACAATGTTGCTTGTCAGATGCGTTTTATTGGGGAATGGATTCTTGATGAATATACTTACTGTGTTAAATCGTATGACTTGGCCCTGGTCTCCTCTCTATGTGGTCCAAGCTCCTGCGGCCACAGTACAATCTCTCAATATTCCCAAATGTTTTTTTTATCCAGGCCGCAGGGCCTGGCGGTGGCTCCGTCAGCTGTATGGATTGCCAGGCTTTTTCTCGTTATTTACCCCGCTGGTGGGTAACTGTGATTTTCAGCCTGGTATTACCACCAGTGGCATCTTCAAGACTTGGACTCGCTGTGGACTTAGGTATGCCTTTCATTACTTTGCAGAAGACGTCCCTCAAGTGTTACAATACACAACTATGGTTGAGAATTACAAGTTACCCCGTAAGTTTTTCTTTGCCTCCCTACAAGCTCATCACTACTTGCAGGCTTTTCCCTGGCAATCGGAGGAGTATGCACGTGAAACTGCTTTTGCTAAAACACTGGTTGAGTGGGCGTGCTTACATAATTCTATACAGGGCTGGAGTAGATTGATTTCAAATACGCGGCTGACTCCTCATCTTGATCTTCTGGCCCACTACTGGATGCCGTTTTGTGCAAAGGATGTTACAGTTCCCTTCCTTACCTCATGCTTCACTTCTCTACATAAACGATTGAAGGACTGCGGGTTGCGTGACCTGCAATTTCGGATTATCCATCATACTAATTGTGACGATGTGCGCCGTTTTCGAATGGGTCGTCTCTCCTCTCCACTACGTATTAAATGTTCCACAACAGAGGGTACCATATTGCATCGGCTAATTCTTTGCTCTTCCCTGGAGACTTTCTGGAAACACATACTGGCCTGCGTCAATAAATGTATTCAGCCACCATTACGATTGGCAGGACCGCAGGCGCTCCTTGGGAAATGTACGGGGGCACAGGATCGCTTTGGCAGGACTGCTTTTCTACTAGCTCGCCGAACAATACTTGCTGTGTGGATTGAGCCTGCGAGTACACCCTCACTTGTGGCCTGGCACCATCGCATGATTTTGCCGGAACGCATGGATTTTCCCAAGTCTCCTCAGCCTAGGGATAAGTGATATGCAGATTGCTGGGCTTGCTATTACTCTTCTCTCACCTTGGATTTCCAGACTCAATTGCTTACAGCAGGATATATTGAAACTTGGTTCACCAACTCTCCTGGGGCGAGTAACTCCTGAGTAGCCTTGCTGCTAAATTCTCTTGAGCAGGGTTTCTCTTTCCCTAAATGGTTTTTTAGGGCTCTTGGGCGGGGGTTGGGGGGAGGCGCGAATGTGGTTGGAAGGTGAGGTGGTTGTCTGAATGGGGTGTATGTGGTGTGCTTGGGTTGTGCAGTTTGAATGTGTTGGGAGTGGTGGAGGTTCTGGTTACTTATTGGGGTGGGTATTGTTACTAAACAGGAGGCCCGCATCACTACTGTACTTAGAAACATAGAAATGACGGCAGAAGAAGACCAAACGGCCCATCCAGTCTGCCCAGCAAGCTTCACACATTTTTTCTCTCATACTTATCTGTTTCTCTTAGCTCTTGGTTCTATTTCCCTTCCACCCCCACCATTAATGTAGAGAGCAGTGATGGAGCTGCATCCAAGTGAAATATCTAGCTTGATTAGTTAGGGGTAGTAGGGGTAGTAACCGCCGCAATAAGCAAGCTACACCCATGCTTATTTGTTTTACCCAGACTATGTTATACAGTCCTTATTGGTTGTTTTTCTTCTCCCCTGCTGTTGAAGCAGGGAGCTATGCTGGATATGCATCGAAAGTGAAGTATCAGACACATACTGTTTGTTCTCTTGTTGCTATTGTTTTTCAATATGTTGCAGTGCTAGTGGAAATGCTTGTCTTTACAATAAACATGATTTTGCAAAAAAAAAAAAATAGTGAGCGAAGGGTGCACGAAGGAGCGCACAACGCCGGAACCCAGCGTCGGTGCTTATGGCCCCTTCGGCGCCCTTATGATGTCATCAGTGGGCGGATCCAGCAGCCGAAGGAAGGGGCAGCAGTGCGCGTCCTAGGAGGCCTCAGGGAGAACATGACGAATGCAATCGCCCATGCCGGTCCGGAGGGGTCGGCGTAGTGAAGCGGAGGTAGCCATCTTTCCCAGAGGAGAAGAGAGAGCGGAGAAAAAGGTGAGACAGAGAGGGTGCAGCCATCTGCGGCCGATGGGCGCAACAACATCTGGGAATGCTCTGACTTTATATCCCAAGAAATAATCCTTTCTATTCCTAAAGCACAGTCTCATTAACCAGTCTTTATCCGGTTCAAGGGCTAAAGTCACTATAAACGGTGCAGGAACTGGCACTTCAGTATCCGAAGTCTCCAAAAGGACTGAAATATCCGGGTTTTGCTCGTGAACTGGTATCAAGGTTGTTATTCCTTTGCTTTGTTCCTCCCTTTTTTTTAAACTTTGGCAAAAAGAAGATTTTTGAGATTGGCGGAATTAAATTCTCAGTAACCTGAAGCGTTTCCATAAGATATCTCCGGAACAACTCCTTAGGGGGAGTTATTGGTATTTGAGGAAAATGTATACATCTCAAATTTCTATTTTTGACCACATTTTCGATTTTCAAAGACAGGTTGTTTCTTTCTCCAGTCATTGCTGACTGGACCCGCTGGATTCCATTAACTCTCTAATCTCCACCAGCTTTTCTTTACCACGACCAGACTCCAAGCTCGACTTAGGACCCTCTTTCCTCTACAGAAAACCTTGCAACTCAGAACACTTCAGCAAGCTTCTGCCCCAGATCTACAACTCATCGATGTTTCTACACCTAACTCTGCACTCCAATCCTGGTCCAAAATAACAAAATCAGTAGCAAACACTCTTTGCCCCCTGACAACCAAAAAAACAGACTTCAAATGCATCCAAAAGACAACCCTGGTTTAATGATGATCTGCGCAATCTCAAACACCTACTTCGGCAGAAAGAAAGAAAATGGCGCAAAGCCCCTTCACCGGCCTCACTCTCGGATTACAAACGCACACTCCACCAATACAAGAGCATTACTCTGAAAACCAAAAGAGACTACTATGCCCTTAAGGTTCACCACCTCATCTTTGACTCAAAAGCTCTTTTCACCTTCGATTCCAGTCTCACTAAACCTATCACTCCAGATATCCCACCCGAACTATCCCAGACTAAAGCAGACGAACTGGCTCTTCATTTCAGCAAAAAAATCTCTGACCTCCTCAATCAGCTGACACCAAACACTAGCTCTCCCGATAACATATATCTTCTTCCAAACAAAGATATTCAGCTTAACGCATTCGAACCCATCACAATCACAGAGATACAATCTGTGCTGAAGAAAATGAAACCTTCATCACACCCTTTTGATCAAATCCCTGCCACAATGCTTCTTCTCATCCCAGATACTATATCAAAAACCCTAGCCGAAATTATAAACTGTTCCCTGTCACAGGTATCTACCCAGATGAGCTAAAACCAGCCTCAATCAAACCCCTCCTAAAAAAACCGAATCTAAAGGCATGTGATCCCAACAACTTGCGCCCTATTTCCAACCTCCCATTCATAGCCAAAATTATGGAAAGATTGGTGAACACTCAACTTTCCAACTACTTGGAAGACCACAGTATTCTGTCTCCAAACCAATATGGTTTTCGCAAAGCCGCAAGCACCGAAATGCTGCTCCTCTCACTCACGGACTTCCTTCTCTCCGGAATCGATAAAGGCAAAGCATTTCTACTAATCCTCCTCTACTTCTCGGCGGCCTTTGACACCGTCAACCATTACCTCCTTCTAAAACAGCTGGCAAACATAGGAGTGACAGGTACTTCACTAACTTGGTTCAAAACCTTCCTGGAAAACAGAGGATATAGGGTCAAAATTCATAATACAGAATCCTAATATCACCCTTCCACCAGAGGGGTGCCGCAAGGTTCATCGCTTTCACCCACGATTTTTAATGTCTACCTTCTACCACTATGTCAACTACTCACAAAATTAAGCCTGAAATACTTCCTCTTTGCAGACGTACAGATTGTGATCCCTATAAAAGAATCAATCTCGATAACAATGGAATTCTGGGATAATTGCTTATTAGAAATCAAACACCTCCTCACCAGCCTAAACCTAGTCCTCAATGCGTCAAACGGAATATCTGCTTATATCACCGGAAAACAACACACATTCAAAGCCACCAGCCCTCCTTCAAACCGCTCACGTAAGAGACCTAGGAGCCATCTTAGATAACCGTCTTAACCTCAAACCATTCATTAACCAAACCACCAAAGATTGCTTCCACAAATTACATATTCTGAAAAGAATAAAGCCACTTTTCCACGCTCAGGACTTTAGAACAATCCTGCAAGCAATAATCTTCTCCAAACTAGATTATTGCATCTCACTACTATTAGGCCTCCCAGCTTCCTATACCAAGCCTCTACAAATGGTACAGAACACAGCAGCCAGAATCCTTACAAACTCCAGGAAAATCGACCACATATCCCCGATCCTCAAAGACCTTCATTGGCTACCGATCCACTACAGAATTATGTATAAATCCATCACTATCATCTACAAGACCATCCACCAACACACTCAACTCGACCTACAAATCCCATTTAAAAAATACACATCCGCCAGACCCATCAGGGAATACTACAAAGAATCACTTCAGGTTCCACATGCCAAAACCTACCAACATAAATCCTACAGTCTCAGAGCTTTCTCCTCAGCAGGTCCAACTCTTTGGAACTCTATCCCACCTGACTTGAGACAAGAACCATGCACTCTAACATTTAGGAAAAGACTAAAAACTTGGCTTTTTAAAAAAGCATTCCCAGGCCTTGATTAAAACCTCCACCCATCAGCACAAACTCGTATTCAAAAATTGGACTGAATTAAAAATCCACCAACCTCACACTTATACTCAGCACCATATTATCATCTTTCACAACTGTATCATATATATACATTATGCTATTCAACTATATATATATATATACACAATATAATATATATTTATTAATTGATGCAATTGGCTGAAATGTAAATATCTCTTTGTTCAGTTTCTCCCCCTTTCCAGATCCTAGTTAATTTCCCCTGTTTTATTGTAACTTTCTCACATCCATAATATTGTTTACTGTATTTGAAGTTTGAATTGGGAATATTGATTACTATGTTACTCTCTGCCTTACACACATTGTTAATTGTAAACCGGGTTGATGTGATTCCAGTCATGAAATTCGGTATAATAAATAAAATAAATAACTTGAGTTCTGATAACAGACACTTGTTTTTCCAGTTCTACAGTTGTATTAGACAACACTTTTATTTTATCTTCCACCTCTTTAATTTTAGTATTTACTGGAAGTAACTGCTGCAGAATAGAAATTCTCATCTCCACTATGCTTTCCCATGTAGTCTCAAGGGAGAAAACTGCAGGCCTTACCATGGAAGGTATTCTCAACACGGGAGATTCTCCGACAGCACCAGCAGGCTCCTCCAGCAACGCCTTCTTCCCACACCGGTTTGCCCTGGTGATAATTCTGGGCTCCCTGCCGCTGTCGCTGCCCAAGCGAACCCTGCACAGCCCCGCCCTCTGGCACTTTGGTCTGGTGGCGTTTTCTTCGTTTCCGGGGCACCTCTCATCGCGGCAGGGTCATCCGGTGGCGTTCCCCCAGCGGGGCGGAGTGGCGATATTGAGCCAGGGAGAGAGGGGAGCTTGAATTCCCCTCCCCCACTCTCCAACAGCTGAAGCCCTGACCTCATGTTGCTGCGCACCACATGGGAGTCCATCGGGCCGGAGAAAGGCAACGTCTGAGGAACCGCAGGGTGAGGTTCGGTCCTTGGTTTGCGTTTTCTCCCCATCGCAGGTAAAATGCAGCAAGAAAAGAGACTCAAAGTAAACACGCCCAAGGGATCCAACGCCGAGCGAGTCTGTCGAGTGGCCATCTTAGATCCGCCCCCAAGAAGGCGAGTTTTTAAACTGGATTTGAATATGGCCAGAGAGGGAGCAATACACATGGACTCAGGAAGTCTCTTCAAGGTACTCGGCATCGCAAGTTGGAAAGCACAGAATTGAAAAGTGGCAGTGGTGGAGAAAGACACAGATAAGGCAACTTGCCTGATGAATGGTGTTGACAAGGAAAGAAAAGAGAGAAAATGAGGAGCTGCAGAGTGTAGGGGAGGGAGAGAAGCTTGAACTGTAGGTGGAAGAGGACAGAGAGCCAATGTATTGACCTGAGAAGAGGGGTTACATGATCATAGCGAGGTTAAAGAAAGAGAAGTCATGCAGCTGAATGTTGAAGAGATTGTAGTGGAGAAAAACAATTCAGCAGGCTAGCAAAGAGCAAGTTACAGAAGACACAATGTTAGGTTCCTTATTAGGTGCTACCACCCAAGAAAGAGATCTAGGTGTCATAGTGCATAACACATTGAAATCATCAGTTCAGTGTGCTGCGGCCGTCAAAAAAGCAAACAATGTTGGGAATTATTAGAAAGGGAATGGTGAATAAAATGGAAAATGTCATAATGCGGTCTCACCATGGAGTGATACAGAGGCACCTTGAATACTGTGTACAATTCTGGTCACCGCATCTCATAAAAGATATAATTGCAATGGAGAAGGTATAGAGAAGGGCGACCAAAATAAGGGGAATGGAACAGCTCCCCTATGAGGAAAGACTAAAGAGGGTTAGGACTTTTCAGCTTTGAGAAGAGATGGCTGAGGGGGGATATGATAGAGGTGTTTAAAATCATGAGAGGTCTAGAATGGGTAGATGTGAATCGATTATTTACTCTTTCAGGTATTAGAAAGACTAAGGGGCACTCCATGAAGTTAGCAAGTAGCACATTTAAAACTAATCGGAGAAAGTTCTTTTCAATCAACGCACAATTAAACTCTGGAATTTGTTGCCAGAGGACGTGGTTAGTTCAGTTAGTATAGCTGTGTTTAAAAAAGAATTGGATAAGTTCTTGGAGGAGAAGTCCATTACCTGCTATTAATTAAGTTGACTTAGAAAATAGCCACTGCTATTACTAGCAACAGTAACATGGAATAGACTTAGTGTTTGGGTACTTGCCAGGTTCTTATGGCCTGGATTGGCCACTGTTGGAAACAGGATGCTGGGCTTGATGGACCCTTGGTCTGACCCAGTATGGCATTTTCTTATGAGGTGATAAGAGCGGAGGAGTGTTTTGGTGGCAGGCTCAGAGAGGAAGGGATAGATTTTAGCAGTGTTATAGAGGAGGAACTGACTCACTTTAGCAGTGTTTTGGATGGGTAGAAGGAGGGAGAGGCATCAAAGATGACCCAAGGTTAGGGGCTGAGCAAACCAGGAGGATGAGAGCACAGTGAGCCCTCCTGATGTGACAGAATCAGATGTTCCTGATGTTCTGGATAATGCTCTGTTAGATCTTGGGTTTTATTATTCAGATTTATCCAGGCAGAGACGATTGATATTCTCTGTCTCTGGGATTAGATTTGTAAACCCTGAGGCCTAGCAAGGAAACTGAGTCCAGGGGAACAAGTCTGGCAGTTCCTGGGGATGAGGGGTCCTGGTGTCCTCTCTTCCATGATAAAATGTTATGGGATTAAAGCCAGCTGAGCCCCTCCATGTGTCCCTGAGTGTTTCTGGTTTGTGTTTCAGGTGCCTGTGACGTTTGAGGACATCGCTGTCTCTTTCTCCCAGGACGAGTGGGGGTATTTAGATGAAGAGCAGAAGGAGCTTTACAGGGAGGTGATGAAGGAGAATTATGAGACCCTGAGCTCTCTAGGTCTAGGTAAGGATTGCATTATCTGCATTTCTAATATACACGGAGGATGTTTTACTAAACGTCATTGGGTCAGCGCCTCACAGTAAATGTGCACACAGCCCTGGATTTCCCCCCTCTCTTGTGTAGGGAACAGGAAGGGCGAGATTGAGGCAGACAGAGCTGGGGTGAACCCCCTGATAAGAAATTGGCAGCTTATCACTGATGCTGTAAGAATGAAGCAGCCCGGTGTATCCCCAGAGCCCTCCGTCTCCTGCGGCATGGAGTACCTCCTTCTCTTTTCTGGGCCACTCTCCCACTCCCCACTACAGCAATAGCAATTTCGATCTCCCTCCCTTGATCTCAGATTCTGTCTGCAGGTAATGGAACCTCCTCTTCTCTCCTTCCTACCTCTCCCCTCCTCCCGATCCCAGATCCTCTTCTCTGAAATCCCTCTTACTCCATTCTCCTCTCTTCTCCTTTTTCTTCTACCCCCATCCTAGATTTCCAAACCTCCTCCTCTTTTTTTCAAACTTTCTAATCTCCTGTCCTTAATCCTCTTTCCTTATTCTCACCCCATCCCTGGTCTTCTCATACTCTTTCCCTCTCGATCTCCTCCCTGTGCTGATACCTGAGGTCCCTTTTCCTCAACCAGTAAAAGGAAAATAATTTCTACAGACACAAGATTGGGAAAACTATTTTATTTTCTCAATATATTATAAGATTACTAGGGCTCTGGGAATCCTTACGTCTCATCTGCACATGCGTGATATAATGACATCACCCGGAGCGGGAGGAGGGGCTAAAGGCAGCAAAGGAGGGGCAAGGACACTCACAGCACGGGGACAATCACTGCAGCCACGGCGCCATCAATGGAGCAGGGATCAAGGGAGAAAAACCAGCAGCACCAGGAGAAGAAAAGTGGTGGGTGGGTTTCCCGGAACCCCACTGAATAATCTATAATCACTGCTGAAGAGCCCTGCCTACCAGTGCACCCATTGCTCTTTCATTTTTCCTTAATAGTGAGGAATTCCTAATTCTGGAATTCCTCAAGAGGGAAATGTAGAGACAAGACCTGACCCTTGTAACAGTTTTGCAACAACCTGTGACCTTTTGAGGCCTAAGGGCTGTAAAACTGTGGAAACTTGTACTGTTCTTGTTCCATTGCAGCAACTCAGGGAAGCTTGGTATCTGGCAGAAGACGTATGCATGTGCCTGTGAATCACCGTGAACCCAAAGGTTTGTTTTATCTGTGGGAACTGTGCATGAGAGCACCAAAGGGGAAACAGATGGGAGAAGTTACGCTATTTGTAGAATGAAGGAAAATGTGTGTCCTGGTGGTCAGAAGGATGACTGCTGACTGCATGCAGAGGGCTTGAGGTCAGACAGAGAGAAAAACCTGTATATAAGGGGTGGTTGGAGCACTGGATATTTGGAGAAGACCTGCAATCTATCAGCATGTACATTGCATTGTACCCTTCTCCCCAGGAAGACGACCATTCTTACAGTTATACTGGAACATTTTATAAAATACTTATAACCTATTTACATATAATGACATGTATGCTTGCTGTTATGATTCAATACTAATAAAAGATGAATTATCTGTACAATTCTAAATAGGAAAAGTCTTCCTGTGCGATTCCTGAGACATATATATTACAGAAAAGGGATCCAGGAGAGAAGCCTCCCCCTGAAGGTTTAGCCACAGCAAGCAGTCTAATCTAAAAATAAAGATAATTAGGGAACTGAAACCCTTTGGAATAAGGAACAGTAAGGCTGAGGCTAAACAATTGTACAGCTTAAAGTCAGCGGGTGCAGGAGCCCGAAAGCGGTGGTGCTCTGTATTCAGCCGGTGAGGGCTGAGCTCAGGTATTTTTAAAAAAAAATAAAGAATTTAGTGAAGACAGAGAGATTACAGAAGTGTCTGCATGACTTTCTCATGTCTCCATGCTTGGTGCACCATTCTGGCGTTTGTTCCCGCTCCCGTTGGTGTTAGGGGAACTTGGCAGGTTGAGCGGCACCGGTGGGCTAGGCCCTGCGGCAAGGCTTGTTTCTTGCGCTCCGCATGGAAGGCCGCGGCTGCATTTTTGCCGCTTTTGTGCTGCTTTACTGCCCTCTAGTGGAACGTTGGTGCTTCTAGTGCATCTGGCTCTGCACACGTGCTGTGCGCCCAGTTCTGGAAGCGACTTTTGTACGCTCGGGGTAGATTTTCAAAAAGCGCGATTTGGCGTACTTTTGTTGGCGCAAACAAAAGTACGCTGGATTTTAGTAGATACGCGCGTAGCCGCGCAAATCCTGGATCGGCGCGCGCAAGGCTACCGATTCCGTATAGCCGGCACACGCCGAGCCGCGCAGCCTACCTCCATTCCCTCCGAGGCCGCTCCGAAATCGGAGCGGCCTCGGAGGGAACTTTCTTTTGCCCTCCCCCCCTTACCTTTGTCGGGGGATTTATGCCTCCTGGAGGGAGACGTAAATCCCTGCGCGCCAGCGGGCTGCTAGCGCGCTGGGAGGCGACCTGGGGGCGGGTCCGGAGGGCGTGGCCATGCCCCCGGGCCCGCCCCCGAAATGCTACATCCCGCCCCGAAAATGCTGTGTGATCGGGCCCATCCCCCGACACGCCCCCCTCGGAAAACCCCGGGACTTACGCGAGTCCCGGGGCTCTGCGTGCGCCGGTAGGCCTATGTAAATTAGGCCTACCGGCGCACGCAGAGCCCTGTTTGCGTAAATCCGGGCGGATTTACACGAGCAGGGTTCTTAAAATCCGCCCCACAGGTTTTTCCGTTTGGTGTGCCCAGGTTTAGGTGCACAGTTTGTGTCTGTGTTTGTAGCACGTACTATTGGTGCGCCTAAATTTTGGGTGCTTGCAATTTGTCAGTGCAAGCTGGCTAGACGTACATTCTCCGTTGGCTGTGCACTGATGGTGCCGATGACTAAGAAACCTAAGTGCCTTTCTCTCCTTGTTGCCTGTCAGAAGACACATCAGGCTGAGATGCCCGAATATAACAGGAGAGTTGTCTTCCTCTGATTTCGATAAACCTGGATCCTCCCAGCCTGAAGATGGTCTGGTTAAGGATCTGTCTGGAGGATCGCCGGATCTTGGAACTCCCTTAACTGATTCTTCCACAGGGGATGGTGGTTCAGTGGGCCCTGCTCCAGTTCCTTCCGTGTTTGGCCTGGATCCAGCTGCTTTTTCTTGCGTGGAGTTTTTTCAGGGTTTGCAATTCTTTCTTCGCCCAATCCTGTCAGGTCGGACCCTCACCCTCCCTCTTCCAGTTCTATGTTTAAGTGCCGGAGCTCGCCTCGGTTTGCTGCGGGTATTCCCGACAGGAACCTGGATGGCACTGATGATGAGGCAGATCCTGATTCCCTGGAAGATGGGGAAATTCCTCCAGGACTGGAACCGTATCGAAACGTATTGTGTTTTTTTTTCATAGAGATGAACTGCCGGCCCTGATTTCCCAGACATTAAAGATGCCGAGTGTTCTTGGTGCAGATTCCATGTCTGAAATGAAGAAGAATCCTATTTTGTCTTCCTTGTGTAAAGCCTCTTGTTTTTCCCCTTTTATGGATGCCATTCAGGGGTAACTTGCTGGTGTGGTGGTGACTACCCTTAACTAACAAGCCTTCATACTGTTGATGCAACTCATTATTGCTCTCTGCTTTAAGAGCAAGAGGAAAAGGGGACAGCAACCACCAAGGACATGAGTTTTTACAGTCTGGAAAAACAAACCTGGGGGTAACTTGCTGATATGGCTGTTATACCCTTAACCGATAAACCTTATACTTGTGATGTAACTCCAACATTGCTCTCTGCTTCAACGGCAAGAGGTAACAGGGAATTGGACTCAGACAGCAACTAAAGAGGGCCCTGAGTTTAGCAGTTTGGGAAACTAAGTATAGGGGTAACTTGTATGCCACGGCATTTGCCACCACCTGATGATACCTTTATGGGGGAAACCTGTTTGGCACGGCTGGTGCTACCATAAGCTTGCTGGGCAGTCTGGATGGACCATTTGGTCCTTTTCTGCCGTCATTTCTATGTTTCTGCGATTGATCTTGAATGGGGTGCCCCAGAGGCAAATTTTAAAGGGTGTCGTACATTGGTACACCTGTATCTCCTGGATCCAGTGGTGAGAGAGCATTTATTTTCCCAAAGTGGATGTGCTGGGATGTGCCATTTCTAATCAGATGATTATCTCTGTGGAGGGAGGAGTGGCCTTGAGGGTTGAGCATGATAGGGGGACTGAGGCTATCCTTAAGCAAGCCTTTGAAGCAGTGGTGATGACTTTACAGATTGCTTCCTGTTGCGCCCTAGTGGCACGATCTTGTCTGCTCCTCTCTCAGGAAGCTGATGATTCTGGAGTGACCTCCAGAGCGGTTATGGAAGTTGCTGCCACCTTTTTAGCAGATGCGGGCTGTGAATTGGTTCGTACCTCGGCCAGAGGAGTGGGTTTGGTGGTGGTGGCCAGGTGTCAAGTATTTTTGCGAAATTGGTCAGCAGATGCAGCCCCCAAAGCTAACCTTACGAAAATGCCTTTTAGAGGCTCGCTCTTCTTTGGGAGGGAGTTGGAGAAATTTGCCAGTAAGTGGGGCGAATCTCCAGTCCCTCTGTTGCTGGAGGATAAGAAGCAGTTGCAATGCCTCTGGTATGAGGTGTCGTCTCCAAGCATTTTCAGAGGACTCGGCCTATCGGTAGGTCTCAGTCCTTTCATCCTAGACAGCCCAAGAGAGGAGTGGGCTCGGGTGGCGCATCCTCCAGAGCTTCCCAATGATGGTTTGCCAACTTACCTTCAGGAACAAAGACAGAGGGATGCCTCTCTCTCTGTTATCGGAGGTGGGTAGAGATCAGATTGGATCAGTAGGTCCTGGAGGTGAGAGGAGAAGGATATGCGCTGGAATTTCGCAGTATTCCTCGGGATGTATTCATGATGTCTCCCTACCACTCCCCACAGAAGAAGCAGGCAGTGGAATCTGAGCTTCTAAGGCTCCTTCGGCTGAGGGCTGTCGTTCCAGTGCCAACGTCTGAAGAATGGGGCGATATTCCATTAATTTTGTTGTGCTTAAGAAGACGGGCTCCTTTCGTCCCATCCTGGTTCTCAAGTCTCAATCGTCATTTGAGGGTGACTCATTTTTGCATGGAAAACCATAGGCTCAGTGATAATGGCTGTGCTGTCGGAATTTCTGAACTCCTTGGATCTGTCTGAGGCCTACTTTCATATTCCCATCCATTTGAAGAGCACCTGCATTTTGCAGTGTTAGGACGCTATCAGTTTTGGGCGCTGCCTTTTTCACTAGCCACCACCCCCTGGATGTTTTCCAAGGTTATGGTGGTATTGGCGGCAGCGTTGAGAACAGATGGGATCCTGGTACACCTGTATTTGGATGACCAGCTGATTCGAGCCAGGTCTCTGGAAGCGAGCCACTTGGTGACCCGCAAGGTTTTCTCCTTGTTACAGTAGCTCGGTTGGGTGGTGAACCTGGCCAAGAGCAGTCTTCAGCTATCTGTCATTGGAGTATCTGGGTGTTTTGTTTGACACGATGCAAGACACAGTTTTCCTGCCAGAAGTTTTGATTCAGAAATTGATGTGACAGGTGCATCACTGGGTGAGCACTATATGCCCGACAATGTGGTCCTATCTACAGGTGCTCAGTTTGATGGCAGCAACCCTGGAAGGGGGTAAATAAACTTGTGGACAAAGGTGAACCGGTAGATGTGGCGCAGTTAAGTGAAGAGGATTGGGACATTATGTTTCAGCGGACAACCAAAAGCTCTATCTCTGCAGCAATTCAAGAGCACTGTTATAAACTACTGTATAGGTGGCATTTGACTCCTGTTAAATTACATGCTATGTACCCTCATATATCTGATAAATGCTGGCGGCATGGCGGTCAAGCGGGCTCATATAGCCATGTCTGGTGGACATGCCCTTTGGTGATTCCTTTCTGGGACCAGGTCAGAGGGTGGCTGAGGGAATTGACCATTGTGGACGTACTGATGCAACCTGTTCATGTTTTGTTGAATCTCCCAAGTAAGGGTATGGATAAAGCACCACAATCATTCATTTCACAAGTCTTTATAGCGGCCCGCTGTGAACTAGCCAAAGCATGGAAACTTCCTAACCCTCCATCTCTTTCAGCAGTAATCCACGGACTTCATTCGAGTTATCGGATGGCACATCTCACCGCAGTCAGACAGGACAAATTGTCTGCAATCCAACAATCGTGGGAACCCTTCGTTAACTGGATAATTGCTCAAACCTCATCTGGATGAGCTCAGTTTTATTTTCTAAAGGTTTAGAGAAATAACCACCAAGAGTCATGTTTAAGGCATGTTTGGGTTTATTATCACATGTACAGAGAAGAGAATCACTTGGCTGTACTCACTAGTCAAATGTTGGACTGGACAATGTTTTCATGTCTGTAGCAACAGTTAATCTTCATAGATAACATGTGGTGTATTTAAGGGACGAGATGGGAAGGTGGGGGGTAGGGATCACAAGGTTTTCTCATTTGATAACTGTATGGACCTAACATTGTTGATGTCACACTATGATTCTTTATCTTGGTCAATAAAAATTTACTTTCGTAGCGTGATGGACTCAGGACCAGTGGGTATAGTATACTCCTGTTAGCAGTTGGAGACGGATCAGACGGATCGGATTTCAATCTGACGTCAGCCCCTAGTACATATACCCCTGCAGGAAGTGCAGTTCCTCCAGTATTTTCCGTCTCCAAAGCAGTTAGGGACTATCTGCACGCTCTCAGAGCGTTAGAACCAAATTCAACAAGAAAACACAAATTTTAAAGAAGAAACCTACCTGAAGACGAGCCCCGCTCTTCTGCGGTGATACCTTCGGGTCCCTCCCCCAGTTGAGATTCCCAAGGTGATTTCTGTGGTCCCTTGGAGGTGAGCCTCGGTCTGGCGGCCGAATCACGGCGAGGACCTAGCCCCCGAGCGAGATGAGTTCGGGTGCGGCTGAGAGGCAGCGGGTGCACCCTCGAGCGCAGCGGTGAAGGTACTTACCCTCTCCCCCCGCAGCCGGAGACCACCCGGAATGAAGCCGGGAAGCGCCGAAGACAAGGTAAGGTAGAAATCTTCGCCTGATTCCGAGGATCGAGGAGGAGCGCAGGTCACCGACGAGACCAATGCCACCGGGTTGATCCGCCCTAACAGGGCCAGGCCCTAGGTATTTCCAAGGGTCTGTCCACGTGGAGACCCTCCGAAGTGGTCGCCATATTGCCCGCGTGCTCGCCCTCACCATCTTGGCCTCACTCGCTGCTCCGTTCGCCGTACGGCCCAAGCGCATAAATTTACCTACACGCAGAAAGTACATGTGTGCGTAGATTACACGCCCAAAGGCCGCGCGCATAAGATACGCGCGCCCCACTAGCTGAGCACATATCCACCTTGAGCGCACATCCACTCACACAACCAGAGCGCATAAGGTTTACGTGCCGACAGCCATGGCACCACCAGAAACAGAGATAAAAGCTCAAGGCCTCTGCCCTGCATGCCACATCATAGATGCACAAAGCGAGGAGGCCGACGCCCTATGCACTCAGTGTGAGGAGGTCCTGGAAGATCCAGTTAAGGGCCAGTCCCACCCAGGGCCGAGCAGTAGCTCCTCAGGAGGTACCCCGGACCTAGCAAATTCCAGCGGGACCCCCCTACAGACGGGGATCCCCATGGCACCAGCACCCAGCCTGGACACTGCGTCTATTTCCTAGGTGGACTTCTTCAAAGGGATTCACAACCTTATTCAAATGCGAACTGAGCCTCCACAGCGACGTGCCTCACCGGAGGAACTTGATGCCCCAGGTCCCTCAAGACCTAGACACAGGCTTCCAATACCCAGAAGCCCCATTGATGGGGACACTGACATCTCTGAAGAGGAAGCCGAGCCCCTAGAAGAAGGGGAGCTCCCCACGGGGACAGAGCCCCACCGGACCATGAGATGCTTCTTCACAAAGGACGAGCTCCCAGACCTGGTCACCCAATGCCTGTCTGAGCTCGCTATCCCAGGCCCGGATACCTCAGGGGAACCTAAGCCGAATCCCCTGCTGGAGGGCCTTCGCCAGACCTCCCGCCATTTCCCTCCTATTACAAGCTGCGCAACAGCTAATTGACCTGGAATGGAATGCTCCGGAGTCCACTTTCAAAGGGGGATGAGCCTTGGCAACCATGTACACCCTGGATCCGGCAACCAAAGAACTCTTTTCATGCCCAAGAGTTGATGCCATGGTATGCTCGGTCTCGAAGCGTACCACTATCCCAGTTGAGGGAAGAGCAGCGCTCAAGGATGCAGATGACCGTCGTTTGGAAGCCATCCTTAAACAGTCTTTTGACGTAGCCGCTATGTCTCTTCAAATTGTGGCTTGCTGCACCGTGATGACACGTGCCTGTTTATCTCAGACCAGGAATAACACCCCGGGAGAAGTCATGGAACCAGCAGTTTCATTCCTTGCAGACGCTGCCTCCGAGCTGGTACCAACGGCGGCCAGAGGCATGTCTTCCGCAGTGGCGGCCAGGAGGCAACTCTGGCTCCGAAGCTGGTTAGCTGACGCATCTTCCAAAACACGCCTCACAAGGATGCCCTTCAAAGGATCCCTCCTGTTCGGCAGCGAACCGGAGAAATTGGCCGACAAATGGGGAGAGTCCCCACTGCTGCGCCTACCGGAAGATAGGACGAAGAGAAACCAGCGACCCTTTTCCAGGGGCAGGGGCTCACAGCGCTTCAACCCTTACAGGAGCAACTATCACGCGCCCCGCCCTACGGGCAGGAACCAGTCCTTTCGGAACAAGCACAACAAGAGAGGAACCAGCTCGGGCTCAGGCCCCAGCCGTACCCCACAATGAGATTCAGCCGACCCGTCCAAGGGAAGAAGCCATAGGGGGCAGACTAGCCCTATTCTACCGCAGATGGGTGGAGATAAATTCGGACAGATGGGTCCTAGCCATCATTCAGGAGGGGTACTATCTGGATTTCCTGTGAAACCTCCCCCCCCCCCCCCCCGGACAAATTCGTGAATTCCCCCTGCCACGACCCCTCCAAGAGGGTGGCGGTGGAAGCCACACTATCCAGACTACTGGCCCTAGAGACCATCACCCCGGTACCTCCACAAGAAATACATACTGGGCATTATTCTATTTACTTATCGTTCCCAAGAAAGAGGGAACATTCAG
Organism: Rhinatrema bivittatum; assembly: GCF_901001135.1. Lineage (NCBI taxonomy): Eukaryota > Metazoa > Chordata > Amphibia > Gymnophiona > Rhinatrematidae > Rhinatrema > Rhinatrema bivittatum. The sequence continues at coordinate 367,002 of NW_021820378.1, forward strand.
ACCCATCCTGGATCTCAAGTCAGTCAACCGCCACCTGAAGATTCCCCGCTTCCGCATGGAAACCCTACGATCAGTATTAAGGGCTATACAACCGGGAGAGTTTCTCACTTCACTGGACCTTTCGGAGGCCTACCTACGCATCCCAATCCATCACGAACACCAGCGCTATCTACGCTTCAAGGTCCTGGACAGTCACTACCAGTTCCGGGTGCTTCGCTTCGGGTTAGCCACAGCACCCCGGACGTTCACCAAGGTAATAGTCGTGGTGGCAGCCACACTGAGGAAGGAAGGAATCCTTGTACAGCCTTACCTAGACGATTGGCTGATCAGGGCGAAGTCACCAAGCAACCAGCAGAGTCATAAATCTACTGGAGAGCCTAGGATGGGTGGTCAACACAAACAAAAGCTCCCCTACAGCCCTCAGTCACTGGAATACTTAGGAGTCCGATTCGACACCAAAGAAGGCAAGGTCAGCCTGATCCCCACAAGGAAATCAAAGTTGTGGAACCGGCTGCAAACATTACTAAACAACCCTCGTCCCACAGCATAGGATAAGAACATAAGAACATGCCATACTGGGTCAGACCAAGGGTCCATCAAGCCCCGCATCCTGTTTCCAACAGTGGCCAATCCAGGCCATAAGAACCTGGCAAGTACCCAAAAACTAAGTCTATTCCATGTAACCATTGCTAATGGCAGTGGCTATTCTCTAAGTGAACTTAATAGCAGGATTATTTATTTATTTTTACATTTTTTTTTATACCGGTGTTCCTGTATGAAATACAGATCACATCGGTTTACATTGAAACTGAACATACATTTTTGCCTAGAGGCATTACATAGAACAAGGTTGTAGAACTTATTATTTGCAAGTCCTCGAGTTGATGGCATCCACCCTGGAAGTAGTGCCATGGGCACGAGCCCACATGAGGCCCCTTCAACGCTCACTTCTGTCAAGGTGGAGCCCACGGTCCCAGAACTACGCCGTACGTCTATCACTCCCGGGCAGAGTCCGGACCCAACTACGGTGGTGGCTGCAGACCAGCCACATGAGTCGGGGATCAAGTCTGTCCGCCCCAACCTGGTCCCTACTCACCACGGATGCCAGACTACGAGGATGGGGAGCACTTTGCGAGGAGTTGACTGCCCAAGGGCAGTGGAACACAGAAGAGGCAGGATGGAACATCAGTCGCCTAGAAGCACGGGCAGTCAGACTAGCCTGCCTGCGGTTCACTCACAGACTTTGAGGCAAAGCGGGCAGCGTGATGTCGGACAATGCCACAACAGTGGCCTACATCAACCGACAAGGGGGCATCAGAAGCCGGCAGGTGTCCCTAGAAGTAGACCCGCTGATGGCGTGGGCGGAAGCGAATCTCCAGGAATTCTCCGCCGTCCACATCGCCGGGAAAGACGACATCATGGCGGACTACCTCAGCAGGGAAAGTCTAGATCCCGGAGAATGGAGGCTGTCATCCGCAGCCTTCCAAATGGTAGTAAACCGAAGGGGGACACCGGACATGGATCTTCTGGCAAGCAAATCCAACGCCCAAGTACCCAGATACCTCAGCCGCAGGCGAGAACCGCAGTCCCAAGGGATCGATGCCCTGGTACAGAACTGGCCACCGGGAACCCTGCTATATGCCTTCCCACCATGGCCCCTGTTGGGCGCAATCATTCACAAGATACAGCTACACAGGGGACTAGTTCTTCTGGTGACACCAGATTTGCCAAGAAGACCGTGGTACGCAGACATGAAAAGACTACTGGCAGAGAAACCTCTTCCTCTGCTCCCACACAAGGACCTACTACAACAAGGTCTGATCCTCCACGAGGACCCAGCTCAATTCTCTCTAACGGTCTGGCCATTGAGAGGGCTTGCCTGAGAGAGAGCGGATACTCGGGGGCTGTAATCGACATCCTCCTCCAAGCACGCAAATTCTCCACATCATTAACTTACATAAGGATTTGGAGAGTATTTGAAGCCTGGTGCGAGAACCACGACATCAAGCCACGCTCATTTAAAGTTCCCGTGATCTTGGAGTTCCTACAGAACGGACTTCAGAAAGGCCTGTCCCTCAACTCCATCAAGGTACAGGTGTCCACATTGTCATGCAACGGCTCCAAGAGCGGTGGTGACAGCATAGCTTCTCACCCAGACGTATCTCGCTTCATAAAAGGAGTCAAACACATCCGCCCGCCACTAAAGTGGCCGGTACTTCTGTGGAATCTCAATCTCGTTCTGGATTTCCTAGCGGGAACCGCCTTCAGACCCCTCGGAAGTCTGTCCCTCCGCCTTTTGACCTTAAAGACTGTGTTTTTGCTGGCAGTCTGCTCAGCCCGCCGCATCTCGGAACTGTCCTGCCGTGAGCCGTTCCTCAGACTCACCCCGGGAACCATCCAGCTCCGCACAGTTCCCTCGTTCCTCCCCAAGGTGGTATCACGCTTCCATCTTTACCAGACCATCTCGCTTCCATCGGCGGATGCCTTGAAGAATTCTGAAGATGCCCGTACTCTACGACATCTCAACATCGGCAGACTCCTATCCAGATCCCTGGAAGTGTCAGAACCAGTACGAAAGACAGACCACCTTTTCGTCCTTCACAGTGGGAAGAAAACAAGGGGGAAGCGGCCTCACGGGCCACGATAGCCCGCTGGATCAAGGAAGTCATCAAAGCGGCCTACGTAGAAGCAGGAAAGCCCCTGCCTCTACAGATCAAGGCCCATTCGACCAGAGCCCAGGCAACTTCCTGGGCAGAGGCCAAATTGATGTCACCTGCCGAGAGATGCAGGCGGTGACATGGTCCCTCGTCCATACCTTCTCCAGATTCTATCGCCTGGATGTTCAGCTCGGAGGATATAACGTTTGCAAGGGCAGTACTGAGTGGGTCACAGGCAGCCTCCCACCCGGTTCGGGAGAAGCTTTTATACATCCCATTGGTCCTGAGTCCATCTGCTACACGCTAGGAAATGGAGAAATTACTTACCTGATAATTTCATTTTCCTTAGTGTAGACAGATGGACTCAGCATCCCATCCTTATCCCTCTCATAACTTTCTCCAAAAATACTACATCCACTTGTAAATTGTCCCATTAACACTGTGTAATTAATCTGAACACTACGTAATTAATTTATTGTAATTGACTAAATTGTTCCAGCTACTCTTCTTCTCCAAGTTCTAATTTTCCCTTGTTTATTGTAACTTTCTTCGCTACATATCAACACCAGTTTTCGTTCAATGTTATCACTCCCCTGTTTTCTGTAAACCGGCATGATATGATTTTATCATGAATGCCGGTATAAAAAAGCTTTAAATAAATAAATAAATCCTTGGCTGCCGTGCACATTGATTTCAAACGATTCAATGGTAAGCCACGTTTCGTTTACCTAGGATTTCCACCCGGCCGGGTGTCGACGCTTTCCTGTTGAGCTCACTGGCGGTCTCCAGCTATAGTCAATCAACCAATCCAATTTAATCAAGTTAATCGAGTTATAACCTTAACCAAGTTATGAAGTTATGCGAGTTAATCAAGTTACTCATGAAGTCAGTCACACATATATCCACAATGCTTTTCGAGGAGAATACTAAAGAACTGCACTTCCTGCAGGGGTATATGTACAAGGGGCTGACGTCAGATTGAAATCTGATCCGTCTCCAACTGCTAACAGGAGCATTGTGATATATGTATGACTGAATAATTCGAATAACTTGATTAACTTTATAACTGTTAACTTAATTAATTTGAATTGGCTGTAGCTGGAGACCGCCAGTGCTCTCAACCAAGAAACGTCGACACCCGGTAGGATGGGTGTGGTAGATGAAGGGAAGCATGGCTTCCCTTTGAATCACTCGCTCCTGGGGATGTTCCCCGAGAATTCCATGAGTAACAGCAGCCGTTGGTGGGATGCTGAGTCCATCTGTCTTCACTAAGCAAAACGAAATTATCAGGTAAGTAATTTCTCCATTTCCTAGCGTGTAGCAGATGGACTCAGGACCAATGGGATGTATAAAAGCTACTCCCGAACCGGGTGGGAGGCTGCCCATGACCCACTCAGTTCTGCCCTTGCAAACGCTCTGTTCGCCCGAGCCTGAACATCCAGGCGGTAAAACCTGGAGAAGGTGTGGATGGAGGACCATGTCACCGCCCTGCAGATCTCGGCGGGGTGACAGCATCTTGGTTCTCCGCCCAGGACATGCCTGGCTCTAATAGAATGGGCCTTACTTGTAAGGCGATGGCTTGCCTGCTTCCATGTAGGCCACCTTGATGACCTCTTAATCCAGCGGCCTATGGTTGCTCCCGAGGCCGCTTCCCCCTGCTTCTTTCCCGCTGTGAAGGACGAATAGATGGTCTGTCTTTCGAATGGATTCCGATCTTTCCAGGTATTGGGCTAGGAGTCTGCCGACGTTGAGATGTCATAGACTTCGAGCCTCTTTCGAATTCTTATGCTCATCTGGCGATGGTAGAGAGATGGTTTGGTTGAGATGGAAGTGAGATACCACTTTCGGGAGGAGCGACGGAACTGTGCATAACTGAATTGTTCCTGGGGTGAGTCGGAGGAACGGCTATCGGCAGGACAGTGCTTGTAGCTCGGATATACGACGGGCTGAACAGACTGCCAGCAGGAAGGATATCTTCAATGTTAATAGTCGGAGAGACAGGCTGCGGAGCGGTCTGAAGGAGGTTCCCTGCTAGGAAATCTAGGGCCAGGTTAAGGTTCCAAGAGGCACCGGCCACTTTAAGGGTGGGTCTGATGTGTTTGACTCCTTTCAGGAAGGGGGAGACATCCGGGTGAGTGGCTATGCTGCCGCTCTCGCTATTGGTTCAAGAACATGACACGTACCTTGATGAAGTTGAGGGACAATCCTGTCTGTAGTCCATTCTGTAGGAATTCCAAAATTACAGGAATTTTGACTGAGTGTGGTATGATGTCGTGGTCCTTGCACCAGGATTCGAATACTCTACAAATCCTTATGTATGTTAGGGATGTGGAGAACTTGCGTGCTCGGAGGAGGGTGTCAATTACTGCCCCCGACTGTCCTCTCCTCCTTAGGCGAGTCCTCTCGAGAGAATCGAGCTGGATCCTCGTGGAGGATCGGCTCCTGTTGGAGCAGGTCTCTATGTGGAGGTAGCGGCAGGGGCTCCCTGTTAGCAGTCTTCGCATGTCTGCGTACCATGGTCTTCTTGGCCAGTCCGGGGCCACTAGAAGTACTGTCCCCCTGTGGTTTCTATCTTGTGGATGATCCCGCCCAATAGGGGCCACGGTGGGAAGGCATATAACAGTCTCCTGTAGCCAGGTCTATACCAGGGCATCGATTACCTGGGACTGGGGTTCCCGCCTGCGGCTGAAGAAACTGGGTACCTGGGCGTTGGATCTGTTTTCCAGGAGGTTCATGGTTGGTGTTCCCCAACGGTTTACTATCAATTTCAATGCTGTTGTTGACAGTTTCCATTCTCCTGGATCTAGACTTTCTCTGCTGAGGTAGTCCGCTGCGACATCGTCTTTCCCGGCAATGTGGACGGCCGAGATCTCTTGAAGATGCATTTCCGCCCATGACATTAAGGGGTCTATTTCCAGAGACACCTATTGGCTTCTAGTTCCTCCCTGACGGTTGGTGTAGGCCACTGTTGTGGCGATACCCAACATTACTCTGACCACTTTGCCTCTGAGTCTGTGACCGAACCTTAGGCAGGCTCGTCTGACTGCCCGGACTTCTAGGCAATTGATATTCCATCCCGACTCTCCTTTGTTCCATAGCCTTTGGGCGGTTAGCTCCTGACAGTGTGCTCCCCATCCTTGTAGGCTGGCATCCGTGGTGAGTAGGATCCAGGTTGGGGAGGATAGTCTCGTTCTCTGGCTCAGATGGGCTTCTTGTAGCCACCATCGTAGTTGGGCCTGAACTCTGTCCGGGAGCTGAAGCCATACGATGTAGTTCTGGGACAGAGGATTCCATCGTGATAATAGTGAGCATTGTAGGGGTCTGATGTGAGCCCGTGCCCATGGGACTACTTCCAGTGTGGATGCCATGAGGCCGAGAACTTGTAGGTAATCCCGTGCTATGGGGCGAAGTTCGCTCAGCAGGGTTCGTAACTGGGTCATCAGGTTTGATCTCCTTGTCAGTGTCAGGATGACCTTGTCTTGTTTGGTATCGAACCGGACTCCCACGTATTCTAGAGATTGGGAAGGCTGCAGGCAGCTCTTGTTTGTGTTGACCACCCACCCGAGGCTCTCCAGTAGAGTTTTGACTCTGTTGGTTGCCTGGTGGCTTTCCTCTGGGGATTTCGCTCTGATCAGCCAATCGTCTAGATAAGGATGCACGTGGATTCCTTCCTTCCTCAGTATTGCCCCACCACTATGATCTTGGTGAATGTCCGGGGTACAGTGGCTAACCCGAAAGGTTGTGTCCCGAATTCCTAGTGATGGTCCAGGATCGAGAAGTGTAGAAAATGCTGATGCTCTTGTTGGATCTGAATGTGTAGGTAGGCTTCCAACAGATCCAGGGAGGTAAAAAACTCTCTTGGTTATATCGCCCTTATTACCAAGCGTAGGATTTCCACGTGGAAGCGAGAAATCTTCAGGTGACTGTTGACCGCCTTGAGGTCCAGGATAGGTCTAAATGTTCCTTCCTTCTTGGGATCGATAAAATAGATGGAATAATGGCCAGTATTTATTTGTTGTGGAGGCACCGGTGTTCTAGCCTCTAAGGCTAGTAATCTGGTCAGTGTAGCTTCCACTGCCATTCTCTTGGAAGGGTCATGGCAGGGAGATTCCACAAACTTGTCCGGAGGGAGGTGGTGGAAATCCAGGTAATATCCTTCTCGAATGATGGATAGGACCCACTTGGCCGAAGATATCTTGACTCATCTTCGGTAGAACAGAGCCAGTCTGTCCCCTATGGCTTCTTCCTTTGGATGGGCCGGTTGGTCTTCATTGTGGGGTGCGGCTGGGGCCTGGACCCAAGCTGGCTCCCATTTTATTGTGCTTGTTCCGAAAGGACTGGCTCCGGGTCTGCAGGGTGGGCCGCTTGAAATGAGCTTCTATAAGGGTTGAAGCGCTGTGTGATCATCTGTCCCTGGAGGTCTGGGGGAAGGATTGCTGGTTTCTCACATGACAAGCAGGATGGTAGTCCTCACAAATGGGAGACATCATCAGGATGGAGCCCAATCACGGAAAACTTCTGTCAAAGTTTCCAGAACTTTGACTAGCCCCTACTGGGCATGCCCAGCATGGGACTAACCCTGCAGCCAGCAGGGGTCCCCTTCAGTCTTCTTTTTTCCGCGCAGCAGTAGCCTATTGGCACAAGGAGCTCTATAGAGATTCCTGACAGGAATTTTCCTCACGGAATTCTTAAAGTTTAAAATTGCCCCCAGGGGTCTGTCCTCTGACTTTTCTCTGACCGCGGTACTCCGCTAAGTTTTACATGGTTTTCCATCTATTACCGTTAAGTTTTGGCCCTCACGGCCTACCGGCCATCGACAGTACCGCGGCTCGATTTTTTTTCAATGGCCATAGCTTCGGGGTTCCGTCAGTGCCCGGACTGTTCACACACCATGTCTATCACAGACCCCCATGGAGTCTATGTAATGTGTTTAGGCCGTGAGCATGATGTCCTGACACCAAAAGGTCGCAAAGCCAGAATGGAGAAGATGGAACTCCTCTTCTGTGCTCAAACCCCGACTCCGTCTATTGCATCGACGTCGGAACCGGCACTATTGACTTCGTGTCAACATCGACCAGTGACCGACCGCCATCGACATCTTCACGGCCATTGACACCCTCTACTCCTCCTCAGGATCGAGGAGATCGCAGGGAAAAACATCGCCATCGTAAGACTTGGACCATAGAGGGAGCGAAACCATCGACCTCGCCGTTGTCGAAGAAGCCCACTCCAGGAACGGCACCGTCTATTCCTGCGACCAGGTCACAGAGGCAACCCTCACCCGATCGGGGTTTGGGAGCCACGATTCCGCCTGTAAAGGTGGTCCCTCCGGCTATGCCTCTGCTCCCTCTTCCATTCCGGAGCCGGGGCTCCTTGCTCAAGGTCTCCGAGAGGAACTGGACCAGCTGGTTCAGGAGGCCATCGACAAGGGCGATGCAACGTCTTCAGGTTCCTCCGGCACAGATTTGTGGAACCTGTCATCGACCCGATTCCGGCAGCACTGGCACCGCTGCTATCCAGAATGGAGGCTCTGATGGCTGCCCTTCCACCGGTGGATCCTGGGTCTCCGATGACTATGATGCCCTCCCCGATGACAGCATCATCGGGAGGAGAAACACCGTTCCGCATCCCTCCTTCGGGGGTGTTGCCTCAATCTTCGATGCCGATATGTCCCTCGCCATTGATTCATCCATCGGTGCCGATACGTTCGGCGCCATTGAGTAATCCATCGATGCCCTCGATGCCTGCACCGATGCCTTCGATGTCATCATCGGTGCCTCCGGCGATTCCTCCGATTTTTTTTCGGAGCCTCGACTGGGACCCTCAGGTACCCAAACTCCTTCATTTCCTAAAGGGAAGTCTGCTGATCCTTATGACACTTGGGGGAATGATACTTCCACAGACACCGATGACTTACCTTCACCACCTTCTCCCACTGAGAGCAGAAACCATTCTTCTCCAGAGGACCTCTCATTTATAAATTTTGTTAAGGAAATGTCTGAGTTGATTCCTTTTCAACTACAGACTGAACAAGATGATAGGCACCAGATGATGGAGTTGCTCCAATTTCTGGATGCCCCCAAGGTGGTCACTTCTATTCCCATTCATCAGGTCCTTCTTGATCTCAAAAAGAACTGGGAAAATCCTGGATCAATTGCTCCAGTACACGGAACGGCTGATACTACTTATTTAGTCCAGTCAGCCCCAGGCATCCAAAAATCCCAGCTTGATCACCACTCTGTTGTGGTAGAATTTGCACAAAAAAGGGCAAAAGGTCAAAACCTCACTCCTCTACCCCTCCTGCTAAGGAACAAAAATTCCTAGACAACATTGGTCGACGAGTATTCTAAGGAGCCATGCTTATCTACCAGATTGCTGCCTATCAGCTTTATATGACCCAATATAACAGGGTCATCTTTAAGCAAATACAAGACTTCTCCGATTCCCTACCTCAACAATTCCAAGACCAGCTACAAACCCTTGTAAGCAAAGGCTTTGAAGCAGGAAAGCATGAGATTCGGACATCTTATGACATTTTTTACACCGCTACCAGAGTGTCGGCAATGGCTATCTCGGCAAGACGGTGGGCCTGGCTAAAGTCTTCTGACCTTCGTCCAGAAGTGCAAGACCGTTTTGTCCAACCTACCATGTATCGAAGATAATCTGTTCAGTGAACAAATCCAACGGATGGTGGCTGAATTAAAAGACCATCATGAGACCCTCAAACAGCTCTGTTCGATGCTTTGACTTCTTCTCAAAGCAGCCCTTCAGGAAGGACTCTAAGAAGTCGTTCTATCGTCCAAAAAAGGCCAACCCGCCACCACCAAGGTCCCGTGCTACGAGACTTTATCAAAAACCTCAGCCTCACCAAGCCCGAAAACAAAAACCACAAGCAGCTCCCCAGCCAGGGCTGCTTCAGCTTTTTTACTTCCGCTTGGAGAGCAGCAGCCAGTTTCCTCTATGTCACATACCAGTGGGAGGTTGATTATGCCACTTCCACAACATGTGGACTTCAATCACATCCGACCAATGGGTATTGACAATGGATGCTCAAGGTTACCTTCTAAACTTCCTTTCCCTGCCACTGGACTCCCTGCCTCTGCAGACGTGGAGAACGTCCGACAATTCTATTCTTCTGGATCAAGAGGTTTCCCTTCTTCTCTAGTCAAGGGCAATAGAACCCATTCCGCACTCACAGCAAGGCCTAGGGTTCTATTCCTGGTACTTTCTGATCCCCAAAAAATCGGGGGGGGGGGGGTGTTTGTCCAATTCTGGACCTACATGCTCTCAGCAAGTACCTCCAGCGGGAAAAGTTCAAGATGGTAACCTTGGGATCGCTTCTACCCCTTCTTCAAAGAGGAGACTGGCTCTTCTCTCTGGACCTCCAGGATGCATACACCGCATTGCGATAGCTCCAGCTCATCGCAAGTATCTCAGGTTTTTAGTAGGCCCCAAGCACTATCAATATCAAGTGCTTCTGTTCGGCCTAGTGTCTGCACCACGGGTCTTCACCAAATGTCTCGGGGTTGTAGCAGCTTTCCTCAGAACCCAAGGTGTTCACGTCTACCCCTATCTGGATGACTGGTTAATCAGGGCTTCAACTCAGCAAGCTGCTTGGTCGTCCCTCGAATTAACTCTACACACTCTAATTTCACTAGGATTTCTCGTCAATTATGAAAAATCTTATTTAGTCCCATTTCAAACCTTGTCGTTCATTGGAGCAGACTTGGACACCTTGCGGGCAAAAGCTTTTCTTCCTCAGCAACGAGCACAAACTCTCGTGTCTTTCGCTCACCAGTTACAGTCTCAGCATGCTGCGACAGCTCGCCAGTTCCTCATCCTTCTGGGACACATGGCATCCTCAGTCCATGTCACACCAATGGCCCGCTTGGCTATGAGACTCATGCACTGGACTCTCAGGTCACAATGGATACAGGCCACTCAGCCTCTGTCAACCATCGTCTACATCACCGACTCACTCCGTCTGTCTCTCGCATGGTGGAAAAATCAGAACAATCTCCTCCAAGGACTGCCCTTTCAAATTCCAAACCTCAAGTCATTCTCACCACCGATGCTTCCAACCTCAGGTGGGGAGCCCACATGGCCAATCTACAGATACAAGGATCTTGGTCTCTAGAGGAAGCTAAACACCAAATAAATTTGCTGGAGCTTCGAGCAATATGATACGCTCTCAGGGCATTCCAGGATCGCCTCTCAAATCAAGTCATCTTGATTCAGACGGACAACTAGGTGGCCATGTGGTACATCAACAAGCAGCTAGGCACAGACTCCTTCCTTCTGTGTCAGGAAGCTGCGCAGATATGGGCGGAGGCTCTCTCCCACTGGATGTACCTCAGGGCCACCTACTTGCCAGGAGTGGACAATGTACAAGCAGACAAGCTGAGTTGTGTCTTCCAACTGCACAAGTGGTCTTTCAACCCCTCGGTAGCAAACTCCATCTTCAGACACTGGGGATATCCTCAGACAGACCTCTTTGCGTCCCCTCAGAACCACACAGTGGACAATTACTGCTCCCTCATTCGCAGCAAACACTCTCAGCCCAGAGATGCATTCTCCCTGTCATGGGCAACCGGTCTACTTTATGCATTCCCTCCGCTTCCTCTTCTCTCAAAGACTCTCGTGAAGCTACGTCAGGACAAGGGAACCATGATCCAGATAGCACCTCACTGGCCACGCCAAGTGTGGTTTCCCATACTCCAGGTTTCTGTCTCCATCTGCTGGTAGGCGTGCATAACCCACTTATGTGCACTGGCTTGCCTATCCTAGAGGAAAGAAAATTATCATCTGAGTAGTAATTTCACCTTCCTGGGTTTTTGAATCCTGGATGTCTGACTTCTGTGTGGGAGTAGTGGGGTGGATATATAGGACGCTGCAAAGTTGGGGAAATTGGGTGTCTCAGAGTTACAGGTTTTGTTCTACCAGAGCCCACTGTAACCCATTTATTCCTGGGTTTCTGAATCCTCTGAGAGAACTGGGAGAGGCAATCTGGATGTACAGCAGATTATGGATTGGTCTGCCTCACTCTAGCCTGCGAGCCTTGCAAACGCTGCAAATTTCCAGGGCCCATTTAGTTATAAGAAGCTTTCCTTGGGATCATGCGACTCTGCTGCTGTGTGAATTACTTTGGTTGCTGCTATTGCAGAGGATTAAATTTTAAATTTTAACTCTTGTTTTTAGATCTCTGAAGTTTAATTGTCCATGATTATTATTATTTTAATTTGTTATTATAATGTGTAGTTTGGCAGATCCGCTATAAGCAGATTATAAATGTTATTAAATAAATAGTAGATAAGCCCAGAGAACCAGACCTACAGGAATCCTAAAGGAGGGACCTGTGTGATCTCCAAAGTTCCTGTATTGCATCAGCTTTATTTCTGTATCCTACACAGTATGGTAAAGAGAACCAACTGATTTTCTTAACTTCTCTGAATATTTCTATAGAGACATCATAGAGAGATTTTCATAGGCATCACATAAAGTTTCTGCTAAGTCACAGAATTCTTTAATATGCATTCATTATGTGATCCTTCTAAACATCTCATCTCAGGTTATTGGTAGCTTTCCATGCCATTGTCTCTTACACATGATTAATTCCTTCTTTTTATATCCAGCAGACAATGAGGTCATACAGAAAGAGAAGAGGGAGGAGAATCGAGAAGAACACCCTATAGTATTGGCACTTACACCAAGACAATCCAGAAATGTCTGTAAGAATCTTGCCCAGAGAACTAAGGGGGGAGACATTAGCCAAAGACAGCAGGAATCAGAGAAGAAGGAGCAAGACTCTACAGGAGAGTCACTGGATGGAGTCACTGCTTGTGAGAGAAGTGGCAGGGAGTTTACAGACATCCCTGAGCACCAGGGACACATGCGAAGAGGGAATCCCTTCCAGAGTAATAACAGTGATCAAATGAGTTTTGAACACAGCATGAGAAATCTGAGAGCAGAGAGACCTTTCCAGAGTACTAACAGTGATCAAATGACTTTTGACTTCCAGCAGAAAGAGGAAGGGAAGAAATCCTTTCACTGTGACACCTGTGGGAAAAACTTTAGTAGAAAATGTCATTTTGTCTTGCACCAGAGGAGTCACACAGGAGAGAGACCTTTTCCATGCAACCAGAAGTTAACCCTGAAATTACACCAGAGAATCCACACTGAAGGGAGCACTTTTACTTGTATTGAATGCAAGAAAACCTTTTCTTGCGGGGAATCCTTAGTAATACACCAAAGAAAGCACACAGGTAAGAGACCCTCTCATTGCCCTCAAGATGGGGAACATTACAGTACTGAGTTCTCTTTATTAGAAAAACCAATTAAATGTACTGAATGTGGTAAAAGCTTCTCTCTGAAGGCCAATCTCAGAAGGCATCAGAAAATCCATACTGGAGAAAAACCATTTAAATGTACTGAATGTGGTAAAAGCTTCAGTGTCAAAGACAACCTCAGACAGCATCAGAAAATCCATACTGGAGAAAAACCATTTACATGTACTGAATGTGGTAATAACTTCAGTGACAAGGCATGTCTCAGACAGCATCAGAAAATCCATACTGGAGAAAAACCATTTAAATGTACTGAATGTGGTAAAAGCTTCTCTCTGAAGGCCAATCTCAGAAGGCATCAGAAAATCCATACTGGAGAAAAACCATTTAAATGTACTGAATGTGGTAAAAGCTTCAGTGTCAAAGACAACCTCAGACAGCATCAGAAAATCCATACTGGAGAAAAACCATTTACATGTACTGAATGTGGTAATAACTTCAGTGACAAGGCATGTCTCAGACAGCATCAGAAAATCCATACTGGAGAAAAACCATTTAAATGTACTGAATGTGGTAAAAGCTTCAGTGTCATAGCCCACCTCAGGCGGCATCAGAAAATCCATACTGGTGAAAAACCATTTAAATGTACTGAATGTGGTAAAAGCTTCAGTGTCAAGGCCCACCTCAGACGGCATCAGAAAATCCATACTGGAGAAAAAACTTTTAAATGTACTGAATGTGGTAAAAGCTTCAGGGAGAAGGCATGTCTCAGACGGCATCACAAAAGCCATACTGGAGAAAAACCATTTAAATGTACTGAATGTGGTAACAGCTTCAGTGTCAAAAACAACTTCAGACAGCATCAGAAAATCCATACTGGAGAAAAACCATTTAAATGTACTGAATGTGGTAAAAGCTTCAGTGTCATAGCCAACCTCAGGCGGCATCAGAAAATCCATACTGGAGAAAAAACTTTTAAATGTACTGAATGTGGTAAAAGCTTCAGGGACAAGGCATGTCTCAGACGGCATCACAAAAGCCATACTGGAGAAAAACCATTTAAATGTACTGAATGTTGTAAAAGCTTCAGTGACAAGGCATATCTCAGACAGCATCACAAAAGACATACTGGAGAAAAACCATTTAAATGTACTGAATGTACAATGTAAAAACCTTGCCTCCCCACATTCAGAAAAAGACTTAAAACCTGGCTATTCTTGAATGCCTTTCCAGATACCAACTGAACCCACTCTCAACTCAAGCAACTAAGAACTCCCGTCAGGGCAATCAACAACCTTTGACAACTCAATAATGTTCTTTTTAATTTGGCAGGTTTTATTTACCTTGGTTATTCTTTTGTTATCTCATTGTTCATCTCTCTTTTGCCTTCTCTACATTCCAAGTTCCATTTTATCCCTGTTTTATTGTAACTGCTACCTTATTCTTCTATCACATGTTAATGTCTTAAGTTATTAAGTATTTATTCTTTTGTCACACCTTGTTATTTGTAAACCGGCATGATGCGACTCCCATCGCGAATGCCGGTATATAAGAAATTTAAATAAATAAATAAATAAATGTACTGAATGTGGTAAAAGCTTTATTAACAAGGCATGTCTCAGACGGCATAAGAAAATCCATACTGGAGAAAAACCATTTAAATGTACTGAATGTGGTAAAAGCTACATGGACAAAGCATGTTTCAGACGGCATCAGAATAACCATTCTTGCGAAAAACCATTTAAATGTACTGAATGAGGTAAAAGCTTCAGTGACAAGGCATGGCTCAGGCAACATCTGAAAATCCATACTGGAGAAAAGCCATTGACATGTACTGAATGTGGCAAAAGCTTTAGTCAGATGTCATCTGTCATGCAGCATCAGAAGATCCATACTGGAGAAAAACCATTTAAATTTATTGAATGTGGTACAAGCTTTTCTCAGAAGGTGCATTTAATATTGCATCAGATAATCCATTCTGCAGAAAAACCATTTAAATATACTGAATATTGTAAAAGCTTCAGAGTCAAGGCATGATTCAGACCGCATCAAAAAATCAATACTGGAGAAAAATAATTTAAATGTACCGAATGTGGTAAAAGCTTTTCTCAGAAGGTGCATTTAATATTGCATCAGAGAATCCATATTGGATAAAAACCATTTAAATGTAGTGAATGTGGTAAAAGCTTCAGTCGGCCGTCATCTCTCATGCAGCATCAGGAAAACCATACTGGAAGAAAACCATTTAAATGTAGTGAATGTGGTAAAAGCTTCTGTCAGAAGGACAATTTTATATTGCATCGGAAAATCCATACTGGAGAAAAACGACTTAAATGTACTGAATGTGGTAAAATGCTCAGTGACAAGGCATGTCTCAGACGGCATCAGAAAATCCACCCTGGAGAAAAATCATTTAAATGTGGTAAAAGCTTTTCTCAGAAGGTGCGTTTAATATTGCATCAGAGAATCCATACTGGAGAAAAACCAAGTTAATGTACTGTGTCTGGTAAAAACTTAAATGGAAAGGAAGATCTTGCAAGCCACCAGAAAAGTTGCACAGGAGTCAAATTCAGTTAACATGCTTTCATACAGTTTTGGAATAGAAGAGTGGCCTAATAAAGATATTAAAATGCCGAATGCAAGAACAATAAAACTTCTCCATTTCCATCAAGTAAGCTATAAGAATCAGGGAGGTTGATATTCAGATGCCAGAAAGCTGGATAAGTAGGACTTATCCTTCTATCTCTCTGCTGCTGAATATCCAGTTATGTTCAATGGCTGAGAAAGCTGTGGGTGGGCAGTGGGTGGATCAGTGCGGTGCTACTTAGCTGGAAAAGTTATTCAGCTAAGTAGCGATTTTGTCAACATGGGTGTTTTGCATGATTTGTAGTTTATTTTTTTTACCCTGTGACAGTTTACCCCAGAGAGCTCATTCCCTGTGTGCTGGCTTGCAGGTAGTGGAGACCGTATCGCCAAAGGGACAAAGACAGGATGGAGGTGGTCCAGAGAAGGGCGACCAAAAAGGTGGAGGGTCTTCATCAAATGACTTATGAGGAGAGATTGAAGAATCTAAATATGTACACCCTGCAGGAAAGGAGGAGCAGGGGTGATATGATTCAAACTTTCAGATACTTGAAAGGTTTTAATGATCCAAAGACAATGACAAACCTTTTCCATTGCAAAAAAATCAGCAGAACCAGGGGTCACGATTTAGAACTCCATGGAGGAAGACTCAGAACCAATGTCAGGAAGTATTTCTTCACAGAGAGGGTGGTGGATGCCTGGAACACCCTTCCGGAGGAAGTGGTGAAGACCAAAACTGTGAAGGATTTCAAAAGGGCGTGGGATAAACACTGTGGATCCATAAAGTCTAGAGGATGTGAACGAAGAGAAGAGACTCGGGGGTGGCTTGCTTGCGGGAATGACAGCTACTACCTGGAGGTTAATATCCTTATTCAATAAACATACACATAGTTAATGCGACTCCAACATTGCTTTATGCTTCAATGGCAAGAGGAAATGTGGAAAAAAGGATTTGAATCCTCAAAAAAGCAGGGGAGTAGCTTACTTGTTACGGCTGTTACTACCCCAAATCAATTAAGCCCGATACTTCACTTGGAATACGTATCCAGCGCAGTTCACTGCTTCAATGGCAGGGGGGAATGAAGTAAAGAGGATTTATATTCAGACAACCAACAAGGACTGAATTGCACAGGCAGGGTAAACAAGTGTGGGAGTAGCTTGCTTATTACGGCAGTTACTACCCCAAACCAATTAGCTAGATACTTCACTTAGATGCAGCTCCAGCACTGCTCTCTACATCAATGGTGGGGGTGAAAGGGAATTGGAACCAAAAAGTTACCAATAACAGCCCTGACTTCAGCGGTCAGAGTAACAGATAAGTATGAAAACAATTAGGTCTGAGAGCTTGCTGGGCAGACTGGATGGGCCGTTTGGTTTTCTTCTGCCGTCACTTCTATGTTTCTATATGTTTCAGCCCTGGGTACATGTAACACTGGAACACCCTGCCGTGCCATTGGCCAGAAAGCTCACTGTTAATACTGTGTTTCCTGATTGGCCCTGGAGACAGAGAACTCGCTCTGAGGGTTCTGGACAGGGATTCCAACCTGCCTTATTTTTTTAGTTTGCGGCTTCCTTATTATTGGGCGTTTTTTTCTGTCAATTGTGGGTTTTTTGGACTTGGTGGGTGGGACTTGAGCCCAGCTGTTCCTGTGATTGGCTGCTGCTGCCGATGAGGCCTGTTAATGTCCGAGGAGCACTTGGGCAGGCACTGATGGCAAGCAACAGAGTTGAAGATTTTATGCAGCAGGGCAGGCTTGAAGGCTGAAGGGAGGGAAGCTCTCAACTGGCAACAACACAAAGAAGAGGGAGCTGGAGGGGGAGGAAGGAGAGAATAAGGGTGTGGGAGCCAGACATGTGCTGCGGGGAGGAGAATGAGTGGTTGGGATCAGTGTGAGGGGCTGTTCTTATTTTCCCCTTTGGAGGAGCTGCAGAGCTCAGTGGCTGAGACAGGAGGGGGGTGCACCCCTCAGCCATACAACTGGGCTAGAAGCCATTACAGAAGAAGGAAGTGTGAGTTTGAAGATTTTACTTCTAGCACATTCTGGGGCCGAGCGCACTGAATAACCCGCAGTCGGACGCGGGTTAAATAGGCGCTAATCCATGCAAACGCAATTATCGCCATCGGTGTTCATAACTGGCAGAACGCCGGTGACCCTAGCGCCTCCTTGCTAACGCAACCCCCTAATTACAATACAGCAGGGCCCCTCCCTTGCAGGCGCAATGCTATATTGTAATAATTTTTTTAATTCTGCTTTTTTTTTTTTTTATTTCATCAGCCCCTCTGTCTGGGACAATCTGTGTAATGTCAGGTAATCCACAACAATCTGATGGACATTTTAGGGGGTTAAATATTATTCCAAGCCACTGTGTTTCCTCCATTACAATCACAAAATTATTTTAAAGTGTTTTCTGTGTAAAAATACCTTCTAATAAAAGCAGTTTTAATCTCAGGTGTTTTGGGCTTGTTCTTTCATGAAAACCTGGCTACCCTGGTTCTGGAATTCGCCAGTCTGGGCAGGGAGTGCAGAGGAGCAGACCTCTGCGTTGAGGCCTTGTTCAGCTCCTGTGCTCAGCCTTTTCCTGACCTCCCCAGGCACTGGTAACATAGTGAAAAGCGTTTAGTTAGTTTCTACTCTTTAATCCTTGTTATTTTACTTGTTTCTGTTTGCACCTTAAAACTTTTATCTGTTCACTGTTCATCCTTTTTCCTAATAAACCTATTAGTTTGTTAGCTCTGCCTGTCATGGCCTGACTATCGCTCCTGGTGTTGTGTATATTTGGTCTCTGATTGTATTTTTAGGAACTGTGTGTCCCTTGTGTCCCTAGATAGCACCAGGGGATAGCTTGCGGGCGGGAGACCTTGCTCAGATGCAGGCAGGAGCCCAGGTGGGGGTGAGAGGTTGCCAGTGTAGAAACGCGTGCGCAGGTGCAGGGGGGCCGGGCAGTGCTTGGTGGGGCCCTCCAAGAGGCCACAGGGTTACCCTGAGTGGGTATTAGGGGTGGCTCTGCAGCATTACATGAGGGCGATATTCAGCCTTAGACGGATCACTTCTCCGAGTTAGTTAGACCTGCTCCAAAACAGGTCTAACCTTAGACAAAGAAGACTTATCTGGGTATTTAGCAATGGTTTTTCCTAAAAGCTTTAAGGAACTAACAGCTTAACAAGAAGCAGAGAACAGCGTATGCTAATTTTATCAGTTTAATTATCTTCTGTTCCCAAGCCTATATTCCAAGGCTCTGGAAAAATAAGTGTAAATCAAATTACATAGAAATGACGGCAGAAAAGAACCAAATGGTCCATCCAGTCTGCCCAGCAAGCCCATTATAGCACCAGCCCCACCCTACAGGTCTCCCCATAAAGGTAGCAGCAGGGGGTGGCAATTGCTGTGCTGTACAAATTACTCCCATACTTAGTTTCCCAAACCGTTAGTCAGGGCCCTTGTTGGTTTCTGTCTGAGTCCAATTCCCCATTATCTCTTGCCATTGAAGCAGAGAGCAATGTTGGATTACATTACAAGTATCAGGCTTATTGGTTTAGGGGAGTAACCGCCGCACCAGCAAGTTACCCCCATGCACTCTTTTCTCATTTCCATCCTCAGCCTTTAGGGAGCCCCAGTGTTTATCCCATGCCCCTTTGAAATCTTTCACCATTTTTTGTCTTCACCTCCTCTTCCGGGAGGGCATTCCAGGCATCCCCCACCCTCTCCGTGAAGAAATATTTCCTGACATTGGTTCTGAGTTGTCCTCCCTGGAGTTTCATTTCATGACCCCTTAGTTCTACTGATTTTCTTTCCAACGGAGGTTTGTTTAATGTGCATCATTAAAACCTTTCAGGTATCTGAAAGTCGTTATCCTATCTTCCCTGCACCTCCTCTTCTCCAGGCGATACAGATTTAGGTCCTTCAACCTCTCCTCATAAGTCATTTGATGGAGACCCCCACACCATTTTGGTCGCCCTTCTCTGCATCGCCTCCATCCTGCCTCTGTCCCTCTTGAGATTTGGGCTCCAGAACTGAACCCAGTATTCCAGGTGAGGCCTCACCAAGGCCCTGTACAAGGGCATCACCACCTCCATTTTCTTCCTGGTTATTCCTCTCTCTATGCAGCCCGGCATTCTTCTGGCTTTAGCGACACTGCTGAGTCCCGAAGTCCCGGCAGGTGAGCCGCAGAGCCAGCAGAGGACTCATCGTTCCTCAGCAGTCTGGGCAGGAGTTGGCTGACTTCTCTTTTAGTGACTATGACAGGAAGCTGCTCTTGCTTCCTTCTCCTCTTCCTGGCCAGTGAGAGGTTGTTTCCTCCGCCTGCACCCAGATCAGAGCACGATATCACCACCTCCTGCTCATATGGGCCCGGCAGGACACCAACTTTATCTTCCTCGGCCTGGCCTGGCAGTGAGGCTGCTGATGCTCTCTTCCCCCCATAGGGTCTGGATATGAAAGAAGGAGCATAAGGGAGAAAGGTGCCTGCTCTGTAGATCTGCTGCTGCTGCCTCCTCATCTTCCTCTCCTAAGTGCTTCTTACCCTCATCTGTTGCTGATAACGAGGGAGGGAGACTCTGGATTGGACTGAAGGCTTTTCTGCTGGCTGGGAGCCAGGAGGAGGGGGAATTGTACTGCGCAGGAAGGCCTTGTGAGATAGGGAGTCAGGGGTGGGGGAAAGGAGGTTGGGCTTGCTGGGTATGGAGAGATGGAGGAGGGAAGGATTGGGGGCTGCTGGGCAGGGAAGAGAGAGATGGAAGTGGAGAGAGTTCTGCTCTGCACTCATTCAGGTCGATACAGTAAGGCCGCGTTAGAAAGAGTGCAGCAGTGCCGGGCGCACCCTCGTTTGCCGCACTGTTGTAATCACATACCGCTCGATACTCCTATTTAAATTGCTTGCAAATGCAAGCCGCGTCTGTGAAGCGTTAGGCCCGCGCAACCCATTTTACTGTATAGGCGCTGTATTAAGCGCCTATACAGTAAAATGGGTGCGCTGGTACCTGTCACTTCAAATGACAGGCACCAGGAAGTGGATCCCAACTTTAACCCATGAAAACCTAAAAACCGAAAATCCCCTCCTCCCGAAGCGGCTCGACATGTGCCAACTTACCTTTTGTTGCTTTTTAGCCCCTTCCCTTCTCTGCCCCCCTCCGGAGGGGGCAGCCGGCGGCGAAAGCGGCTCGCAGCGGTCCCCCCCCCGCGCAGGTCCCGGTTCTCCTGGCTCGGCAACAGCAGTACAGTGGCCACCAATTAAAGCAACTTGTCCAGTCTGGCACAAGTTTCCATATCCATTCCCCCTTGTATTCACATTCTCCACCTGCAGCCACAGCTAGGGCTCCATCCACCCCAATCCTTCCTTCCTTCCTGGCTCGGCCAAATTGTGAAGCGGCTTGCAGCGTTCCTCCCCCGCGCAGGTCCCGGTTCTTCTGGCTCGGCGTGAGGTGAGAGCCCACTGTTCTGTGCCCGCTCCGGTACGAGTGGAGCGAAGCGTTCTTTCATTGGCCGGAGCGCCCGTCGATTTGGGCGCTCCGGCCAATGAAAGCACATAGACGGCACACGTGATGTCACTGCACTAACCACATCCTATGGCAACAAATTCCAGAGCTTAATTGTGCGTTGAGTGAAAAAGAATTTTCTCTAATTAGTCTTAAATGTGCTACTTGCTAACTTCATGGAATGCCTGACCAAAGAGATTATTTCCCCCCAGTCTTTCGTGCTCACTTGAGTGCCTAGGTCAGTGTCCCATTGGAGCCTGTGTTTGCGCGGTAACAGAGGGGTCGGCATAATTAGTTGGTAAAGTTTGGAGATTGTCCCCTTTATTGCATCACTGTGAAGGCATCGTCCTGCCCGGTCCTGGAGAGTTGGAACATTGAATGAATTGTACAAAGTGAGAGGCTCGCTCATGGACCAAGAAGTCTCGGGAGTCTAAATGTTGTAAATCAAATAATTGGTCTCGAGATAAAAGCAGGCCTTGATGGAGTAAATTGCCTACAGTGGTTATGCCCTTTTCCCTCCAGATTTGCATACATTTTGTTTGATATCCAGTAGATAAATGCACATTATTGAATAGAGAGGATTGATAAAAATAATCATATGGGCCAACCAATGTCCGTTTATTATGTGCCCAAACATTTAGTGTGATTCCTAGGGACCACGGGATATTTTACATCGGTTGCCAGGTATTGCGCGGTTGCCATAATAAAGCAGTTAATTTCATAGGACCTACTATTGTTTGCTCAATGTGCGCCCATTGTTTAGGGGCTGCCTGGCGATGAAAATCTAAGATTGCTCTCAATTGAGACGCACTATAATACCAAGATAGATTTGGTACCGCCATCCCGCCCAGAATTTTTGGTTAGTATAGCACGGCTCTAGCCACCCTAGGAGGCCGTCTCCTCCAAATACAGTCAAAGATCTTTTTCTGCCAACTGCGGAGTATGTGTGAGGGAATATACAACTGGTAAAGAGGAGAATAAGTACAGGAATTTTAAGAACATAAGAAAATGCCATACTGGGTCAGACCAAGGGTCCATCAAGCCCAGCATCCTGTTTCCAACAGTGGCCAATCCAGGCCATAAGAACCTGGCAAGTACCCAAAAACGAAGTCTATTCCATGTTACCATTGCTAATGGCAGGGGCTATTTTCTAAGTGAACTTAATAACAGGTAATGGACTTCTCCAAGAAATTATCCAATCCTTTTTTAAGCACAGCTATATTAACTGCACTAACCACATCCTCTGGCAATAAGTTCCAGAGTTTAATTGTGCGCTGAGTAAAAAAGAACTTTCTCCGATTAGTTTTAAATGTTCCCCATGTTTATGGAGTGCCCCCTAGTCTTTCTACTATCCGAAAGAGTAAATAACCGATTCACATCTACCCATTCTAGACCTCTCATGATTTTAAACACCTCTATCAGATCCCCCCTCCGTCGTCTCTTCTCCAAGCTGAAAAGTCCTAACCTCTTTAGTCTTTCCTCATAGGGGAGTTGTTCCATTCCCTTTATCATTTTGGTTGCCCTTCTCTGTACCTTCTCCATCACAATTATATCTTTTTTGAGATGCAGTGACCAGAATTGTACACAGTATTCAAGGTGCAGTCTCACCATGAAGCGATACAGAGGCATTATGACATTTTCCGTTTTGTTCACCATTCCCTTTCTAATAATTCCCAACATTCTATTTGCTTTTTTGACTGCCGCAGCACACTGCACCGACAATTTCAATGTGTTATCCACTATAACACCTAGATCTCTTTCTTGGGTGGTAGCACCTAATATGGAACCTAACATGGTGTACCTATAGCATGGGTTATTTTTCCCTATATGCATCACCTTGCACTTATCCACATTAAATTTCATCTGCCATTTTGATGCCCAATTTTCCAGTCTCACAAGGTCTTCCTGCAATTTATCACAATCTGCTTGTGATTTAACTAC
Organism: Rhinatrema bivittatum; assembly: GCF_901001135.1. Taxonomy (NCBI): domain Eukaryota; kingdom Metazoa; phylum Chordata; class Amphibia; order Gymnophiona; family Rhinatrematidae; genus Rhinatrema; species Rhinatrema bivittatum. The sequence continues at coordinate 389,939 of NW_021820378.1, forward strand.
TCTGAACAATTTTGTGTCATCTGCAAATCTGATTATCTCACTCGTCGTATTTCTTTCCAGATCATTTATAAATATATTGAAAAGTAAGGGTCCCAATACAGATCCCTGAGGCACTCCACTGTCCACTCCCTTCCACTGAGAAAATTGTCCATTTAATCCTACTTTCATTTTTCCTCTTATTGAAGGACATCCCACCCTCATCGCCAAATGTAAGAAGTATGCCCGAATGGGAGGTAGGCAGACCTGCACAATACTAAACATGTGGGAAATATGCGCTTGCCAGCAAGCCATTTCATCAGGGTTTAAACATTAACTTCCCTTCTCCCTGACATTTGCCTGATTAAAAGCATCACTTGTGCTTAGGCCTCTCTGCCTAGGAAAGGATACCTGACTGTCATGTATTTCTCTGGCTTATAATTATTCCTGATAGCCTGAAAGTAGGGCTGGGTGTTCCCTAGTCAGAGGCAGGACAAAAGTCAGGAGGTATAGATTTCAGCAGCCAATGAGATGATCCGTGCACACCCCCTGAGCCAAAGCCAATAGTGTAGGGACTCGTCTGTTGCTAGGGGAAAGTAGCCAATCATGTAATGACACATCATCTGCCTTTGTATGAATGTACAATAAAGGAGAGTGCAAAAGCGTGCTCCAGCCCTTTTGACCTGCCTGCGATGAAAGCTGCCTCAAGTGTGTTCGATGCCTCCATACTCTACATCTGGTGAACCCCGACCGTGATACTCCATGCTTATTTCGGCTGGTCATAGCCTAGGTACGTACCGTTCAACAGATTTGCAATCGTAAATATTTTTAAGGTATTTTTTAGTATTTTTAAAGTATTTCTCAGCAAGTTTGTTCCCCACACTCGTGAGCATGGGCAATGATTTGACTGTACAGCAGAGGCTACATGCCAGAGAGCTGCAGCAAATCATCAATAATCATTATTTCATCACCAGAAGAAAAATAGCGCAAGTCAGCCTGGGGGACTTAGAAAAATTAATAAGTGAAATAGCTTGCCGTTGCCCTTGGTATTCTATGGAGGCTGGAACTCTAAAAACTCTAAATACCCAGGAATGGATTTCAATCGGCAATTGTCTTCATACGGCTCCCAGAGCTCCCATAAAGCAAAGATTAATCTGGCAAAAATGTACAGAGGCCATCGAACACATAGAAAAAAAAAGTTTAAAGACAGCAGTTTCAAACCATGTGCTTTTAGAAGCAGGCAGACTCAATCAGAATACCCTTCCCCCATCTTATGCTCAGTCTTCCTCAGAGACAGCAAATTCTTTGTATCAGCTCTCCATACCCACACCCAAGCCCATTCACACCTTCCCCATTTCTTTAGAAAAGCAACCCTTGAGAACAATAGAGCCACAACCTGGCCTGGGTGGGGCGATTAGCATTGAATTTCAGCAGAAAGAAAACTTTACAGAAGAAGAATTATTAGAAGGACTTCAAGCCTTCCCCATCACAGAAAAGAACCATGAACAAAGGGGGACAGAAAATGAAATAGAACATCTGGGGACACACACTCACATGGCTCCTGTGGCTTCCTCTGCGTCCATCTCAGAGAAAAGGCCCCAGGAAACTGAAAACACTGAGGTCAGAAAAACTAGCCTTCCTCCATCTTGCCTGCAACCCCCTTCCCCCACTAACCACTCCCTGTACCCCCATTTGCCATTGCCTGAGACAGTCATTGATTCTGCATCATCAATTTGTCCAGGTAAATTACCATCTCAAACCACTGCTCCCGGTAACAATTTATGTGCCGCGGTCAGCATGGGATTTCACCTAGAACATGGAAATCTCACAAGAGAGGAATTATTGAAAGGGATTCAAGCTTTTCCTATTACAAAAGGGATTAAAGAGCTGGGTGTGGCAGCAATAGAGTTGAGTGCAGCCCGGAATGCCATGAGCAGTGGCTATGCCCCCAGGTCTTCAAAGAAATCAGTGTATAAGACCTTGGGCCAAGCAGCTGCACTCCTGCGTTACAAGCAAAGAAAATATCAATATGAAAAAAAGGATTTAATTAGACTCCTGCGTTACAAGCAAAGAAAATATCACTATGAAAAAAAAAATGGTTTCTCTTAACAAACAGTACAGATTTGAAAAAAAATGGTTTCTATTAACAAACAGTACAGATTTGAAAAAAAAATGGTTTCTATTAGTCTTTGAATTCAGTTACAAAAAATCTGCATACTTTGAGAGTATTTCCCCCCACAAAGTGTATGCACAGCCTTATGTTAAAACTGTACTGAAATTTGAACAATTACTGTGTAAATTACATGTGAAAGTTTCCCTTTTGCAAAGTTTATTTGGCTCACATTTAAAATGACTCCATTTCTCTGAGATTTAAGTTTATAAGCAATTGCTTGAATTGCCAGCACACAGAACTTATATTTTTACTGTGATTCTCCCTTTCAGGACAAAAGTAAATTAAAATAGTATCTGTCTGCAAGGAATCAGCAAATCCTCGGCCAGCCATTGTCTGTGGTCGATGTTATCAATTGTTAAACAATGCTATCTTTAAGTTCCTATTGACTGAAGGATTAACTCCTTGGGTGCAGTTCTTTTCTGTTGAGAAACACTGCTCCTCCCCCCCTTTACTGTCTTTCTTGCTTGCCACTCATGGGGGAGGGAGAACTTTTGAAAAGAAAAAAAACTGGACTTAGTACTGCAGTTTCTCTCTAGTTTATATATGTTATAACTCAGACAGTTCAGATATCCTGCTGATCCAAATCTTTTCCCTCAACTTTCAATGCATTCCTGCACTAGCCCTTCCTTGTCATATGTTAGTTAATCTTTTAATACTTTCAAACTTTAGCGTGCAGCAGACAGAGCTGAGCAAACAGCGTGTTTAATTTCCTATTCTAATAATTATAAGAAGAAATTCTATTCTGATATTCCACATTGAAAGTAAGCTCAGAGTATTATTGATTGCAACCTGGAACAATAGTTGCAATCTATAAAGTAATGATGGGGTCTCCACTAGGAGGCGCTATGTTATTCTACAAGTTATATTATATTATTGTTTTAATAATTCTGTTGTATACTAGTTTTTATTTTTCAGATCTGCGGTCCTCATGTCTTAAGGACACTTCAGTTTTATTTTCTTTTTCACAAAATTTATACAAAATTCTGAACCTTAAAATTTTTACTGATAGAGGTTGCTACATCATTCTAAAGCAATCCCTCACAAACCTTTTCTTGCAAATCCAAATTGATTTTATTAAATTGAATAATAGAATTGATTCTCCAAGGTTAAAAAAGTAAGAATTTCACTTTAATCCTTACCTTAGTAATTTTTTGCTGTATGCCAGTTTTTAATATTTTCCAGATTTACAGCCTTCCTGCCATGAAGAGATGTGAAGATGAACACTTTGCAGTTTATTTTAACATTTTTCTAACGCCTTTTGACTTTTGATCCTTGATCTAATTTTGTTTTTGATAACTTTTTGATAAGATTTTTAGCTCAAATTATGTGTTTTCTGTTGTCTGTCCAGATGCCAAGAAGACTATGAATGAACATTTGCAGAATGAATGAATATGTGTCAGTCTTGTGTAACATATGTTTAATATAATGTATAATATACTTGTCATTTGATTCTGCTTACTGCAAATGACTTTTCCTTTAAATGATTAATTTACACTTATTGCTATTTTACTGAATGAAAATTGATCACTGCATAAAAACTTTCTTGATAATGGTGCTACCCTCTGTTATGAAAACTAATAATGGCTCTGCTTACTGCAGCCATTCCTTTGCATGAATTTTGTCAATAATTGAACTTTAAATACTTATTTGGCATCCCCTACAACACCACAGGGCAAGCCATTGTGGAGAGAGCCAATCATAACCTTAAGAGCTCTGGACCAAACAAAAAGAAAAAAGGGGGATTGCCCCTGGATTTTCCCCTAAGAAGGACTGGCTGAACATAGTATTGTTTACTTTAAATCATCTAAACATATCAGGTTCACATAAGACCACAGCCATGAGTAATCATTATGGGACTAGGGTTAGTCACCCACAGCCATCAGTTTTGTATAGAATATTTAATGTCTGGTACGGTCCCGTTCCCTTAAAATGGGGAACGAGGATATGTTTCTCTGCTTGCTTCCACAGGTATCAAGCCGTGGAGAGATGGAAAGGTGTCCAGGTCTACAGGACCCGCTCACCAACTTCTCCCTGAGCCTCCACAGCCCTCAGAAGGACAGAGACCGGACTCCTTGCAAAAAGCAGCACCACATGACCTGGGGACAGATCAAGGCCCTATCCAACCAATCTGCACAACTCTTAGAACAGCAAGGCCTTGAGAAAACTCCAGAGAACTTATTAGCCGCTTTTTCTTGCCTGAATGCCAACTCATTAACAATTGTGTTCTGCACCCTCATCCTTTGCCTTATTTCTCCAGCTATGGTGATTTCAGAACAAGGACTCTGACAGAACAACATGTACATCCTCTTTTCACACCAGTTGAATCGAACAGACTGTTGGACCTGCACACACATGCCAACCCAAGCCTGCGGAGAATGACTGATGCACGCTGTACCATTTAACCTTACAGTGTGGACTGATTATCCTTTACAGAGAGGTGTTTTCATTAACTCTCCAGTTACTAATACCATACTACACATTGGTAGCCGTATTCAAGAGACTGCCGCTCTTTGTTGGGACTAATGATACAGGGGATGGAAAGGGAATTCAGGTGGGAAATATCCATATTGTAACCGAACCTTTGTATTAATCACTGAACACTTACATAATTATACCACATATATGTATGCAATTGGCAGATTTCAGGATGTGCAGTGGGAAACCCAAGCAGGTACAGAAAGTATAGAGGGGATGAAGGATTTACCCTTTGTAGTTATATAACCCAAATGATATGAATTACAGAGACTTACACGTCCTAGCTAACTGGACTACTGCCCTATTTTAATCAGACAGTCCATGCATTAAAACTACTCACAACAGAAGTTTCTCAGATTAGAGAAGTAGCATTACAGAACAGCTATACCTTAGAAACCATTTTAGCCTTAAAGGGTGGTGTTTGTGCATTAATTGGATCTCATTGCTGTGTGTACATATCAGACTATAAAGCAAACCTCACACATACCATAGAGCAGATAGAAACCATGGTTGCTGATGCACCACTTTCAGACAGAATACCAACTTCTCCAAGGGACTGGCTATGGTCCTGACTCCCTGATATTTCTGGTCTCAAAAGGGTGATTTCTATTATAATGACCATAATTGTCTTAATTATCTGCCTGTGATGCTATATTCAGTGCATACCCAACCCTCATATCCATATTGAAACCTTGCTCTCAGCCCGGATATAAAGATGTCTTGTAAGATGCCTAATAGGGAATCATGAGCCCTGCAGCGTTGGCACACCACCTGCACCAGCTCTGGGTGATATGGAGATTCAGGAGCTCATCGGCAGCTGACACACCACGTCAAATAAGCTTTCTTCTCTCCATAATCCCCCTTCCCCTATTTCCAGCCCATACCAAGACATAACAGATTTCAGTAAGGGTCTAAAGCTTTATTGAGCTGCCTAAACAAAAACAGAAAGGGTGAGATGTGGGAAATATGCGCTTGCCAGCAAGCCATTTCATCAGGGTTTAAACATTAACTTCCCTTCTCCCTGACATTTGCCTGATTAAAAGCATCACTTGTGCTTAAGTCTCTGCCTAGGAGAGGATACCTGACTTCATGTATTTCTCTGGCTTATAATTATTCCTGATAGCCTGAAAGTAGGGCTGGGTGTTCCCTAGTCAGAGGCAGGACAAACGTCAGGAGGTATAGATTTCAGCAGCCAATGAGATGATCCGTGCACACCCCCTGAGCCAAAGCCAATAGTGTAGGGACTCGTCTGTTGCTAGGGGAAAGTAGCCAATCATGTAATGACACATCATCTGCCTTTGTATGAATGTACAATAAAGGAGAGTGCAAAAGCGTGCTCCAGCCCTTTTGACCTGCCTGCGATGAAAGCTGCCTCAAGTGTGTTCGATGCCTCCATACTCTACAAACACACACACACTATGATACAAGATAGGAGATATATAGTAATGGAAATATAGCTTTATTTACAGCACACACACTTCATTTCCCGTGACTATAATACATACCAAATCAGCATCCTGCCACTCATCAGGTCAGGGAACCCCGGTGCGACCGAAAAACAGGAGCACACAGCTTCAACGGGAAAGATCCTGCGCCACTCGTCAGTGCACAGGTGAGGCTCCAAGTTCCCACTGAAGGAGTTCGATTCCATGAACCCCTGAAGACTGCACAGCTGTGACGCCTCTCATCTCATCATGCTGCAGTGAAACGCACAGCCATTTTGATTTACTAACATTTGCAACGCAAACGGAACATAACACGTAATGACGTACTTACGCACTAACATTTAGTGAACGTGACTCCATTTTGGATTCATATTTTGTATTGTATTAATACGGACGCCGTCGCAAATGTCTAACCCGTCAATTAAATGACGAAACAATAGTCTGATCATAAGCTACACCTACTAGAGACCACGCTAGCTATTGCTTGTTCAGCAGTTTGTAAAATGTTTGTTCAGCAAAACCAGAACGCATGTGTGAAAGATAAGAACTGTAAAGTGTATAAAGGTTTGCTCCGAAGGGGGCGTGGCATGCAGTTGTACTAAGCCGTTGTCTTAGCTGCATCTTGCTGGCAATAAAAGTCTATCTTTACGGATCAGTTGTCTGGGCCTCCTTACTGACAAAAAAGAGACGGTTACATTGGCGAGCCAGCCAGGAGGTACCGGAGACGCTATTTTAGCTCTCCAGAAGGTCCGGTAGTTTGGTGGCGGAGCAGTCCCCCTGATACACCTGGTGAGTGGCCACCGCTGAGTTCAGCGATCAGGTTTCTGAGGGGATCGTTCCACAGGAATTCTGCCGGGACCTCTGGGTTGATGATCCGGGAAGAAGGCTTTCATGACGATCGGAAGACCCCTGCAGGCGAGTATTATGGGAATATGGAAATAAGTAAAGACTAGCTAGCTAAGGAAATAGCCCGGTCTTTTCTGGCTGACCGAGGGGGCCTTGATCACACCCCACGCAGTGTGTTAGTAGGAATTACGCTCCGAAGACCACGCGGATGATATGTATGGAAATAATAAGTAAACGTATACGATAGTGGGAATAGGTTTCTTGTTGTGTGAAAGAGAGTGAATGGCCTCGCAGTTCTAGGCCGGGCTGACCGCGTCCTAGTCGGGGCGATTGTGACCCTTTGTGTCTGACGGATACGGACCCCTTACCTATCCGTCTTCCCTTCCCTCCTTTGTCTGTGACTCTATCCTAATGGGAGGGAGCGGGTCGACTCCGTTAAAAGTCATGACGGAACACTATAGCGAAGTGTTCGATGAACATAAATGTACAAAACCCGGAATGATTCAACGATGCATCCATAAATGGCCTGGTTTCTGTGTAAATTGGCCCCCTACAGGAACTTTTAATTTCCAAACGGCCACAATGGTCCATAAAATAGTGATACGAGAAGGGAACCCGGGTTGCCCTGAGGATATACCATACATAACCGCGTGGATCGCAGTTATTGAAAATCCTCCATCATGGGCAAAGAAACTAGTGGAGGGAGCCGCCCTCGTAATGGTGACTCAAGCATGTAAGATGGGAGACCGGAAATCCCCAAACCGGAAGAGAAAGGGCAAAGCGGCCATATTGGACTCTACAGAGCATGCGTCAGCTGAAGCGGCCATATTTGTAGTACAAGGGAATCCACGGACTCCAGAAAAAAAAATTAAACCCCTGCCGCCTCCAGCATTGCCCGACGCTGAAAATATTTTGCCGCCGCCATATGCCCCTAGTTATCCCCCCACATATCCCACGCCACCAAGCCCCCTAGTTCCCTCCAATGCGCAAGCTGATCCAAGAATGGCACTAGCTCATGAAGAACGACCCGGAACGGCGACCGCAAAGGAAGAAGGCGGCGGCGAGGCATCCGTGTCAGACGGAACTCGCAGTAAGACCCAAGCCGCAGCTAGTTTGCAATTACCAATCAGGGAAACATCAACTGTTGTTCCCATAGTCCCAACTGAAGAAAACGAGCATCGTACTACGCAAACAATAAGATTATTTACCTACATACCTTTCACATCCAGCGATCTTTTTAATTGGAAACAGCTGGGGCCATCATACGCTGAAAAACCAGAACAGATGATAGACTTTTTACGGGGCATTTTCGCTGCCCATAATCCCAACTGGGCTGACATTCGGCACCTAGCCTCCATTCTTTTCACCACCGAAGAACGCCGACAGATACAATTAAACATGGAGGAGGCAGCTCGATTAGGAGCCGGATCAGACGGGCGTCCCGAAGACGCAGTAAGAGACTTAGCCCCGACTGCAGATCCTAACTGGGATTTCCAGACCGCGGCAGGGCGGGAGCGCATTACCGCCTATCAGACCGCATTTCTTGAAGCTTTAAAGAAAGGGAAGCAGAAAGTTGTAAATATGGGAAAAATCCAAGACGTGGTGCAGCAGAGAGATGAGTCCCCCGGAAACTTTTTGGAGCGATTAATGGACGCATACCGTCAATACAGCCCATTTGACCCAGAGGATCCCAGATATCAATCCATCATACTGATGAGCTTCGTTAGTCAGTCCTGCCCAGATATCCGCCGGAAGTTGCAAAAGCAGGAAGGGTTCGAGGGCATGAATATCAGCCAATTAAAGGTGATGGCTGATAAAGTGTATGTAAACCGAGAACCGGATGGAGACAACAAGGAAAAGAAAGAAACTAGAAAGTTAAGAGAACGTGTTAGTTTGCTAGCCGCAGCGTTGGAAGAAACTAATTTCGGGAACCCGTCTAGGCAGTATCACGGGTATCCCGGATTCCGAGGGAGGGGCAGATCACCCTCAAGAGGGCTGCCAAGAGGACGAGCGAATAGAGGAGGATTGGTTAGAGGTGGAAGAGTGCCATTGGGAACCAACCAATGCGCATATTGTAAACAAGAAGGGCATTGGAAGTCTGAGTGTCCGGTGCCCCTGCAAGCAAAGCAGGAAGAATATGCACCGCCCAAATCTAAAGAAACGGAATGGCAGATGACTATAGGCGAAACTTCCGGCGAGGATAGTGAAACATGACTAGATAGGGGAACTCTTCCTATAGACCCCCTAGTGGAGATAAAAGTGGGGGCTGAAACGTTCAGAGGACTGTTGGATACGGGGGCTCAACGATCTGTGATGACCACAGCCATCACCACGCCTACTTCAAAAAACATCTCTATAGTTGGGGCTTCCGGAAAACCACTAACTGCTCCCTTCCTTCAGAAACGGCAGGTTACAATAGGAGGACAATTAGTGTCCCATCAATTCCTCTACGTGCCAGGGTGCCCAGTACCACTCATAGGAAGAGACCTCCTATGTAAATTAAGGGCTACCTTGCAGTTCGAACCTACCGGTGAAATCAAGGCATCCTTTGCCGATAGTCCAGTTTCCCTTATATGTCCACTACAAGAAGAATGGAGACTACATCTCCCCGTTCTTGAACAAATCACTCTGCATCGATACGAAGGGGACACCCCTCTTAACGAACAGCGCAGACAACTGATGGATAGTGTGCCCCAAGTATGGTCCGAGCAGAACCCGGGAGGAATAGCTATCGACGCTACCCCCATATGGATAGAGATGAAGCAGAATGCACAGGTGATCAATCAACCTCAATACCCCATTCCATACATGGCCAGAGAAGGAATTGAAGTACACCTGCAGAGACTGTATGATTTGGGAATTCTCAGGCGAATCCGATCTGCTTGGAACACCCCTCTACTGCCCGTAAAGAAACCCGGTTCTTCTGACTACCGACCTGTACAAGATTTACGGAAAGTGAATAATCAAGTAGCAGATCTAGTAGCCCTCGTACCAAATCCATACTCAATCTTGGCTCAAGTTTCCCCTACATCCAAGTGGTACAGTGTCATTGACCTCAAAGATGCTTTCTTCTCCGTTCCAGTAGCAGAAGAATGCCAGAAGATCTTTGCCTTCACATGGGAAAATGCACAAACTGGAATCAAGCAGCAGTACACATGGACTCGCTTACCGCAAGGATTTAAGCACTCACCCACGATGTTCGGGGAGCAACTGGCAAAAGACTTGAAGATGTACCAAGTCACGTATGGGCCAGTAATACAGTATGTGGATGACCTTCTGTTGTTTCGTGAAACGTATCACGAATGTGCTATAGCCACACTCCACTTACTAAAGACGTTGTACTCAAAAGGATACCGTGCAAGTAAAAAGAAGGTGCAAATTTGTGAATTGGAAGTAGAATACCTGGGATTCCAAATCCGGGAAGGTACCCGCTGCCTTGGAATATCCCGTACCAGTTCAATACGAGGTCAACCTGTACCCACTTGCAAGAAAGAGCTCCGAGCGTTCCTTGGAGCTGCAGGATACTGTAGGCTGTGGATTGCTAACTATGCTGTTATCGCCCAGTCCCTGTACGACAAGCTGCGGGGAAAGGAGGCAGAATCTCAGCCTTTTCAGTGGGAAACCCATGAACTGACAAGCTTACAACAACTGAAAGATGCTTTGATTGAACCACCTGCTCTAGGATTGCCAGATGTAATGAAACCATTCCATCTATTCGTTGATGAAAAGAAAGGCATGGCCATTGGGGTATTGACTCAAACTCTAGGCTCATGGGAAAGACCTGTTGCATATCTGTCAAAAGGAATGGACAATGTTGCAAAAGGATGGCCAGGTTGTCTAAGAAGCATTGCTGCTGCATGCTTACTAATTCCAGAAGCAGTCAAATTAACTTTTGGACAAATCTTGAATGTAACGACCCCCCACACCATTCAAGGACTGCTAGAAACTCATGGACCAAAATGGATGACTAATTCACGTCTTGTAAAGTACCAAGCTCTGCTATGTGAAACTCCTGAAATCCAAATACAGGACAGCAAAAACTTGAACCCGGCCACTCTTATGCCGGCACCTGAACCCGTCGCACATGACTGTGAGGAGGTCATGACTACAATACATTCCAGCAGACCAGACTTGAGAGATCAACCATGGCAGGGAGCATGGACATTATTTACTGATGGAAGCAGCCAAGTTATAGATGGAATTCGAGTTGCTGGATATGCCGTGGTTTCTGAAGACGACATTATTGAAGCTGAGCCCCTACCTCCTGGGACATCAGCCCAAAAAGCTGAACTAATCGCTCTCACTCGAGCTTTACAATTGGCGGAAGGACAGACTGTGAATATTTATACAGATTCCAAATATGCTTTCCTCACAATCCAGGTACATGGAGCCCTATATAAGGAGCGAGGGTTTCTAACAGCTGAAGGAAAGCAATTGGCCAATGCGTCTGAAATACATCAATTACTAAATGCTGTATGGGCACCACAAAAGGTAGCTGTCATGCATTGTAAGGCCCATACCGGAAAGTCAGATCCCGTTGCAAAAGGAAACCAATGGGCAGACAAAACAGCAAAAGAAGCAGCTCGTGCACATTTATTATCAATCTCAACTACAACATGTCCACTTCTGCAATTCCCAACAGAAACTCCTACCTATTCGACAGAGGAGAATGACTGGGCACAGGCTGAACAAATCCACCATCACAATGGCTGGTGGATTCTGCAAGATAACAGAGTATGGATACCAGAAACATTAGCTTGGACTATTGTAAAGGAAGCACATAACAAAACCCATCTCGGACGAGATGCATTAATAAAGTTGCTGGGAAAAACGTACTACATCAATAAAATCATCCAACTAACAAAACATGCAATCAGCCAATGTGTCACGTGCGCCAAAAATAATCCTAGAAGTGGACCTGGTCCATCACCTGGACATATTCTAAGAGGAACTACACCATTTCAAGTTTGCCAAATTGACTTCACTCACATGACTCCGTCCAAAGGCTACAAAGCAATGCTGGTGGCTGTCTGCACCTATACCGGATGGATCGAAGCCACACCAACACGAACTGAAACCTCCAAAGAAGTTGCGTCCCTGCTCCTTCACCAAATCTTACCACGCTACGGATTACCAAGACAAATCAATTCAGACAATGGACCAGCATTCACCAGCGATGTTATCCAAAGATTAAGTAAAATCCTCGGTATTACATGGCATTTGCACTGCGCATGGCGACCGCAGAGCAGTGGATCTGTTGAGCGAGCTAACAGAACACTTAAGAATCAGATAGCTAAACTATGTCAAGAAACAAGGACCAAATGGCCAGACATCCTACCCTTAGCCTTGCTACACATCAGATGCAGTCCAAAACGATCAGGGCTAACACCGTATGAGATGATGTATGCAAGACCTCCACCTCTCCCTTCTTTTCCTGAATCACTGCAGATACAAGGGGAGTTGTCACTCAGTAATCAGCTCAAAGGACTATATAACACAGTCATTGCAATTCAGGACTATACATGTGACGTTGAACCATTAGTTTTGTTAACCCCAATTCATCCATTCCAAGTTGGAAATTCTGTATGGATGAAGGACTGGGATGAATCCGATTTCCTTAAACCACGTTGGAAGGGTCCATACACAGTACTACTCACCACTCCTACTGCTGTAAAGGTCTCTGGATGTCCTTCCTGGATTCACTGGACTCGCCTAAAACCTGCTGCCCCCAACTGGCAGGTCTCCAGGATTGGAGACCACAAATTAAGATTTACTCAAAACAGGCAACAAGATAGTCCAGATTAGATGATTATAGTACTTTGCTAAAGAGTACTAACATATACATTTTTCTTCCTTTCAGAATTAATCTACTGAACTACTTACAACTCAAGTCCAACGTGTTCACCCTCAACTTTCGGCTATGACAACCAGACTACTACAAGTTATTCTACTAATTTCCTGTTCTAAAGCTACATCTCTTGTTCTACCCCTAAGCAAAAACTGCACTGAATGTGTCAAGTTAATCCGTACCACTACTCCAGATGGATTCCAGATCGTCTCTACCATTATACACCAATCTCAGCCACCCGACTCATGTGCAGCTCAGCCTGCGTGCTCATTGAATACCACTCAAGGATACCAGTCTTTTCACCGGTGCCTACAAAATGACAAAGTCATTTGTCATACACCTACAACTCCCAAGTACTATAATATTACCTTGACCGCCGGATTACCAAAGAGCTATACCTCAACTATCGTTCCGGAAGGAAAAGGCATCCTGTACTACATCAACTCGACCAAAGTCCTTATCGGAGGAGAATCTACTGCTACCATAAACTTCGACGCCTGTGAAGCCATTGGAAAACACCCTAACGCCCTCCATTGCGGATCTAAGGCCTGGAAAAAGTCCTATGCTCACAACCACAAGTATCTTTGCCCTTACAATCGGGTGGCCAATCCATCTAAATGGCTACCATGTCAAGGAGACTTAATTTTATCAGGATGGGCTCTGGTATGTGACTATACAGGAGGAGGATATCATGGCTGCCATGGAATTGGCCGGTTAACTGCAGTAACTGGTAATACCATGTCCATACAATGGCCCATACGGGGTGAAGGATATCCCTGGCAAGATACTTGGGGCTTTGGAATCGATGGAACCGGGAAAGACCCCATGACTTATATAACAATTACCCAGCGTCGAGACAAACCTCGACCAATCATTCATCAGACTACTGTTGTAGGCTATCAGTCCTTCTTTGATGAAATATCCCACGCATCAGAAGAATTGAAAAAACATGCATTCTCCAATCAAGCAAAGAATATGTTTGTCAATCTGGCTGAGAATATAGCTCTCTCTCTTGAAGTTAAAAATTGTTTTGTCTGCGGGGGAACGCACACCGGAGAACAATGGCCATGGGAAGCCAAAGAGGTCTTCCAAACCGATCTCAATCAATTAAACACGACTATAACTTACAAACGGAAACCACACCCATATGAATGGGCTCTCCAGACAGATGTCATTGGCAGACATTGCATATCTCGACAACATTCCCGAGTATATACTACCTCTGTTGGTAATTCCCCATGTACGGGGGTGCTTACTGCTAACCTAACCAAACAAACCTGGTGGCAAACTGAGAATTTGACAATGCCCACCACCATGTGGACTGATGCAATCCTCAACAAAACATGGACTAATGCTGGAGTGCCAACCACCCTCTTCGCTGCACCAGACGGCTATTACTTCGTTTGTGGCCGCCGGGCATATGAATTACTGCCACTCAACTGGTATGGCACCTGTTTCCTGGCCACCATACGACCAAGTTTCTTTCTCTTACCAATCACAGCGGGTGAAACATTAGGTGTACCTGTCTACAGCCCTATGAAGCCAAACAAGCGTCGCAGAAGTCCTAAAGTTTCTATTGGTGATTGGAAAGATCAGGAGTGGCCTCCTGAACGGATTGTACAATACTACGGCCCTGCCACATGGGCTGAAGATGGCTCATATGGATATAGAACTCCAATATACATGTTAAATCGCATCATTCGCCTACAAGCCGTACTAGAACTTCTGACTAACGATTCTGCTATGGCCCTCAATATCCTTGCCAAACAAAACACCAGAATAATTACAGCTGTCTACCAAAATCGTTTAGCCTTGGACTACCTCCTTGCACAAGAAGGTGGTGTCTGTGGCAAATTTAATCTCTCCAATTGTTGTTTACAGATCGATGATAAGAGCAAAGTTATCGAAGAGATTACTGATCGCATGATCCGATTAGCTCATGTCCCTGTGCAGACTTGGACCGGTATCCTTGATTGGACTTCCTCACTACCAAATTGGCTTACTTCAATCCCCGGATTGAGGGACATTCTCTTTCCTCTTCTGTTTTTTATTCTGACTTGCATTTTGTTCCCTCTTTGTTTACCTCTTATTTTCAGAAATCTACGATCTATGATTGAAACCATTGCTGATCGCAGGGCTGCAGCTCATATTATGATGATCAATAAGTATGTGTCGATTTCCTCATTCCCTGATTCTGACGAATCTGACTCTGATGATATCTCTTTTGATTCTGATAACGATTATTTTGATACTAAACTCTAATCCCACCTAATTCACCGACAGGACCACTTTTGTTGCTAGGGTAAGCCGGGCTACAAAGGGGGTTGACGCCATTAGGGCCCATCCGTCTCAAACCCGTGAAGAAACCAACGACCTAGCAGCATCTTAGGGTCCACCTTGAAAGTTATTAGTATTAATTCTTGCTTCTCTTTTCAGTTCCTTAACAGCTACAAGTGATACTTCCACTTTCCATCGACGTTGAAGTATCAAAGGGGGGAATGAAGGAGTTCGATTCCATGAACCCCTGAAGACTGCACAGCTGTGACGCCTCTCGTCTCATCATGCTGCAGTGAAACGCACAGCCATTTTGATTTACTAACATTTGCAACGCAAACGGAACATAACACGTAATGACGTACTTACGCACTAACGTTTAGTGAACGTGACTCCATTTTGGATTCATATTTTGTATTGTATTAATACGGACGCCGTCGCAAATGTCTAACCCGTCAATTAAATGACGAAACAATAGTCTGATCATAAGCTACACCTACTAGAGACCACGCTAGCTATTGCTTGTTCAGCAGTTTGTAAAATGTTTGTTCAGCAAAACCAGAACGCATGTGTGAAAGATAAGAACTGTAAAGTGTATAAAGGTTTGCTCCGAAGGGGGCGTGGCATGCAGTTGTACTAAGCCGTTGTCTTAGCTGCATCTTGCTGGCAATAAAAGTCTATCTTTACGGATCAGTTGTCTGGGCCTCCTTACTGACAAAAAAGAGACGGTTACACCACCGCAGGACCCTGAACTTTATAGGGCTTTGTAAACAAGTGTGCGTGTCAAACTAAACTGTGTGTATGTGGGACAGGATTACTCACTATCTTAGAATCAGGCCTGTGCCAGCAGTCCCAGTCTAAACAATGCATTCCAGACTCAAGGATGGTCATCCCTTCTCTGGGCCACATGTCAGTGCTGCAAACATGCTGTACTTAGCTGATTCTGCAGTGTCCCTTACAGTAGCTGAACGGCTTCTATTTTTGTGCTTTGCTTAGTGTAGGAGGAAAGGTTTTTTCTGTTTCTAGCTCTCCGGTTTGGCAGTACAGGATGACTGTAACTTGTGGTCTTTTATTCTGAACTTAGTGAAGGCAGCTCTGGGGGTGTGACTGAGGTATGGAGGCACTTGTGTCAGTCTCACTTGTTGTGTTTTCTCACTAGGACATGCATTGGGCTGCACTGCTGCCTTTTCATTGCTAGGGCTATTGATCTTAGACTTCTCAGAGTCACTGCTGCTCTGCTATTCCAGGTTTGCTACGCATGTGCTGAGTGTTTTCTGTTTTTTTCAGGTTTTGTATTCTACCATGCTCCTGGTAGTAGAGAGAGTTTGTGTTGCTGTTACTGAGATGACACCAGAATCCAAATTTTTTTTTTATATGGTGAGCCATACAGAGAAATATTCTAGTTTTATTTATTTTTAATTATAAAATTTATAAACTGCACTATTGACTCATTGTAGGAGGTCACACACAGATCAACCCCAGGCAGGCACCCATTCTCTCTCACACACACAGACAGACCCTCAGGCAGACACTCATTCTCTCACAGACCCCCAGGCAGGCACTCATTCTCTCTCACACACACAGACAGACCCTCAGGCAGACACTCATTCTCTCACAGACCCCCAGGCAGGCACTCATTCTCTCTCACACACACAGACAGACCCTCAGGCAGGCACTCATTCTCTCTCACACACACACACACACAGATCAACCCCCAGGCAGATACTCATTCTCTCTCACACACACACACAGATCAATCCCCAGGCAGGCACCCATTCTCTCTCTCACACACACACAGATCAACCCCCAGGCAGGCACTCATTCTCTCTCTCACACACACACAGATCAACCCCCAGGCAGGCACTCATTCTCTCACAAACACACTGACAGAGCCCCAGGCAGGCAGTCATTCCCTCACAGACCCCCAGGCAGGCACTCATTCTCTCTCTCTCTCTCTCTCTCACACACACACAGATCAATCCTCAGGCAGGCACTCATTCTCTCACAAACACATAGACAGACCCTCAAGCAGGGATTCATTCTTTCACAGACCCCCAGGCAGCCACTCATTCTCTCTTACAAACACAAATAGACTCCCAAGCAGGAACTCATTCTCTCTCTCTCTCTCACACACACACACACACACACAGACCCCCAGGTAAGCATTCATTCTCTCTCTCATACACACAGACACCCAGGCAGGAAGTCATTCTCTCTTTCACACAAACACACACACACACATATAGATGAGATCCACTGCTGGCTGCACAGCCTCTCTCTCTCTGTTTTTCGGCCACCGGTGGGATCGGGTCCACCAGCGACTGCATGCACCTTCCCCCGCGTTAGGACATTTGCAGCCCCCCACAGGAGTAATCAAATATTTCTTTACAGAGAGGGGAGCGGATGCCTGGAGCAGCCTCCCTGTGCAGGTGGTGGGAATGAGGACAGGATCTGAATTCAGGAAAGCATGGGATACACCTAGAGGATTTCTGAGGGAGTGGGAGGGACTGTAACTCTGAATAGTTGGTGTGGGTGGGCAGACTCCATAGGCTGTGGAGCCTTTTCCTGCTGTCAGGTTTCTATGATTCTCTGTTATTTCTATAAATCAGACAATGTGTGAATCTGAGCTCCCAGTCTGCCAGTCCCAATATTCCTGAGAGCGCAGTCCCAGCTGATCCTGAATCCTGCAGCCTCGTGTGCAGCCTCAGCTCCTGCTGTCAGTGCTGGGCGGGGGAGGCAGAGGGCAGCAGTCAGAGGCCGCTCAATCCCCAGGATCCCTCCCTCCCTCCCTCCCTCTCTCTTACACTTCTCCTTGCTCTGCTCCTCTCTCCTTTTCTTCCTTCCTCCTTTTTGTTTCCTTTTGTGGCCGTTAAGAGAGAAGCTGATCGTGGGCACCCAGCAAAGCCCAAAGCTGCCCCCACCCCGGGGACCGTGCAGGGAGGGAGCCGGGGCTGGAAATCCTGCTCTGGAGAAGGGGCAGGAGAATGGCTGCAGGGCTTTCTGCTCAGCAGGTAGGAGGGGGGCAGGGGATGCAGCCTGGGACTGATCCCATCCCCCCACCCCAGGGACTGTGCAGGGAGGGAGCCGGGGCTGGAAATCCTGCTCTGGAGAAGGGGCAGGAGAATGGCTGCAGGGCTTTCTGCTCAGCAGGTAGGAGGGGGGCAGGGGATGCAGCCTGGGACTGATCCCATCCCCCACCCCAGGGACCGTGCAGGGAGGGAGCCGGGGCTGGAAATCCTGCTCTGGAGAAGGGGCAGGAGAATGGCTGCAGGGCTTTCTGCTCAGCAGGTAGGAGGGGGGCAGGGGATGCAATGCAGCCTTCCCGTCCTCTGCTTCTGAAAATCCCCCCTTTATATCGCTGGGCTTAGGAGGATGCGGTGTCTGTAGGTTCATCTGAAAGCTTCTCCCAGCAGCCTGAGCAGAGCAGGGCAGAGGATCCCATCAGCTTTCACAGCAATGAACTCTTTCCAACAGCAGAGAACTGGAAGGCTTAAGCCCAGAAATGAGAGCAGAGAAGGAGCCTGCAGTCTGCCCCGCAAGCTTAGGGTAGGATCTGCCGCAGGCTGCAGGTTCCCCCCGCGCTGATCCCTTTCCCAGACTGGAAACGTCAGGGCCCTCCTCGGTTGCTGCTTGAATCCATTCTCCCTCCCTGGGCTGGGCAGAGAGCAGGACCAGCAAACAGGGCTCGCTGGGCCTGTAAAAGAACAAAAAGCTTAACTCTCTTTCCCACTGAACTCTGTCCTAAACTCAGAGGCCTGTCTCCCAAAGCTGTGGCATGGGCGCGGTTATATCCAGTTACAAATGGGCTGGCCAGGAGGAGGGGCGGTGTCTGAATGCATCCTGCACTAGCTCGCTGACACCTGACACACAGACCTTCATGGGAACAGAACAAAGGGTCTGCCACACAAATCTCTCTCATGCATATTCATCGTGGCTCCCATGCTTGTGGCTCTCGAGGACCAGGGTTGAGCCACCTGCTCTACAGGATACCATGAGCCCTATAGGCCAGGGCTTCCCAAACCTGTCCTGAGGATCCCCCACAGCCAGTCGGGTTTTCAGGATGTGCACATTTGAGTGTGCATGAGATAAATTTGCATACACTGAGACTCCATAATATGCAAATGACCCTCATGCACAGTCAATGTGGATATCCTGAAAACCCAAGGGCCTATGGGGTCCCCAGGACAGGTTTGAGAAGCCCTGATCTAAGCTTCAGCTGGAGGTGGAACAGAAGGGGAGGGGCTGGATTAGGGAGCAGAGCAGACTATAGTGATAGGGGTATACTACCATCCACCTGGTCAAGATGGTGAGACGGACAGTGAAATGCTAAGAGGAGTTAGGGAAGCTAACCAAACTGGTAGTGGGTAACAATGGGAGACTTCAATTACCCCGATATTGACTGGGTAAATGTACTGGGTCACGCTAGAGAGATAACGTTCCTGGATGGAATAAATGATAGCTTTATGGAGCAATTGGTTCAGGAACTGACGAGAGGGGGAGCAATTTTAGATCTAATTCTCAGTGGAGCACAGGACTTGGTGAGAGAGGTAACGGTGGTGGGGCCGCTTGGCAATAGTGATCATAATATGATCAAATTTGAATTAATGACTGGAAGAGGAACAGTGTGCAAATCCACGGCTCTCGTGCTAAACTTTCAAAAGGGAAACTTTGATAAAATGAGAAAAATTGTTAGAAAAAAACTGAAAGGAGCAGCTACAAAAGTAAAAAAATGTGCAAGAGGCATGGTCATTGTTAAAAAATACCATTCTAGAAGCACAGTCCAGATGTATTCCACACATTAAGAAAGGTGGAAAGAAGGCAAAACGATTACCAGCATGGTTAAAAGGGGAGGTGAAAGAAGCTATTTTAGCCAAAAGATCTTCATTCAAAAATTGGAAGAAGGATCCAACAGAAGAAAATAGGATAAAGCATAAACATTGGCAAGTTAAATGAAAGACATTGATAAGACAGGCTAAGAGAGAATTTGAAAAGAAGTTGGCCATAGAGACAAAAACTCACAGTAAAAACTTTTTAAAATATATCCGCAGCAGAAAGCCTGTGAGGGAGTCAGTTGGACCGTTAGATGATTGAGGGGTTAAAGGGGCACTTAGAGAAGATAAGGCCATCGCGGAAAGATTAAATGATTTCTTTGCTTCGGTGTTTATTGAAGAGGATGTTGGGGAGGTACCCGTAATGGAGAAGGTTTTCATGGGTAAAGATTCAGATGGACTGAATCAAATCATGGTGAACCTAGAAGATGTGGTAGACCTGATTGACAAACTGAAGAGTAGTAAATCACCT
This sequence comes from Rhinatrema bivittatum, assembly GCF_901001135.1. Classification (NCBI taxonomy): domain Eukaryota; kingdom Metazoa; phylum Chordata; class Amphibia; order Gymnophiona; family Rhinatrematidae; genus Rhinatrema; species Rhinatrema bivittatum. The sequence continues at coordinate 410,277 of NW_021820378.1, forward strand.
GGACCGGATGGTATACACCCCAGAGTTCTGAAGGAACTAAAAAATGAAATTTCAGACCTATTAGTAAAAATTTGTAACCTATCATTAAAAACATCCATTGTACCTGAAGACTGGAGGTTAGCTAATGTAACCCCAATATTTAAAAAGGGCTCCAGGGGCGATCCGGGAAACTACAGACTGGTTAGCCTGACTTCAGTGCCAGGAAAAATAGTGGAAAGTGTTCTAAATATCATAATCACAGAACATATAGAAAGACATGGTTTAATGGAACAAAGTCAGCATGGCTGTACCCAAGGCAAGTCTTGCCTCACAAATCTGCTTCACTTTTTTGAAGGAGTTAATAAACATGTGGATAAAGGTGAACCGGTAGATATAGTATACTTGGATTTTCAGAAGGCGTTTGACAAAGTTCCTCATGAGAGGCTTCTAGGAAAAGTAAAAAGTCATGGGATAGGTGGCGATGTCCTTTTGTGGATTGCAAATTGTCTAAAAGACAGGAAACAGAGAGTAGGATTAAATGGACAATTTTCTCAGTGGAAGGGAGTGGACAGTGGAGTGCCTCAGGGATCTGTATTGGGACCCTTACTGTTCAATATATTTATAAATGATCTGGAAAGAAATACGACAAGTGAGATAATCAAATTTGCAGATGACACAAAACTGTTCAGAGTAGTTAAATCACAAGCAGATTGTGATAAATTGCAGGAAGACCTTGTGAGACTGGAAAATTGGGCATCAAAATGGCAGATGAGATTTAATGTGGATAAGTGCAAGGTGATGCATATAGGGAAAAATAACCCATGCTATAGTTACACAATGTTAGGTTCCATATTAGTTGTTACAAGCCAAGAAAGAGATCTAGGCGTCAAAGTGGATAACACATTGAAATCGTCGGTTCAGTGTGCTGCGGCAGTCAAAAAAGCAAACAGAATGTTAGGAATTATTAGGAAGGGAATGGTGAACAAAACGGAAAATGTCATAATGCCTCTGTATCGCTCCATGGTGAGACCGCACCTTGAATACTGTGTACAATTCTGGTCACTGCATCTCAAAAAAGTTATAATTGCGATGAAGAAGGTAAAGAGAAGGGCAACCAAAATGATTTTATTTATTTATTTATTTATTTATTTATTTAACATTTTTATATACCGACCTTCATGAAAGAAAATTCATATCAGATCGGTTTACAGATAACATGAGGGGAATAACAAAGTCAACCATATAACAAGAAATGAAAGTTACATATAACAAGGGGAATGGAACAGCTCCCCTATGAGGAAAGACTAAAGAGGTTAGGACTTTTCAGCTTTGAGAAGAGACGGCTGAGGGGGGATATGATAGAGGTGTTTAAAATCATGAGAGGTCTAGAACGGGTAGATGTGAATCGGTTATTTACTCTTTCAGGTATTAGAAAGACTAAGGGGCATTCCATGAAGTTAGCAAGTAGCACATTTAAAACTAATCGGAGAAAGTTCTTTTTCACTCAATGCACAATTAAACTCTGGAATTTGTTACCAGAGGATGTGGTTAGTGCAGTTAGTGTAACTGTGTTCAAAAAAGGATTGGATAAGTTTTTGGAGGAGAAGTCCTTTACCTGCTATTAAGTTGACTTAGAAAATAGCCACTGCTATTATTAGCAACAGTAACATGAAATAGACTTAGTTTTTGGGTACTTGCCAGGTTCTTATGGCCTGGATTGGCCACTGTTGGAGACAGGATGCTGGGCTTGGTCTGACCCAGTATGACATGTTATTATGAGGTGATAAGAGAGGGGAGGAGTGTTTTGGTGCCAGGCACAGACGATTGATATTCTCTGTCTCTGGGATTAGACTTGTAAACCCTGAGGCCCCGAAAGCAAACTGAGTCCAGGGGAACAAGTCTGGCAGTTCCTGGGATGAGGGGTCCTGGTGTCCCCTCTTCCATGATAAAATGTTATGGGATTAAAGCCAGCTGAGCCCCTCCCCGTGTCGCTGAGTGTTTCTGGTTTGTGTTTCAGGTGCCGGTGACGTTTGAGGACATCGCTGTCTCTTTCTCCCAGGAGGAGTGGGGGTATTTAGATGAAGAGCAGAAGGAGCTTTACAGGGAGGTGATGAAGGAGAATTATGAGACCCTGAGCTCTCTAGGTCTAGGTAAGGATTGCATTATCTGCATTTCTAGTATACACAGAGGATGTTTTACTAATCATCACTGGGTGAATGCCACACAGTAAATGTGCACACAGCCCTGGATTTCCCCCTTCTCTTGTGTAGGGAACAGGAAGGGCGGGATTGAGGCAGACAGAGCTGGGGTGAACCCCCTGATAAGAAATTGGCAGCTTATCACTGATGCTGTAAGAATGAAGCAGCCCGGTGTATCCCCAGAGCCCTCAAGTCTCCTCCGGCATGGAGTATCTCCTCCTCTTTTCTGGGCCACTCTCCCACTCCCCACTACAGCAATAGCAATTTGGATCTCCCTCCCTGGATCTCAGATTCTGTCTGCAGGTAATGGAACCTCCTCTTCTCTCCTTCCTACCTCTCCCCTCCTCCTGATCCCAGATCCTCGTCTCTGAAATCCCTCTTACTCCATCCTCCTCTCTTCTCCTTCCTCCTCTAACCCCCATCCTAGATTTCCAAACCTCCCCCTCTTTTTCAAACTTTCTAATCCCCTGTCCTTAATCCTCTCTCCTTATTCTCACCCCATCCCTGGTCTTCTCCTACTCTTTCCCTCTCCCTCCCATCCCTGAAATCTCCTCCCTGTGCTGATAACTGAGGTCCCTTTTCCTCAACCAGTAAATGGAAAATAATTTCTACAGGCACAAGTAAGATTGGGAAACCTATTTTATTTCTCCCTATATTATAAGATTACTAGCGCTTCAGGAATCATTACGTTGCATCTGCACATGCGTGAAATAATGACATCACCCGGAGTGGGAGGAGGGGCTAAAGGCAGCAAAGGAGGGGCAAGGACACTCACAGCACAGGGACAATCACTGCAGCCACGGCGCCATCAATGGAGCAGGTAGCAAGGGAGAAAAACCAGCAGCACCAGGAGAAGAAAAGTGGTGGGGGGGTTTCCCGGATCCCCACTGAATAATCTATAAGCACTGCTGAAGAGCCCTGCCTACCAGTGCACCCATTGCTCTTTCATTTTTCCCTAATAGTGAGGAATTCCTAATTCTGGAATTCCTCAGAGGGAAATGTAGAGACAAGACCTGCCCCTTGTAACAGTTTTGCAACAACCTGTGACCTTTTGAGGCCTAGGGCTGTGAAACTGTGGAAACTTGTACTGTTCTTGTTCCACTGCAGCAACACAGGGAAGCTTGGGATCTGGCAGAAGACGTATGCATGTGCCTGTGAATCACCGTGAACCCAAAGTTTTGTTTTATCTGTGGGAACTGTGCATGAGAGCAGCAAAGGGGAACAGATGGGAGAAGTTAAGCTATTTGTAGAATGAAGGAAAATGTGTGTCCTGGCGGTCAGAAGGATGACTGCTGACTGCATGCAGAGGGCTTGAAGGTCAGACAGAGAGAAAAACCTGTATATAAGGGGTGGTTGGAGCACTGGATATTTGGAGAAGGCCTGCACTCTCTCAGCATGTACATTGCGTGTACCCTTCTCCCCAGGAAGACGACCATTCTTACAGTTATACTGGACATTTTATAAAATACTTATAACCTATTTACATATAATGAAATGAATGCTTGCTGTTATGATTCAATACTAATAAAAGATGAATTATCTGTACAATTCTAAAAAGAAAAAGTCTTCCTGGGCGATTCCTGAGACATATATTACAGAAAAGGGATCCAGGAGAGAAGCCTCCCCCTGAAGGTTTAGCCACAGCAAGCAGTCTAATCTAAAAATAAAGATAATTAGGGAACTGAAAGCCTATGGAATAAGGACAGTAAGGCTGAGGCTAAACAATTGTTCAGCTTAAAGTCAGCGGGTGCAGGAGGCCGAAAGCGGTGGTGCTCTGTACTCAGCCGGTGAGGACTGAGCTCAGGTAAGTTTAAAAAAAAATAAAATACTAAAAAATGTAGTGAACACAGAGAGATTACAGAAGTCTGCAGGACTTTCTCAGGTCTCCATGCTTGGTGCGGCATTCTGGCGTTTGTTCCCGCTCCCATTGGTGTTAGGGGAACTTGGCAGTTGAGCGGCACCGGTGGGCTAGGCCCCGCAGCAAGGCCTTTTTTCTTGCGCTCCGCATGGAAGGCCGCGGCTGCATTTTTGCCGCTTTTGCGCTGCTTTAACTGCCCTCTAGTGGAACGTTGGTGCTTCTAGTGCATCTGGCTCTGCACACGTGCTGTGCGCCCAGTTCTGGAAGCGACTTTTGGTACGCACAAGTTTGTTTCATAGAGATTAACTGCCGACCCTGATTTCCCAGACATTAAAAATGCCGAGTGTTCTTGGTGCAGATTCCATGTCTGAGCTGAAGAAGAATCCTATTTTGTCTTCCTTGCATAAGCCTCTTGTTTTTCCCCCCTTTTAATGGATGCCATTCAGGGGTAACTTGCTGGTGTGGTGGTTCTACCCCTTAACCAACGAGCCTTCATACTGTTGATGCAACTCATTATGCTCTCTGCTTTAACAGCAAGAGGAAAAGGGGACAGCAACCAACAAGGACATGAGTTTTACGGTCTGGGGAAACAAGCCTGGGGTAACTTGAATTGGCTGTTACTACCCTTAACCGATAAGCCTTATCTTGTGATGTAACGCCAACATTGCTTTCTACGTCAACGGCAAGAGATAACAGGGAATTGAACTCAGACAGCAACTTCTGTTCTCTCCCTTACGGCTGGGATCGCCGCTCCAGTGGTCCTCGGATGGTAGGAAGCTGTCCTTGCTGCTGCCCGGGGTCCTTACCAGGCAGGGAAGCCGTCCCTGCCTGTGCCTGCAGCCGTCCTGCTCCTCCTGCTTCCTCTTCGCAGCATGGAGCCGCTCCTGCAGCCTGCCTTTTCCTCCAGCTTCACGGCAGGGCTGCTCCACCTCCTGCCTTGCTTGCTGGGCCTTTCACGTGGCTGGGGACGCCGCCACAGACGTTCTGCTCTTCCTCCAGCTTCTTCCTAGGCGGGGGCGAGCACCTCTCCTCCATTCTTATGGGGCCAGCCAGGTGTGGCCCCCTGCAAGCTCCTCCCCGGCGAGTCCTCTTCAGCCGTATAAAAGGGGCCCTTTGACAGTCCAGCTTTGGCCTTCGTAGGATTAGACACTCCTGGGATCTTCCTGTCCTTTGCTCCAGGAGTCTTCGCTGTTCCACATCGCTTCTTCAAGGTCCTGTGTTCCTTGTTCTTCGTGGGAGCTCCTTGTCTTGTCCTGATGTCCATGTTCCAGTCTCAATGTCCATCTTCCGCTCCTAAAGTCCATGGTTTGTCTTGATGTCCGTCTTCCAGTTCCTGAAATCCGTGTTCCAGTCCAGATGTCTGTCTTCCATTCCTGATGTCCATGATCCAGTCCAGATGTCCTGAACCCCCTGGTTCCTCGTCGCCACCTTTCCTGGCATGCCATGTTGTGGTCCGCCACCAGCCCCATGGGTGGGCTGAGTAGGACGTCTCGTGGCACATTGCCTTCTCACTACCGCAGCACAAGCCTCCGGGAGACTTCCGCTTGAATCCTTGTCTCTGGTCTATGGAGTTCCTTGTGCCTGCTCCATCCATGCTAAAGACTCTGCCAGAATCTGTACCGTACCAGCATGGTCTGCGACCAGCCACTGGCGGCTTTGTAGGGCGCGCCCCGGTGTAGGGGCTGTACAGTTTCTGCAACATGCTCTTCTCAGTTATTCCACTAGTCTCGTCTAGAGTCTAACGTCGGTTCCAGGTTCATCCGCGACCAGCCCCGCGGGTGGCTGTGTAGGGCGCGCTGCATCAGTCTGAACCCAACTCTTGATCTTGACTCCGTGTTTTCAGAACCTCGCTCCTGACTCCATGTCTTCAGAACCTTGATCCTTGTCTTCGTCCAAGTATCCTCACTCCTGACTTCTCGTCCAAGTACCCACGTCTTCGCCCCAGTCTTCGTCCAAGTACCCACGTCTATGTGCCGGTTTGTAAACCGTTGCGATGGTATATTTATTTATTTATTTATTTATTTCACATTTTTCTATACCGAGCTTCATGGTTGAATACCATATCAGATCGGTTTACATCGAACGAGGGATAGAGAAACTTGTAACAAAAAACGGAACAGTAAATTATAATCAGAAAGAGAGCAGAAAAATTACATTGAACAAGGACTATAACTTGGAGGCTTTACAGCTTGGAAGTAAATAGAGTAAAAAGGCCCGAGCAGGGCAGTAACTTAAAACTCAAAAGTCATAATGAGCTCGGTTCGAGCAAGATAGTTAAATTGCAGAGGTATTGGATAAGAGGCATCTCACGGAGAGGCATGGTTCCATGGCTCGTGAGTAGGTTGATAGATTATTGTGTGTCTGATGGATCCGAGAAGGCTAGTCGGAACAGCCAAGTCTTAAGATTTTTTTGAAAGTTAGTAGGCATGGTTCCAACCTGAGTTCTGCGGGAAGGCTATTCCAGATGTTGGACCTGCTAAAGAAAAAGCTCGGACCCTGGTCGAGACTAGGCGAATGGCTTTGGTTGGAGGGGATTGTAACTCTCCTTTGTGGATTTCTCTAACCGGTCTGTTGGATGTATGGAGTTTGAGGGGAAATTCAAGGTCAAGATGAAAAAAGTTATGAATGGACTTGTGTATCAGGGTGAGAGATTTGTGAAGGACTCTGTGGTAGACTGGTAACCAGTGTAGGTTTCGGAGAGTGGGTGTAATATGATCTCTTCGGTTGGTACTGGTTAAGATTCTGGCTGCGTACATATATAACTTAGGCGACGGTATAGAAAAGTTTTTAAATAAATAAATAAATGAGAGGTTCCATCAGGTCCGCGGCTTCAACAAGGGCAAGTCTATGAGCAGTTCTCTGTCAGGTCGGATACTACTTTTGACGTCAGCAGGGACTGTCCCATCAGTGAGAAGCACATTAACCTGTTTGAAGTTTAGAATGGTCCCTTCTTTTTTTTTTTCAGAATTTTCCATAATTACACTACAATATGCAATTTAGAACACTGTACATATTCAAACATAATATATGTTATTATTCATGAAATGGACACAACATTTTCTTGGGTATTTTAAAACATAACGGGCACCCATCCTTAAAACCTGCTTATCATCCCAGAAACTCTTTTCTTCGATCCTGAGTAGTTTTAACAATATCAGGGTATATCCAGATTTGTGCCCCATAGAATTTGGTCAGCCTGTTCCTAAAGAATAGTTTCAAAACATTATTGCGATCTGTAACGAAGGCGAAAGAAACTAACAAAGGTTTTCTTTCGGTAATTTCAGATTCAACTGAGAGATCAAGCAATTCAGATATATTCAATGGATTCTCCTGACCTTCTTCTCCTGTAGAATTTCTTTGAGGCAGATAGTAAATTTTTGTGCATACAGAAAGATGATTCTCAGGTATTTTTAATATCTGCTTCATATAGGTTTTAAACAATTCTAAGGGTGAGATAGATCTTATTACAGGAAAATTTATAATTCTCAGATTAAGTATCCTCATTGTGTTCTCCAACTTTTCTATTTTCTTCTCAAGTATAGTGTCAGACTTTACAATTTGTTTTTGTACATTTTCCAATTGAGCAATCCTTTGCTCATGATTTTTTATCTTAGAATTAAAGTATATAATCAAAGAGTTATTTCGCATAGTCTGTTTCTGTGTTTCCAATGTAGTAGCTGTTAATATCTAGTCTAGCTTCTATTCCCTTCAAAGCAGACCACACATATCAAAGAGATTTGTTCAGGCTGTCCCAGCCGAATACTCACTGCTCCAAGTTCTGGTTGTTCACTTCCCACCTCTCCAGGGTTTCCAGGCAACTTTATCCCCGCTGGTTTTATTGTTGTTTCTTCGGCTCTCCCTTGTCCGTCCGATTCAGCCAGCCTTCTCCTCGTCGTGGGGTTCCCCCCTCTTCCTCTCCGCCTTCCAGCCCGACCAGCTCTTCTCTAAGTCAGATTATCCTGACTGTTGGC